>NW_022196891.1:43573768-43619942 GCF_008632895.1 Mastomys coucha | reverse complement strand
AAAAAAAAAAAAAAAAAAAAAAAAAAAGTATAGAATACCCAGTATAAAATCCACAAAACTCAAGAAGACTATCAAGCCAAAGGTCACAAGTAGTGAGAATGCCTCAATCCCACTTGGGAGGGAGAAGAAAGCAACCAAAGGAAGTCTGGGAGGGAGGGAACTGGGTGTGAAAGGGGACAGAGATAGAAGAGGGGAACAAGAACAAGTGTTGGGGGCAGGGGGAGGAACAGGACTGAAGCCCTGAAAGCCAGCAGAAAGAATCAAGCTGGCAACCACAGGAAGTAGAAGGTGGGGGACTCTCTAGAATGTACCAGAAACCTGGGAGGTAAGAGACTCTCAGGACTCAAAAGAAGGAGCCTTAGATGAAATGGCATACTGTAGTGAGAGGTAGCTCTTAGAGTACATCTGAAGTAGAAAGACAGGACATTGAGTGGAGGGATGGGGTTGCCATCCCACAGTCAAAAACTCTGACCCAGAATTGTTCCTGTCTAAAAGAACTGCAGGAACAAAAAACAGAGAAGAGATAGAAGAAAGGGGGGTCCTGTAACAAGCACAAATTGGAATCCAGCGTAGTGGGATGCCCCAAGGCCTGGAATCCAGCATAGTGGGTGTTAGCATCCAGAACCTGCCTGCGGCAGATATGTGGGCAGGTCCACAGACCTGTCACCAGGGCAACGGCGACCATATTCCCAGAATCCATTGGGTTTAGCTCCCACCTTTACCTGGACTGCTACGTCACGGGACATATATATAGTGGGTAGTTTCCCCCATCTTTCTCTCTCTCTCCCTCTCTCCTCTCCCTCCCTTCACTCGCCGCGGTCCTCACTCCCCCCCCTTCTCCTAATTAAACTTCCAAAAACACAGAGCTGCTTGTATCTGGTGTCTGTGGACGCGCCGCTGCGGACCAAACCTATCAGTGGGAGGCCCCAAGGCCTGGCACTAATACTGAGGCTCTACTGTGCTTGCAAACAGTGGCCTAGCATGACTGCTCTCTGAAAGGCCCAACAAGCAACTGCAAGAGTCAGATGCAGATATTTACATGCAAACAATTGACAGAAGCTGCTGAACCCTGTGGTTGAATTAGGGAAAAGCTGGAAGAAGCTGAGGAGGAGGCTGACCCTAGGGAAGACCAGCAGTCTCAACTAACCTGGAACCCCTAGATCTCTCAGACACTGAGTCACCAACCAGGCAGCATACAGCAGCTGATATGAAGACCCCAACACATATAAAGCACAGGACTGCCAGGTGTGGACTCAGTCAGAGAAGATGCACCTAAACCTAGAGAGACTTTGATCCTCAGGGAGTGGGGAGTTCTTGGGGGCTGGGGTGTGGGGTCATCTTGGAGACTGGGGTTGGGAGAGAACGTGTACGATGTGGACCAGGAATTAGATAATATCTGGACTGTAAAAAAAGATTAAAGAATAAATACAATAAAATACAAAACACAAAAACCCAATAAAACCACAGAAGCCCTCAAAAGGAAACCAAACCAAACCCATCCAAACAAAAATTAAAACAAAACAACATCCTCCCCAAAACAAAACAAAAGGCCAATAAAAAATAATCAAATAAAAACACACACATACAAATGGAGAGTCCATTAAATGTGGCCAGTTATTGAGTATAACATCATCTTTGATGTGGTTCATATAGCCAGTATTGCTTCATTGGAAAAAACTAATTTTTATCACCCAGAATATATAAAAGCAGTTGAGGTGTTAACCTTATCCATAGCAGCTAGCTTTCATTCGTTCATTCATTTTTAATATATCAAAATAATATATAATGAGATATGACAAAAATTATCCCATTGTACTCCCTATAAGATATGCTTGGGCAATGGTGGCACAAATCTTTGGGAGTAACCAACAAATAACAAAGTTAACTTCAGGCCCAATCATCTAGATGGAACCCAAATGTAACTTGGCTGTTTGGTCAAACAAGAACTTAAGACTGGAGAGCATATGGACCAAGAGTAAAACCAAATGTTAGCAGTCTAAACAAACAAACAAAACATGTACTCATCACAAGACTGCTTGTGATTTTCTGCTATTCTTAGAGATCAGTATCTTGTACAGCCATCATCAGAGCAGCTTCTTTCTGCAGATGAAACAAATGCAGAGACTTGAAACTAGGTGTTCTGCAGACAGAGCCTTCAATGGGGTGCCTCCATCAAACCCCTGCTCTCAGAGATCAAGGAACCATCTCCTTCTGTTGGGTTGTTCTGTGATACCTAAGGTTTTTTGTTTGTTTGTTTTGTTTTTCTAACTGTGATTTGTTTAGTGATAAAATTTCTGCCAATCAAAAGACTTTTTTCTTTCTGAGTATCATATTAATATAGGGAGTGAAAATAAAGATTCAGGTTAGGTAAAATACAATCAGGATAGTGTGTACTAGTTTGAATTGTTTTAATTGTATAATATTTTTTTATTGTTCGTGGAAACCTTTAGTAGATTGGTTATGATAATATGAAGTGACTTAATGTTTTTTTTTTTTCTTGGAGAAAATTATCAGCATGGGAGAGACAAAGGGAAGAATTTGCTGTGTTAAAAAGGGAATACTAGTTTTTGGAAAATTATAAAATAATATTTTAAGAGACACAAGGGGAAGTTGTAGAAGATCAATTTTCCTATTCAGTTTTGTGATTATATAGAAACCGGATCAGGGAATTTTGTACACATTTGCAGGATTCCTTATTCTCTGAAGTATGTGGGTTATCAATACTTATAAAAAGTCACATTAGTCACCTATTAAACTTTTATTTTGAAATACATAGAAAACTGAACAAGCAATGTCATCAAAATACACATTTATTAAACACTCAATCTGAAATTGTTTCTGTACTTGAAGAATACACATCTTTCAGGCATGGTTTTCACACAAAACTTGACATGATCTTAAACAGTATTTGTGTTCTTAGTTTCATTAATCTTCACATGGGTTCTCTAAATATATATTACAATGTTCTGTAGACAATGCAGAATAGTGTTTTGTTGTTTTTCTTCTTTGTTTTTTCTTTTTTCCTTTTTGTTTCCTTTTTGGCATTTTGGCTTTGAATTATGCGGTGATAAATTTTTATACTTCCAAACCACCAAACTTGCAATAATTTATTGCACACTGATTGATTAGAAAATGTTTTAACAAAGTGTTGAAATATATGAATTCCAGTTGGTACACTATAGATGAAGATTTTTCCTTGATTAAGGTGAACTCACCAGATAGCCATATGTCGACACTCAGAAACTGTTTCTACAACACAAGAATTCTTAAATCCCATGGACATTTTATTTTGTTTTGACAGAATAAATGTGAAGTTCTTTATTCTTAGTCCTGTTGTTAAAATGATATCATTAGATAAGCCACTTAAGCACCTGTTTTGAAGATACTGTTTAAACAGATTAATTCTGCCAGAGCCCAGGAGATAATAATGGAATTCCCTGATTTAGGATAAACAGCTTCAGTATGGATTTTTGATAAGAAACCAGATGCTCATAAGCAAGTAGTAGTAGCTAAAGTCTAAAGGCCATGAGATTTGTCTGTTTTGGAAGAAATGAAAAGCAAGGAACAGATGGCTAGCATAAATAATTCAAAGGAGCTTTCCAGGCACTTGAGGGAAAAACAGCATGTCGAACTATGTTTGCAAGGTTAGTTGCAACTTTTGGGAAGCAAACATTTCTATTTCCTTCTCTTGTTTTCCTTCAACTGGAAGTTTAGACACAAAACTTATAATCCTTAAGTGTTGGTGTCTATACAATACCACATACATAATGTAAGAATCATGTCTGTAATTCATCGGCAAAATTACAAGAAGCTATATCCAGGACATAGACTGAAATGTGGCTGAGGATAAATGAGTTTTATTTTATTTCTGAAAAAGTTACTGAAACACCCACAAAATAATTGCAGTTCATTGCTCCTTACATTTATTGTTTGCTACTATGTCTCTACACAGCTCATCTCATTTGATGCAGGAAGAATATGATTCTGAAATTAGTCCCTCAGTGGAAAATATAATATATAATGCTAGAACAATATATTTGATAATTCTACAAAGTCCTTAAATTTTATAACAAAGTTTTTATATTATTTTCCCTTAGGCAATCTGATACTGCATTCTTCATAAAAAATATTTTTAAACTAAAGGTTTTCTCTACTTTGGTTTTGAGTTTTCCTCTATATGTACAAATTCTTTTGGGGACTGACACTGTATCTTACTGAGAGAACTTGACTTGGGGTGAATTCCTGGAAATCTAGGGCAAACTAGTTTCCCTATAAAGATATGAAGATAAGTATTAGTTTATGTATGTACGCATGTCTGCATTCCCTGATGATACATCCTTATTAAACAAGCATGCTTTGCCTTAGCTAACTGAGTTCCACTTTTTTCCTTTGGGCCCCATTATTGTAAAAGCACACTTAATGATTTCTGAGCTATATCATCTTCACTATATTTTCCTCAACACATCTCATTTCATTTTTCTTTACTCCAGTATTTTTCAAATACTTCTCTTTGAGTTCATTTTCCCTAATTCTTTCTAAACTAATTTGTAGCCACACTTATCGATAACTTATGTCAAAAATCCTCTCTGTCTAAAAGTATCAAGTCAAGTGAGTCTTGGCAACTGCTAAGACTTAAAACAAGTCTCATCTTCCTGAAAGACTGACAGAAGATTTCATATCTCTTTGACCACTGTGATTTATAAAATTTTATTAATTAAATTTGTTCTTTGAAAATTTCCCTCACATTGATAGTGCATTGTGATTCCTGTCACACATTTTATTTGTCAGCATTACTTCAGAATTCAGAATCCTTTTACAAATCTATGTCCTTTATTATTGTTGTGCTGTTGATCTTGGTTTTTCTGACCAACTAAGTTTAAGTAGGGCCTTCTGTATGACCATGGGGAAGGAATTATTCTTTGGTGCTTCAATATGTCCTTTGAAACTAGGAATGTTCAATATCGAAGGTATCATCATAAATATACAACAGGTTAACCCAGATCTGACTTCAAAGTTTCTGTTATGCTTATTGGAATAATGTGTTTCTTTAAGTACCACTACAGTTTCACAGTTCCATCCATGGTAACTCCTATTTTATTAGCATGCCATTGTCAGAAAAACTATCTGCAGTACAAGATAGGTGTAGGTCTTGCAGGTAAGATACATCAAGTAAGTGGATTTCTCATCTGATATAAGATAGCTGCATAATGACTGTGAAATTTAGCAGTTTTCTAGACATTTCATATGACATTTTCTAGGGCTGTAGAATTATAGTGTTCATTATTTATTAAAAATATTTAAATATATGTTTGTATTTCAAAGTAAACAGTTTAATGGTTCCTTGATAGGACATTATAGAGAAATTTTAATGCAGCAACATGGCTTCTCTGGCATGAGATCACATCCAAAGACCTTCTAGGTCTATGAGAAACACACTGGATCTAACTGAAATACAAACACATCCTTGGTGCATCCCTTTATTCTCTAACAATAAAGTTAAGATTAGTTGGTAGAAGGAAGTAGCCATATTTAGACTATTTCAAAGAAGATCATTTGCAGGAAGAATACCAGTAAAAACTGGGAAAGCCATGATCACATACACTATAAACTTACTCAATCACAAGAGTCCAGGTAAAGGAGCACTTAATATATGCGTACTGTCACAATAAACAGAACAACAGAATTTTTACATTTACACAAGCCTCATTGTATTCAGTTTGGTGTCATGAGGATTCAATGCATAAGAGAATAGCTGTGAAATGCTACATTGGTTACCATAGCACCAATACTGAAAAGAGACTCCTTTTACTGAAAATAAAATAAAATAAAATTCTTGGGATGCATATCTATTCAATTTCATAAACACCATTTTTCTCTTAAGCTAAGTGGGATAGATACAATTCTGATGATGATGATGATTCACTTTGCCAAAACACTGAGGAACAGTGGACAAAGATAAGTCAGAGAAAGGACATAAAGCCCGTTATAATTTGCTACTGGTTGTAAACTGTCCTTCCTGAAGAATAATGGGACAGAAGGAAAAACAATACGTTTCCCGTAAAATACATATATATTATTTCAAAAGGAAAGAAAGCTCCAAGCTTCCTGCACTGTCACGTAACAAACTGCAGTGGCAGGCCACATTATCATTCTCTTCATCTTAAAATTAGAGTCTTGATCAGAGCCATATCAATGCCCAGTTGTTCCCTGTACATTTCCTAAAGGGATCTTCTTCACTGACATACAGTGCTATTTTTCCTACACAGCTCAGGGCCTAGCTCCATCATTTATACAGGAAAAAAGTGCAGAAAAGTTCCTATATAAACTTTCTGTTCTCCAAGGTCATAGTCCTGATTAAGACATTTCTGCCTACTCCTGATTATGTACCTATTCCTACTTCAGTAGCCAGTGCCTGCAAACATTACTGGTATTTGAGTATATACACTGCTAATGCTATGTTAAGATTAATTAAATAATGAAAGAAACTGACATTTTAAATTGAGGAAAAAAGTCACAAAATATGCTCAGGCATTGACTGTATTGTATAAATCTTGTTTTCTACCCACAGTGAGCAGGGTTCATAAAGGGGCAATGTCATAGTGTTGATTGTTTCTGAAGCGTGAAGAATTTTATGAAGCATTTTCTTTTTTTTTCTAGTCTTAAAAAATAAGATACACAGCTAAAAAACATAGCTTAGATACTAAATACCTATAAAATTCTGACAATAGGAAAAAAAACAGAAAACAAACAAACAAATGAAATTTGACCACATGGCTCAGTTTCCTAGAAAAAAATAAAGCTTACAAAATATATGGACAGATTCCAGGACTCCTTGCCCAGTTGGATTATTATGATGGTAAACATGACATGAGCAGCTGTATGTTTTACACACTATTTTGTTATGGAGCTAATTTTTGGGAAGTATAAATTCCACACTGACAGACACCCCTTTTTCTCCAATTCTGTACTACAATGATTTCTTTACAATTCAAAGTCAATCTTACACATCAGACCATTCTACCAATTATTATTAGACATGTCTAGACTCTGATATAAGAAATGTTATAGCTGTATAATCACATGGTTATATAGATCTTTAAAATATTACACATTTTGGTAATCATGATATGAATTAGTTCAAGTATGGGTTGGTTGGTTTTTTTTTTAAATCTGTGTTTAATTCTCTAAAAGAACATCAGGAGGGTTTGAGAAGAAAGAGAACAAATAACATTTTAACGGAAATGCAATACAAGTGGATTTTGCTTTTCAAGAATAAATGTATTTCTTGTAGCTCCAATTAAGTAGATGCTTCTATAGCCCTCTCGCCTCTTGGGAAGGATTTTCATGTCTGAGAATGTTATCATCAAAACTGACTCTGAATTGTAAACTGTTGAGAAGTTCAAGCATTGCTGTAAAGATTGTTGAACAGATGTAGTTTCCCTAAGGAGATTTGCTTGGTCGTAAATATGTTATATTTCATTTGAGAATCTCCAAAGTATAAGCATGCATTTTAGCAGAAAGAAGATAGGAGATAAAGAAAAAAAGACCACACTCAAAGAATAGAGCATTTTAGTTGTTGTTCTTATTGAAGAATTGTAAATATATTTCAAAGAGAAACAGTTGTGAATACTTTTCACAAACAAACAAACAGACAAAAAAACCAAAGATCCCATCAGATATGTTACAGTATGATGGGGATTTAAATGTCTGATGTCTTGAGATTATTTTCATTGCTAATTACAAATTACCGTACATGAGAAAGACTGTGATTTATTTTAAATGACTAATTTGCTTTAGTAGAGTCATGCCACTATTGAGGGTCTAAAAAAAATGTACAATATTTATAGGTATATTTTTACTAAACAAATGTTGAATGAATTTCATATTATGAAAAAGAAAACCTACTAGAGTTTATTTGGTTGGGCTAACTTTACTCGAACATATCATAGCCTTTGTAGATGCTTCTCCATTATGGGTAACACTATTTGTAATTGGATTGTCTAAGAGAAAACTCTAAGAAGTAAATTGTAGAAATAATGCAGATATTTGAATTGAGTAATAGATAGAATGGTCATATAGAAAGGAATAATTAGTTTTTTTGAAAAATAAACTCTAAAATACAAATTCTATAGCACAATTGTGTTAAAAAGTGTAAAAGGTAAGCTGTGTTCTATTGCCTGTTCCAAAAGTACACAGAAGTGACTTCAATATGCAGAAATGGAGAACAGAGGGCTAAGAGAAATTAAAGGAAGATAATTGCAATATCTTCTAAACAATGAAGAGACTGCCTTGAGAGATAAAGAATAACAATAATCTGAATAGGCTTAATTAATTAATGTTCTACATTTTGTTTAGGAAACATTCAAATATTGGAGAAAAACAGACAGGTTAATATCTAATTCACTTTCCTAAAAATGAAATGTGAAACCACAAGGAAATTTAAATCTGAAATAATTCTCATAAATATATTTTATATACTATATATATATTTATTAGATATATTTTATTTAAATTTCAAATGAAACCCTTTCCTGGTTTCCCCTCCAAAAAAATCCCTTAGTCCCTCCCCATCCCCTGCTTCTATGAGGGTGCTCCCCACCCACCCACCCACTTGTGCTTCCCCAGCCTGGCATTTCCCTATACTAGGGTACCGAGCCTTCAAAGGACCAAGGGCCTTTCATTCCATTGATGCCAGACAAGGCCATCCCCTGCTACATATGCAGCTGGAGTTATGGGTCCCTCCATGTGTACTCTTTGGTTAGTGGTTTAGCCCTTAGAAGCTCTGGGGTGTCTGCTTGGTTGATACAATTCACAGATCACATGAAGCTCAAGAAGAACAAAGACCAAAGTGTGGATGGTTTGATCCTTCTTAGAAGGAGGAACAAAATACAGGAGCAAATACAGAGAAAAAGTGTGCCCCAGAGGCTTAAGAAAAGGTCATCCAGAGACTGGCTCACTTGGGGATCCATCCCACATACAGTCACTAAACCCAGACACTACTGTGGATGCCAAGAAGTGCTTGCTGAAAGGAACCTGATACAGCTGCCTCCGGAGAGGCTCTGCCAGTGCCTGACAAATACAGAGGTGGATGCTCGCAGCCAACCATTGGATTGAGTACGACTGAGTTTATAAGTTGCAGCCTCACATTATATATATATGTATATATACTATATACAACACTTCAACAAAAAGAACTCTAAGCATAAATGGCATGTACCACATCTGGTAAAGGACCATTGAGTTAGAATGAAGATCCTGTATGTTTTTGTCCTCCCCCACTCCCTTGCCACAACTGCAGATGTTCCTGCATTCAATTGAGAGATTTTTCTTTTTACCTGTGCCTTTAAAATGTACAAAGCAGAGATGACCTTACATATACATGAAATGTAGAGTGTAAATAAACTTTCAATATTGTGAATCTCATGATCCTCTGACAAATGAATTCTATTATATAGGGCGATTTCTTTAGCATGAAACAGAATCACTGATAGTTTAAAAATTGTTTAAAATAGAGTAGTCTAAGAAAGTGGGAGGATTAAACTTACAAGATGAATGTTCAATAATAATAGAATTATATAGAAATGGTGAAAACAGCCCTATAAATGGGAAGATTGTGTGCCAATACCTAAAGAAGACTCAGACTAATGGACAAAAGTTAAAAGGACAGGCATTTCTGCATAGAATGATAACTTATTATTTGGGGAGAGAAAAAATGGGTATTGGTGAGATATAAAATAATTTAATTTCAAATTAAGTAGATACACTCTTACTTAATTAGACATGTTCAAAGTCAAAATCTTTAGCTTTGTGATGCACTGAGTTTTCCAACACTGGGACATAACGGAAGCAATCAATACTAAGCCTAAGGAAGCAGAAGATTCTTCATCAGATAGGCTTGACAAGCTGGTGACCTGCAGTCTTGTCAGTTTGAAGAGTTGAGACAAGGCTTCATGCTTCAATGGTGTTTGTGAAAATTTATCTTGTTATTCTGTGATGTCTTACATAGCCAGGGTGACAAATCTATTCAACCTCTGTAGGACAATACTTGATCCAAGTTCACATAACACAGCTTCCTGAAACCTGGACAGAACACCACACATTTGTTTTGTTGCCAATTAACTTCAAGATCTTTCCACTAACACTTTGTCAACTCTTTCAACATGGTACTAACTTTGCCAGCACAACTGTTATTTCTTCTTTAAAGGTAGCTGTTAAGATCTTGCTAGCAAGATAACACAAAGTAAATGGGATGCTCAGTGACAGACCATTTAGCTGTGTGGCAGATGTTACGTGCATGCTATGTAGGTGTCACTAAATGAGAATATAGGAGTATTGTTCAAACCAAAGAAAAATATATCGTAAGAGAAAGTAAACACTGTGAATCATTGTATGATGTTCCACAACTTTACAATTATTGATGCATGTAAAGTGTTGAATTGTGATAGAAGACATGCATATACTTTACAATCCAAGGCATCGTGAACATTATTGTATGGAAAATAAGGCTATTCAAGTAACATTATAAACATACCGATTACGTAGGCATACCTTGGTATAAATGCATGCAGTAACAATTAGGTTGAAAGTGGTCTGGAATTGAAAGGAGAGTGGTGAAGGGTATATGACAGGGTTGGAGGAAGAAATGAAAAAAAAATGTTTTATTAAAATATTTCTTAAAATCACTGTTTTTATAAGTAAATTAGAATGATGACTATTTTAAAAACAGAAAATAGTAACAATTACTGAAGGTATGGTAAAGGATAGCTCACAAAGTAAATGGAGAATCTGTTTTATCTTTAGTGATTTTTCATTACTTTATAAATAAATGAGCTAAGGATGAAGTGCAATATCACTGCCAGTATTTTAAAAAAATACACAAAAATTGCAAATTGGTAATCAATGGCACTATTTTTATGTGAACTATCTTGCTTTCTGTAACTACTTATATTATTGTTAATCTTTTGTTTTATTGTCTTCACATAATTTCTGGCATTATTTACAATGACATAATGGCTTCTATGTTTTGATATTGTTTATTCTATTGGTATCCAATCCAAACCTTCTCACTTGCTGCTATAGTAAGTTTTAGTTTTTGTAACAAAATAGGGGAAAGAAACAACTCCAGGGAATGAGTATTTGTGAGGCTTCTGGTTTCAGAGAATTTGGCCCATGACTTCATCTTCTGTTGCCTCTAGTTCCATGTGTAGTGTGATAAACATGCCCTGGAGGAAAGTGTTTACCTGTGGTAGTTTGGAACAGAAGAAGGTGGAACCCAGAGAAATAACAGTCCTTAAAGTATTAGCTCCCTGTTGCTTCATTCCTTCAGCAAGGTACATCTTACTAATGTTGAATATTTTCAAACATACTGAATCAATCAGTATATTATTTATTATGTCCAATACAATCATATCTCAATTGTAGTCCCAGCTATGAATCAGCCTCAACACATGGAGATTCTTTTAATTGGGACACAGTAGCTATAATTTAATCCATATTACAGAAGTTTTCAAATGACCACATGTAAAGATAAAATTAATAATACTTGTTCTTGAAAAGATATTGTGCTATGTAAGAGTGATGTTATTTAGTCTGAGCTCATTTTGGGATTTAGCACCTATTAGCAAAATGTTAAGGGGCTACTTATGATGCATTATTTCTAGATATGTTATGTTTAATTTTAATGTGTAATATGGAAATGATTACTTTATAGCAAAATAAATTTTGTGGCATTGAAGCACACACCAGTAATTCCCAGCATTTGGGAAGTGGAATCAGGAGGCCCAGGACTTCAATAATTTCCTTGACCTTTTTGTTTGTTTGGTTTTGGTTTTTCGAGACAGGGTTTCTCTGTGTAGCCCTGGTTGTCCTGGAACTCACTCTCTAGACCAGGCTGGCCTCAAACTCAGAAATCTACCTGTCTCTGCCTCCCAAGTGCTGGGATTAAAGGTGTGTGCCACCACTGCTCGGCTCCATAGATTAGATTTTTGCCAAAATAATAAATACTACTAAAATATTTCAAGATTTCAAGAAAATAAAAAATGTCTGAATGTTAGTCTTCTTCAGAGGGTAGGTGATTAGATTTCCTATTGTCCTCCTATAGTAACACAGATTGTCTGTCCTTCCCCATCTTCAGTGCTACTAGATGTTTTAAATATAAGCCAAACCTAGCCACAGCCATTCTCCCATAGTCTTCCATATGTCAGTGACCAGCACTGATTCTGTTTATAGTCCATTCACCTAAACAAGTCATATGGCCACACAGCTTCAAGAGAGTGGGCCAACAATAATCACCTGTTAGGTGTGGTATTTTTGTTTGATGAAAAATATGAATGGCAATTTTGTTTTATATATCAATTTCTTTTAGTAAGTTTGATTTTTTTCTATAATCTTGACAATAGTATAGATTGAATCTGAGTATGCTATACAAATGAACTGTCACAGAATTATATCTCCAGTTCCTTCTGTCTAAATCTGAAGTATTTATTTTGGAATCTATGATTTCTAGACACAAAATGCTTCTTGTGATAAATCATGATTTAATAATAATTCCTTAGAGCCGGGCGGTGGTGGTGCACGCCTTTAATCCCAGCACTTGGAAGGCAGAGGCAGGCGGATTTCTGAGTTTGAGGCCAGAGCCTGGTCTACAAAGTGAGTTCCAGGACAGCCAGAGCTATACAGAGAAACCCTGTCTCAAAAAAACCAAAAAATAAAATAAAATAAAATAATAATAATTCCTTAATATTGTGCCAGCACAAATGCATGCAAAACCAACTTGAAGCTAAATATATTGATGTATTGTCACTGAATAACTATAGGCTATTCATACACAATGGAGTGGGCTTGGTTATGTAGCTATGGAAAAGAAATCTTATGTATGGTTTTCAGCTGATTGATTATCTTAAAAATATATCTAACGGGAAGGAGTGGAGTGAGAGAAGACTGTATTCAAGATATACTGAAACAAGAAAATAAATACATACACACATATTGTCTAAGTGTCTCACATTTATAAAATAATAGATTAGATAAGTTGTAAAGTGTCAAGAAAATTCCAGTGGAGAAGTTTATTAAAATCTACATAGCCACTCTGAGATTAAAATGGAAGCAAAAAAATATACTGAGTGCCAATAGACTTTGCTATAGTTTCCAAAAGAGTGGGGTTAAAATGAATAATCATGTAAGTGGTAAGAAATTTATAGACAAACTTCTCAGGCATACTTTCATAAAAGTGACCACTGAGTCACCAATAAAATTCTCTAACTACACTGCTTTGTTCATTTACCTTTCCACAGGCTTTGTGATATTAAAACAATAAAACATGTAATGAGGTCACTGTTTATCTTGTTTATATGATGTTAGGTATAATCTTTAAATGCTTTATTCCTTGTTATAACATGTATTTCAGTAAATTATGACTTACATAGAGATTAATATAAATAAAATAATCAGAACAAACCTATATCAACTCTATGAAGAGACATCTCTATGATAATTTGAATCCAATTAAAAACAAAATTATCTCTAACTCCTCCATTGGGGACCCTGTATTCAGTCCAACAGTTGACTGTGAGCATCTGCCTCTCTCTATGTCAGGCTCTGTCAGAGCCTCTCAGGAGACAGCTATATGAAAACCGCCAACCAAAGAGTACACATGGAGGGGCCCATGGCTCCAGCCTCAAATGTATTAGAGAATGGCCATGTTGAGCATCAGTGGGAGGAGAGACCCTTGGTCCTGTGAAGGCTCAATGTCCCAATGTAAATGCCAGGGCAAGGAGGCAGGAGTGGTTGGGGGAGCACCCTCATAGAAGCAGGAGGAGAGGGTGGAATAGGAGGTTTCTGGGGGCAAGCCAGGAAAAAAAGGTAACATTTGAAATGTGAAATCAAAAAAATCTAATAAAATAAAATAAAAACAAAATTATATCTATTTTCTCTGCTTTATCTATATGTTCTACTAACTTTTTCTTAATGGCATTTCCAGACATAGTTCATGTACTAGTTCACATTTAAATAATAAATTGCATAAAACCAAAACACAACAAAGCCCAACATTCAAAGTTCATATATGGCATTCAACATAACACAGAATATTTGTGTTGTTGAAAATTATTATTGAGCGCACACTTGTTGAAATCAAATGTGATAGTTATTGTGTCATTCTCAGAAAATACAAAAGAAGACAATTGAAGAAATCAAAACCACAATCAATATTTGGTGACATACTCATTACACCTCTATTTTATTATCTATTAAACAGTAAGAGTATTATGATTTATAATGGGTTTCCTTTGTACAGCATACAGTACTAGGTTTTGTGTAATGAAAGAAAGAAACATGTTCTTCTTAGCCCAACAGAAATGTCAACCCCCTTTCAGACTCTTGAAATGCTAGAACTGATTCTGACAAGAATAAAAGACATGAAGGCCAACTGGAACAGCTATGAGGTATTTGGCAGTAAGACTCAGACTCTAAATCAAGCATCATTGCACAAAACACCTGCTTGGCGCTCTATAGACATCCTACTTCCGATGAGACTAAAAATTAATTGAACTGCAAAATAAAATCTGTTAATGTCAAAGGTGTTATTCATAATATATTAAATACTGCATAGTTAAATAACATCAAAGGCAAGACCATAACTAATCAAACACAATAACATGAAAACCAATTTGGTTTTCTCCTTCCTTTCTTAGATCTGGAAGTTATATTTTCTTTGGAAATTATTTAAAATTATGGTAGAGGCAAAAAGAAATTACCATCAGTTAAAACTATATTGCTTTTAGAGAAATTTAGATTATAAAAAAAGCTATTGTTTTGTCTTAACTCTAACATACCAAGTTCCTTTAAGGAATTATGTTTTAAACACAAAAATAACAGCCACAAGAAATAACCCACAAGAAGACAACATTGTATGTGTTAGTTTAAAGGGTAGGATAATTTTCTTTTTAGGTCATCCGTCTAAATAAGGTTGCCACACGATAAATGAAGCTGCTGAAGTTTTCAAAGAGACCTGCTAAAGTCAGTATGGTTTGCTTTAGATATTTAGTTTATAGCAACATTAAAGATACCATAGAAAAATACATTGAAGTTCATTTAAGCCTGAATATATTTAATTTTTCTACCGGTACATAAAATTAAGGAAAGCTTATTAGGAAGGGAAAACTCTATATATTGCCCCATGTTATAAAACTGTATGGCTTGATGAATACCAGAGATTATACGTTTCATATCTAGTACTTGAAAATCCAACCAGCAGTTTGACTTTGCAGAAATATTCTGTTAGTCTTACCCTTCAGTGCTCATGGTAAAATGTTATTTCTCTGTTTCCTTTCAAATCAGGCTACAACATAAAATATGATTACAAATACAGTGAAGAGAGGTTGACTAGGGAGCTGATGGAAGTATTTTACCCGTAAACAGACCATTACACGGTGGTGTTTACTTGAGCTTGAATCTAGCAATAAGCATAATGAAGAGTAGACCTTAGCTAAGCTGTGGTAGATATAGAATGCAAACTGCCAACTGCATTTCTTTTCATCTAGGATGATAGGGTCATTTCCCCTTACAGGGTGGTCATGCTGGTCTTGACTTCTACAGAAATTTGAAGTAGACGTGTACTTATAAATACTAGTCCTGGGGCTGGAAAGATGGCTCAGCGGTTAAGAGCACTGACTGCTCTTCTGAAGGTCCTGAGTTCAAATCCTAGCAACCATATAGTGGCTTACAACCATCCATAATGAGATCTGATACCCTCTTCTGGAGTATCTGAAGACAGCTACAGTGTACTTATATATAATGAATAAATAAATAAATAAATAAATAAATCTTTAAAATAAATACTAGTCCTGAGTGAAAAAGCCTACTCTTGTAGCATTGACCTAATATCTGATGCAAATATAGATAACAGTGAAGAGTGCCTGCAATTGGAATAATAACACAAATATTGAGAAAATAATGGGTAAAATGTTATCTACAGTAGCTAGAGAAGAATATTTTCAATAAACTCAGGATTTGGTGAATAAAACTCAGTTCTGTATCTGACAAAACTTTATAGCTAGGTGTGGCACAGAATTGTTCTACATGACAATAAAGTGTTTTTCTACATGATAACAGCACTGTTGGCCCAAGTTCTTGGATGAAAAGGTAAATAAGACAGCTATATCAGGCTGGCTTGTCCCTCCTTCAGTCTCTGCTCCATAGTTAGTCTCTGCAACTCCTTCCATGGGTATTTTGTTCCCCCTTTAAAAAGGAGTGAAATGTCCACATTTTTGTCTTCCTTCTTCTTGAGTTCCTTGTGGTTTGTGGGTTGTTCTTCCTGTATTCTGAACTTCTGGGGTATTAACCACGTCTCCTGAGATGCTCTAACAGTACCTGACTAATACAGAAGTAGCGGCTCACAGCCATCCATTGAACTGAGTACAGGGTCCCCAATGAAGGAGTTAGAGAGAGGACCAAAGGAGCTAAAGGGTTTGCAGCCCCTTAGGACGAACAACAATATGAACTAACTAGTACCTTCAGAGCTCCCAGGGACTCAACCACCAACCAAGGACTATACATGGAGGGACTGATTGTTCTGGCAGCATATGTATAGTTGAGGATTGCAAAGTCGATCATCAATGGGAGGAGAGGCCCTTAGCCCTGTGAAGGTTCTGTGCCCCAGTGTAGGGGAATGCCAGGGCCAATAAGTGCGAGAGGGTGGGGTGGCAAGCATGGGGAGGGGAGAGGCAACAGGGGTTTGTTCTTGTTGTTTTTTGTTTTGTTTTGTTTTGTTTTTGTTTTTGTTTTTGAGGGGAAACTGAGAAAGGAGAAATCATATGGCATGTAAATAAAGAAAATATGTAATAAAAAAATAAAATTAAATTTAAGAAAAAGAAAAGATAAAGAAACCCCATGGTCAACAAGCCATGGGGTGGAAGCAATGCAATGTGTGCCAAACAAGCTGCAATGCCTTAGTTTAGAGATAATTTTGATTTTTGTCACATATATATATATATGTATATATATGACATTTATTGTCATATATATACATATATATATAAATATATATATGTAATTTTCTTATAATGTCAGGAAACATTAAAAGCCCGAACAAAATGTAATGTGTTATAAACTTGATGTAATATAAAAAAAGTATCTGTTTCTCAACTTTGAAAATTTATATAATGCATTCAGTTTTGGAGCTAATTGTACTTCAGTCTGGTCGAAAGGGTGTACCCATGGAATTCTCATCCTCATACTGCACAGTAACAAGGTATAGAGTGTATGCCTTGAAAAACCTCTATACTGTAAGTACTTACAGTTGGGTTCCTCACAGTTGGAGATTTTTGTCTAGATAAAACAATAATTATTTTCATTTTAAGTCATACATAAGCACATAGTATGTACACACTGATAAATGGACATGATCCCCAAAGGACAATCCCTAACCTCAAGCTTTATTATAGAGCAATAGTGAACAAAATGCATGGTATTGATACAGTGACAGGCAGGTAGATCAATGGAATAGAATTGAAGACCCAGAAATAAATCCACATAGCTATGGTCACTTGGTCTTTCACATAGGAACTAAAACCACTCAGTGGAAAAAAGACAGCATTTTCAACAAATGGTGCTAATTCAACTAGAGGTCAGCATGTAGAAGAATGCAAATGGATCCATTCTTATCTCCTTTTACAAAGCTCAAGTCCAAGTGAATCAAAGAACTCCACATAGAACAAGATACACTGGAATTAATAGAAGAGAAAGTGGGGAAGACCCTCGAACACAAGGGATCAAGGGAAAATTTACTTAAGAGAACACCAATGGCTTATGCTCTAAGATAAAAAATCTACAAAAATTTCAAACCTTCAAGAAAAGGACACTGTCAATAGGACAAAATGCCAACCAAACGATTGTGAAAAGATCTATACCAATCCTACATCAGATAGAGGGCTAATATCTAATATATACAAAGAACTCAAGAAGTTAGACTCCAGAGAACCAAATAACCCTATTAAAAATGGGGTACAGAACTAAACAAAGAATTCTCAACTGATGAATACTGAATGGCTAAGAAGCACTTAAAGAAATGTTCAACATCCTCAGTCATCAGGGAAATGCAAATCAAAACAACCCTGAGATTCCACCTCACACCAGTCAGAATGGCTAAGTTCAAAAATTCAGGTGACAATAGATGCTGGCAAGGATGTGGAGAAAGAGGAGCACTCCTTCATTGCTCGTGGGATTGCAAGCTGGTACAACCACTCTGGAAATCAGTCTGGTGATTCCTCAGAAAAATGTCCAAAGCATTACCAGAGGACCCAGCAATACCACTCCTGGGCATATACCCAAAAGACACTCCCACATGTAATAAGGACACATGTTCCACTATGTTCATAGAAGCCTTATTTATAATAGCCAGAAGCAGGAAAGAACTTAGATGTCCTTCAACAGAGGAATGGGTACAAAAATATGGTACATTTACACAATGTAGTACTACTCAGCTATTAAAAACAATGAACTTATGAAATTCTTAGGCAAATGGATGGAACTAGGAAATATCATTATGAGTGAGGTAACCCAATCACAAAAGAACACATGTGGTATGCACTCACTGATAAGTGGATATTAGCCCTAAAGCTCAGAATACCCAAGATTCAATTCACAGACCACATGAAGCTCAAGATGACCAAAGTGTTGATGCTTCAGTACTTCTTAGAAGGAGGAACCCGGGGCTGGCGAGATGGCTCAGCGGGTAAGATAACAGAGTGCTGAAGGTCCTAAGTTCAGATCCCAGCAGCCACATCGTGGCTCTCAACCACCCGCAATGTGATCTGACGACTTTTTCTGGTGCGTCTGAAGACAGCTACAGTATTTTACATCGGAGCAAGCAGGCCATCCTGAGTTCAATTTCCAGCAGCCACATGATGGCTCATGGCCATCTGTACAGCTACAGTGTACTCATACACATAAAATAAATAAATAGATCTAAAAAAAAAAGGAGGAGGAACCAAATATTCATGGGAGCAAATATGGAGATAAAGTGTAGAACAGAGACTGAAGGAATGGCCATCCAGAGACTGCCCCACCTGGGGATCCATCTCATATACAGTCACCAAACCCAGATATTGATGTGGATCTGCAAAAGTCTGACAATTACAGGGCAGATGCTGCCAGCCAACCATAGGAGTGAACATGGGGTCCCCAATGGAGGAGTTAGAGAAAGGACTGAAAGAGCTGTAGGGGTTTGCAACCCATAAGAAGAACATGAATATCAGCAAATCAGACCCCCCTGCCCCCGAGCTCCCAGGAACAAAACCACCAGCCAAAGAGTACACATGGAGGGACCCCTAGCTCCAGTTGCACATGTAACAAGAGATGCCTAGTTGGACATCAATGGGAGGAGAGGCCCTTGGTCCTGGGAAATCTTGATGCACAAGCATAGGGGAATGCCAGGGTGGGGAGGTGGAGTGGATGGGTTGGTTAGCAACCTAATAGAAGCAATGGAAGGAAAGATAGGATAGGGGATTTCTGGAGTGCAATCTGGGAAAGGGGATAACATTTTATGTATAAGTAAATAAAATATCCAATAAAGAAAAAAAAGAATACTCATGATACACTCTACAAACTATATCGAGCTAAAAAAAGAAGGAAGATCAATGTGTAGATTCTTCAATGTTGCATTGAACTAGAAACAAAATAATCACAGGAGCTAGAAGGAATGAGGGACATAGGAAGAAGAAAGGAGAGAGAGGAGAAATAGGGGCTTAGGATCAGATATTGTAAGGCACAGGAGAGAAGTACAGAGGGTAATGAAATAGAATAAAAATATTTAACAGTGGGGGGTGGGGGACTGGAGGTAGACACTAGAAAGTCCAAGACACCAGGGAGGTGTGAGGCTCCTAGCAACCAAAAGGGATGGTTTTAGCTGAAATAGGCAACAAAGGGGAAATAGAACCTGTA
Organism: Mastomys coucha; assembly: GCF_008632895.1. Taxonomy (NCBI): domain Eukaryota; kingdom Metazoa; phylum Chordata; class Mammalia; order Rodentia; family Muridae; genus Mastomys; species Mastomys coucha. The sequence continues at coordinate 43,600,004 of NW_022196891.1, read as the reverse complement.
GAGACCACCTCCAGTAGATAGGTATGACTCCCAGTTGAGGGAAGGGGCATACTACCCATCTCAAATTTTTTAACCCAGAAATGTTTCTGTCCAAAGGAAAAACAGGGATAAAAATTGAAAAGAGACTGAAGGAAAGGCCATCCAGAGACTGTCCAACCAAGGGTCCATCCTGTATAAAGATGCCAACTCCTGACAGTGTTGCTGATCCCAATACTCACTGGCTGACAGGAGCCTGGCATGGCTGTCCCCAGAGAGGTTCTACCAGCTCCTGACCAATACAAAGGCAGACAGAGCCAACAATTGGACTGAACCTGGGGATCCCAATGCAAGAGCTTGGGCATGGGCTGAAGTAACTGAGGGGATTGCAACCTCATAGGAAGAACAATATTAACTAACTAGACTACCCTGAATTCCCAATACTAAGCCTCCAACCAAAGAGTACACATGGAGAGGTCCATGGTTCCCTATACATGTGTTGCAGAGGATGGACTTATCTGACATCAATGAGAGGGGTGGCCCTTGGTCCTGTGGAGGTTTGATGCCCCCCATAGGATGATGCTAGAACCATGAGGTAGGAGTGGGTGGAGGAGCACCCTCAAAGAGGAAAAGGTAGGGGAGAGTGGAGAGAGGGATGGGAGGTATGAAGGGTTAACTGGAAAAGGGGATGTAATTTGAAATGTAAAAGAATAAGATGATTAATAAAAAATATAGTACTGATAGACTGACAGCCAGAGTTGAGATGACTATTCCAATATGTGACTTGGTCATACCCATATATTCCAAGTCAGATATCCGTAAGTGCATAATTTTGTCAAGAAATCTATGATCTTGTATTAATTCTGAAATTCACCCAAAAGAGATAAAGGGGACAAGTATGGTAAAACCAGAAAGATGTAGCAAGTATAGTAATCCTGAACAGAAATTACAAAGAAATGTATGCTTAAAAATATAAATGGAAATTGTATGAAGACCATTTAACTTATAGAGGATCTGCAATGCGTATGAAGTGTACAAAGTTAAGGAATTTTTTTTTCTGGAAAGAGAACTGGATAAGCTGCACCTAGGAACATTATTAAATTCTCACCTTAGATTTGGCAAATGAGGTTAGTAGAATGAGAAAGTTATCCTGATGTTGGAGTCTCATAGAAAACATTAGACAATGCAGGTCATCTCAAAAGAGGACAAACTTAAAGGGGGATCCTTATTTTCAGACAGAAACTCTCAGCTCTTTCTGCCAGAGTTGTTTTAGGACTGGTCCTGATCGAGTCTGTGCTGTGAGCTCTGTTAATCTCTTCTTAGTGGAGGCATTTACTGTGGTTTCTCAGTTAGTATGCTGTGTTTCTGGATGGGACACTGGCTTGTTGGATCTTGTCTTGGTATCCTAGGTTTGGTGACTGGATGTCATTTCTTAATTTGTATTCACATAGATGTAAATTTTGTTTTCATTATCACAGGCTAAGAATTTAGTATGGTTCACAAATAGGAATCTAGTATATAGAATATATCGCAATAAGATTTATACACTGTTAAAATATTAAAACTTTTAATGTAGAGACAGACTGTCTTACAGGAAAAACATTACAGAGGCTCAATTTGTTTTAGCCAACAGATTTTAACAATTGTTTTATGTGTAATTTTCTTTTTTAAATTTTTTTCATGTATATTTTCTAAGTAACATTATAATAATGAGAGGAAATAGCTTGGTTTTACTTCCCACCTTTAATGATGATTTTTTCCCACATAGATTATATTCTAGATCATGGAAGGAGAAAAAAATGAAACTAACAGAAATTAATAATAAATAAGAAGAAAAAATAAACATTAATGTTCAAACCGAAATATGTAAATGTGAAGGAAATAAACGTTAGTGTCCTATGCCAAACATGTTGAAACATCTTATTTCTCTATCCAGAGTCTCTCAATCTATTGCAGATGGTTCTTCACTTGCAATCCTCTTGTCATGCCTTCAAAGGTGATGGGATTACAGACATATGAAATATGCCACCAACCCAATTTCTTCTTCAGTTCATGTTCTTTCTTTTCTTCAGTCTTTTCTATTGTTAAAGCCCTTTATCAATTCATACTTTTAATGGTTATCTTGAAAACAGATCACCTCAAACTGAATAAACCCTAAAGAAAAAAATATCAGTTCATGTTATCGACATTCTCCACACGGAATGAATAAGTAATCCAGGCTTTCACTGATGTAGCCAAAGAAGCCTTTATTGCTTATCTTAAAAAAATGGATTTCACCAGGAGGTGGTACAGAATGTCTTTAGTTCCAGCACTCAGGAGACAAAGGTAGGCAGTGCTCTGAGTCTGAGGCTTGCCTGGTATATAGGCCAAGTACCAGGAAAGCCAGGGCCTATCCAGAGAAACTCGGTCTCAAAGCAAAACAAAACAAAACAAACAAAACCATAAACAAATAAAAGAAGACAGAAAGAAAAGATAAGATTGTGTGTGTGTGTGTGTGTGTGTGTGTGTGAGAGAGAGAGAGAGAGAGAGAGAGAAAGAGAGAGAGAGAAAGAGAGAGAGAGAGAGAGAAAGATTTGTTTTTGTTTTGTTTTTGTTTTTGTTTTGCCTTTGTTTCTGCTTGATTTTGTTTGGTTTGGTTTTGGTTTTTATTTTTGGGTTGATTTGTGTGTGGGGGGGTATGTAGGGGAATGATAGGGGTCCTTGTGACTCATGAATCTCAGACTGGCATCAAACTTACTATGAGTTCTGAATGATCTTAGATTCCTGATCTTTCCCCTCTCATTTCCAATTAAAAGGGTTCCAAGGCCTCCTTCATTCTATGAAGGCAGTCTATTGAACTAGTCTTATTCTCAAACATAAGCAACTCTTATTCAATACTTTCATTACTCTGCCTTCCATATTTACTAAGAAATGAATAATAATAATGATAATCCTGAAGTCTCTTTGGGGAAAATAACCATTCTTCTCTTAGAAATTTTAGAGATCATTACTGGAGTTAGAAGTCACTCAGATTTTCATGTGTGTTTAACAATATTCTATACAAGGAAAGGGGATCTTATAACTAGCAGGCATCAATTGGTAGCCATGCAGTGTACCAGTTTATACCCTAAATCATGCAATGCTATGCGTGAAATGTAGATTTGTAAAGAAAATAAGACTCATTATCAGGGAGGAAGATTAAAATTGAGTAGGATATAATAAGATTTCTAAATGTCATAGCTTCTAGAGTGCTTTTTGACATTCAAGTCCTTTGTGAATAGTGCTTTTCTCCAGAAAACAGTTTTTGTTTGTTTTCTGTTATTGTTTTCCTTATAAGCTGATTGCCGACTGTCACCTGAGGTGAAATTTTTTAAGAAGGTAAATTTTAGAAATACTGTACATGAAACTAAGAGGCATGCATATGTACTAAATTTGTAGATGAATATATACGAGCTTTTAACCATAATATTCCATATAGTACTTTCCTTAGGGAGCCTATCAAGTTTCGTATCAAATGTTTAAATGCACAACACTCTCCAAAAGTCACATCTAGACATTTTCCATTGTGAGGTGCTCTCTAATTGACATTCTTAGAATACCAAATAAATGTCTTTTAATATAATAGGACATGTTTCTTGTTTAAGATACTGTTGACTGCACATCACACTTTAGATCCTGACTAAGCCAAGTGATAACAGAAGTATTTCAAAGTGTCATGTCAAAATGTTTCTAAACTGTTTCTGATTCATATCAAACAAACTGTTTTTCCTTTAAGATAATTATCTGTGAAAAAAACCTATATTCTATAACCTTCCCTTAAATAAATACATTTCTCACTTATAAAAATTAGTTAACTTAGAAAATTAATAGAAAATATAATACCATTATTTGGGTTTATTTGTTTTGGGGAGATTTGGTAAATTCTTTTATGATTTACTTTTAAACAAAATTAGATATGTATGCAAGACTTAAATATTGTAATTTTCTCCATAAATGTTGGGAAACTTGACCCAAACATAGGAAAAAACATTAGCTTTTCATTATTGAAAATATAATTGTTATTTTAATAAAATAAAGCATAGCAAATAATAATATTTAGTTACTGCAAATATATGAGTGTATGAATACTTTATGTTCCTATTCTCTTCATTTGAAATTACAGCTTATACATGATGTACCTATGTACCAACAGCATTTATTATAAGTGCTTCATTTTTTCTGGACATGTAAAGAATTAATACATTCTATATAATTTTTATAATTAGCCTTATAAATGTTTGTGATCAACACTCTGACATACCCCATGTTGCTATTTTACCTTCAGATTCTTCTCAAATCAAGTGAACATTTTCCTGTAATTAAGTATATTGGAGACATTCTCAGATTGCAAGGTTTAAAAATTAGTGCATTTGTTCTTAAAACTGTCTGACACTTTTGTTTACAGGCTGTAATAAGCATATTATCGAAGACTTGCATATAATAGAACAAAATGACCCCTACAAAAGCATGCTGCTCTAATCCACAAATTGGATTTTACCTGTGAAAATTGTAAGCACAGTGAACAGAAAAACATTTACAAACAAGTTAGCTTGACCTGATGAAATTTGCGACTTACTTTTCTTCTTTTTGTGTGGTAACTGCAATTAGCAGTTTAAATTACTGAGCTATGCACCCTGACATACTTCATGCTGCTATTGGTACCTGAGAAAAACACTTCTAAATTCAGATAATTATCCTCCTAATTAAAGAATCACACACTGATATATCTCAGTTTCAATGAAAAAAATGTTTTAGCCTGTTAATTACTAGCATTTGTTTTATTTTTCAAGTTAAATTGAATCAACCATTTAAAAGAAAACTACAATGTGTCTCCTTTTCTCTTTTGGTTTGGTTTTTGTCTCTTTATATAAAGCATAAAACTATTTCAATTTCTGCAATAATGGTAAGCATGACAAATTCTTATGTCTGGTATCTATAAGTTTTAGAAGCCATAAAACAAAATAATTCTGTTATGGGTTTACACAAATGCATTTGATTGTTTAATTTCTTTGGTAGTTGGAGAAACATCAGTAAGATATAGAAATATAGTTTTTAAATGGTTGTGTAGAGAATTACTTTTAAAGCAGATTTTATCAAATTTCTTCTCCTTCAACTTCATACATCAACACGACACCTTCTGGTTCTCCTTTACCTACCTATCACACACCCTATTAGCCACATTGCCTATTCCTCATCTTCCTGTTTTGGGGTTTCTTCTTGCCTAATGCGTTTAACTGAGGAAATCACATGACCATAGTTTTGAACTATCTATTAAAGCCTGGTTGGATGATCAGTGGCCATACAAATTAAGACAGAAGATACTAGAAGACTAATGGTTCAGGAGAGTTCAGGGATGGTCTTGTGAGACCCTCCCCCATGCAGGCAATTTTCACTGTTGTGAGGTCACTATGGGTCTGTCATGACCCATAGGAAGTCTCTCACAATCATTGTCTTCTAGTTCCTACATTACATGAGCATTATTTGAAAAGATCACAGTTCAAATATCTTTAGACACTACTAGATCCATTGAGACCCTGAAGATTGTGCCCCTCCTATTCTGTATTACAATCATCATTGATTTCATATCTATATGTTTTGCTAGCTTATAATTTGGTTTACTAATCATGGCTTTATCTAGGATAAAACTGCCTTAAAAATAATTTGTTTATTATTTTTGACATCACATTATGTTTTATACATTTTCCTATCCCAACTTTTGATTCTAACTATCTTCTGAACATTTTGCAATATTTATCTTATATTTCCTCGCTTTATTTTATTCAATGTCATTATGGCAAGCAGAAAGAGTTTAGCTGCTCATTTCAGTCTTTTCGTTATCAATTTTCAAAGTCTGGTTTTCTTCCATCTGTTAAGTATATTTTAACTGGCATATTAAGTATGATTTTTTTATATCAGGATACATATGTGTTGCATAATATCAAGACCATTGTTGTTTCTATTGTACCAGTGCTTTATGATAAAAACATCAAAACCCCTTCATCCATTATCCATTGTGACAGTTTTAAACAGTAGCACACCAGAACTTCTACTGTATCCTGAGGAAGCATTCTGGTCCCTTCTGCTTATCAATTCCTTTCACTTACTGGAATTCTTATTTAAATTTTACTTGTGAATAGAATCATATAGAAGTCGTCTTTCTGTGCCTCATTTATTTCTCTAAACATAATGATCTTGATTTCCAGATGTGTTGAAAATTATTGAATTTCATTATTTGAGATAGTGTAGTAGACTCAGTTGGTTTCATAACTACATGGAACATTTACTTTTAAGCTTTGAATGAACTACCATATTGTCACTGTTATAGGGTTGCTATTTCATATTCTCATTGTATACAAAAGTTCACTGCAGTGTTGGCAGCTCCTATTTGGACAACTGCAGCTATTTTTATTGAGTAAAGTACTGTCTTGATGCTTTAGTTTCATTGCCTTCATGATTAGAAAATTTAAGCACATTTTAAAAATAAATTTGTCCATTTATATGTTATTTTTAAGAAAAAATATTTAAGTCTATTTCCTTCAGTTTCTGCTTTGAGATTTTAATTTCCTTATATTGTAAATATTATACCCTCTCCTTATCATTTTCTAAAATTTTCTTCCATTTCTCAGAGTAATCTTTTTGTTCATTCTTTTATTTGTAGTATGGAACTTGTTCATTATGGTTTTATAATATTTGTAGATATTTGTTCCTATTTTCTGTGCTTTAGGGTATTTTTAAAATATATTTTTACTTTTTTGTGATATATCATATCTCCTATTATGTGTTATAATTTTTTGTAGCTTTATACTACTCTGAACATTCAAAATAGGAGGAAAAGCCCATGGTTTTCAGACTCAGCTCTGGGTTAAGATAAATATATTCACTTCTACTGTTTTTTTCTTTCCATTAAACATGACACCACAGGTCCCACTGAAAGCAACCAGGCAAGGAAGTAAAAGGGTGCACAAGATCTGGAAAAAACACTTCAAATCATCACATATTTGACATGACCCATGTTTTTTACATATTTTTGATACTTTCGTTAATGAGTACTCTATTTAAACAATTTCCACTCTACTCTCCACTTCCAACTCCTTCTTCTGGCACCCATCTCTCTCTAATTAATGACAAATTCATCTTTAATTAGTATTATTATGGCTTCCACATAAATATTTGGAATATGATAACCTATGAGGGGTTTGTACCTGGAGAATATTAATCCTTTCAGAAGCCATTGCTTCAGTCAAAGGATGCACCCTAATAAGATTTCTATCATACACGTTGGAGAGTCAAGTGGTGGTGTCATCGTGTAGGTCTGGTTTAGACAGCCATATTCTTAAAATTTTGTGGGTAAAGTTGTCTGTAATGCATAGAACACACACACACACACACACAATCATGCCAAATAACTAAGGTAATTTGATCAAGAAGGAAGCATACTGCTTATGTAACTTAAATTTGTATTAGAATTTGAAATAAGTGATAAAACATGGAATTAGAATAGAAAGACAGTAAAATAGCCCAATAGAATAGTAAAGAGAACTGAGAAGTAAAGCTACATGTATAGTGTATGTGTGTGTCCTTGTGAATTTGATTGGCATCTATGAGCTTATATTTCATAATATTGTGCATAACATTTTGTTCAGTCAAAAAAGTACTATGAAATTTGGTGTTCTCATAAATGTTTTAGAAACTATTTTCATCTTCAATGGATTACAATTTAATTACTTAATATGGCCTATTTTCAATATGTACTCTAAGAGTTGTTCACGTTAAAATTTCTAAAGCCAAACTCAAAGCTGTAATCAAGCTTTGTTTCACATTTGTCCTTAAACAGCCCTATACCACATTTAATTTCAAATCTAGTATTAGTGATTGTAGCATTCCTCTGTATAAGATTCCATTAAACTAATTCAGGCTTTATTAGCTTAACTCTCTACCCATCAGTTTTTTTATCTAGATTGAAATCAAGGCAAAGAATATAAAGTCTTACTTCCTAGTGTGCACTCTCAATAGAATCAGTACAGCCTAATTGGGCTGCAGACAGTTGTTCAGGGTACTTGCCCTGAGGCAGAAGCATTCTCCAATGGCTAGGAAGGTTCTCAGGTTTGAAATCTGCCATGAGTTGATAAATGTGCCCCAAGGAAAAGCAATTGCGGAAAGTCAGAATGTTCATTCATCATTTTTCTCCAGCATTTTCCATCCCTACCTTCATTCTTGTCAAGTCTATCCTTCTAACAAAACTTTGCTTTTTTTTAAAAATACATTTTACTATAAATTTGACAAATTATAATTATCATATACAATTTATTGTTAAGATATACAGAACTATTGTGGAGTAACTAAATCAAAATAAGTAAAGTATCCACTATCCCCCACAATAAATAAGACTTTTGTTGATAATATTAGGAGTTTCATCCAGAAATTTTTCAAATATACAACGTATTTCTATTTCTATAGTCACAAACTATGCAGTAACTTTCACATTTTACTATTTTTGCCTAACTGAAACATTGTGTTAGTAAGCAACTATTCCCTTAAAACACAATATCTGTTCTCTGTTTTTATGCCTTTATTCTTTATTTTGATAAAAATAAACCTAAGGGTATTGATGCTCTCCAATGCTATTTATTGTTGTTGTGTATAATGTCATGCTTCACTTTGTTTGCTTAAGGATCATGTATTCCTAGCACATTTTTACTAAATTATACTATTCATAATATATTAGATTTATTGTTTCTAGCTTAATTATATATTATCATCCATTGTCTTTTAAATATTGTTATATTAATTAGAGAATTTTTTTACCTTCTATTGTTTTAAGGTTTTATTATAAGCATATTTTAAAACATATACTCTCAAAGCAGAAACACATGATTATAAGATATGTAGTTAATAAGAAGCAGTTCAAAAAGAATATGTAATACCTTCCTATATAATAAAAAATAATGGAAAATCTGCAGACCATTAACATAAAATGGCCCTAAATTTAATTAAAAATGTGGTCAATTTATGGCGAGTCATCATGAGAATCATGAGACTGAAAACACACAGCACATGCTGACAACTATTCACTCACGAGTGAAACTCAAGATCTCCCAGAGTATTGCAGAGAAACATGAAAAAGCATTAGATGACAACCCCATATATTAAAATGACAGTACAATTTCTTAATATGTGGTTAACTTCAAACCAGGGACAGGTTGTACTCTAGTACTAATAGCATAAAAGCAATACATAAAACACCAATATCCTTAGTGAAACACTTATCAAGCAGTAACAAATGCAATCTAAACATACACTTAAAAGACTGGTAAAAATTAAAAACTTTCCAACCATGAAATGAAGCATGGTTTCAACAGGAGCAATCACTCCTTTCCTCATATTTTTGAGCCAAGACAAAGTTTATGGTAGTAAAATCTCTGTCTTACCTGAATCTTCAAAGTCACTGTTGTAGGCTTTCCATGTTTCAGTTATTCGAAGAAGATTCTCTTCCATGGCTTGAATATCCATGGAAGGGCAATTGCATTCTGGGAATTTTGGACCACAGTGGCACCAGCAGTCATTATCCTTGCAGATAAACTCCCCCTCAGAATTACAAGCAATGTAGCTCAATGCTGCCTGTACAAAACGTTCCTGAAGGTAGTCGGGAAGGAGAACTTGAAGCCCTTGAAAGACAAATGAAGTGATCAAGTTTGTGGCCTCAAACATAATCAGAAAACACTTGTTTACAACAACCCGAGTAGAGATGGTAAATGTTATGATTTTAACCTATGAATATATCTCTACTTAATAACTATCATTAGGAAAATTATCAGCCTGCACAATTTCAATACTCAAACGTTCCAGGAATATAGAATCTCAAAATTTTCACAAATGATTAGTATTGTACTCTTTATAAATCAATCTGGTGGATCCTTGATATAATTGATTAGGGCATTTGACAATGTTTTACAAATTTATACTAACCCTACATATTTGAAGATATATGATCACTCTTAACTGCCTCTGATTTCAATAACTTCATTTTACTTTTAGTTTAATCACTCTGTCAAAACCATAATAAAATAATATCATTAGTTGTGTTCTAAGAGTTGCATCAAAGATAGGATGGCAGACTTTAACGCAGGACACAAAAAAGCCTATCTCATATGATTCTATTGTCTAGGAACAAGGACAAGGACTGAGTGGAGAGGAGCAGATGGCCTGACATTGTTCCTTCACAGCCCATTTCTTTGTTGTGTGTAAGTCACCCCATCTGATACAGTTCATTACTCTGTTAGATGCCAGTTTGGTAGTTACTATCTCTTTAGGGAATTGCTATCTGAAAGAAACATTAAACCTAATATTTGAAACTTTCCATTTAATGTATTTTGAGAAAAATATAGTTTCAATTTCATAATCTTTGGATACATAAAAACGTTTTTAGAAAAAGATGAAATATTCTAACCAACCCTCACATGATGACACATGCATGTCACTCAGCAACTGAGAGGCAGGTATAAGGAGATAAAGCATTATAGGCCATCCTAATTTATATAACAGGATAGAGGCTAGCCTAAGTTACTGATGACCTAGAAAAAAAGAAAAAGTAAAATGAAGGACAAAAGTGGCAGAAGGAATGAAAGAGAGAGAAAGGGAGAGAGAGTGGGGGAGCGAAGAACAGAGGAAGGAAGCAAAGAAGGAAGGAAAAGGAAGGAAGGAGGGAGGGAGAAAGGAAGGAAGCAAAAAAGGAAAGAAGAAAAATAGGAAAGAAGGTAGGAAGGAAGCAAAGAATATAGGAAGGAAAGATGGAAAGATACTAGGCCTAAGAAAAATGGTTAGTAACTAAAATGCTTGATAGGAATTTCACCACAAATATGTCCACACATGTTCATACACATTAGGAACATGTAGCCACATACACATGATTATGCTTACACAAACCCATGTATACAACATGCATATATACGAAAAAATAAGAAAAAATCAAGATAGAAGGAAAACATTTAATAAAAGTAAATATAAACATTTGGAAAATTACACCAACACTAAACAAGGTTTTCTACTGAAGTTTCGATAATATTTACATTTCTTACATGTCAAAATCTATTGGCTAGTTTCACCTTGACTTTTGCCTATGAACCAATTTTGTCAAAATTAAGCATTAATAGTCAGGGGAAAATGAACTTCACAAACACATTGAGAATTGCACCTAGGTCTCTGTATCAGTTAAGCAATAATTCAATGGATTTGCCAGTAATTCTACACATTTATTTCTTTGGAGTCATATTTTATAATTTTTAATTTAAATAGAAATATTTATTGGAAAGCTTATTTGAAAGATCATTGCTTGTAACACTAAGGATGTGAAAATGACTGATATGACACTCTCCTATCATAGGCAGTATATTTAATAAAAATAACATTACTGTATTAAATAAAATGATACATGTAATTCAACAGATACTAATTGGGTCAAAAATTACATTAGCAATAGGAAACAACAAACAGATCACTAAAGATAGCATCTGACCATTTATGTGACACATGAATGTTTTCAAACTTCTGAGGTTTAATTTTCATCTCATAGGGTGACCATGATAAATCACACATAAAACCATAAGAGATTCAAAGTATTCACATAGTGTTGTCTCAGTGTAAATGGACAATAAAAAGGCAGAACAAGAAACATAAATTTGGAGTCATGTTATTTATATTTCTGTATGAGAAAGAGGTCTATGCAATTAAATTATCTACATTTAACTGACATATAATAGTATGTGGTACTTTGATGGTATTTCTTAGGAGATATATAGAGAAAAATATGAATTACAGCATTAAGGGACATATCAAAAGGCCACAGTTACTATATATTTGAAAAAAAGGAAATATTACCTTAAAGTTGACCTAGAAAATTCCTCTTATCCATTAATTAAAGCCAATATATCTTTTAAAATATTATCTGAATGTTATGTGTCAGCTACAAGGAAAGCCATCAATAGTCCTACTTCTCTGTATCACCTAAGAAATGTAATGACAGAATGATAAGAGATCCACCATGTTTCAATAGAGCCATTTAGAACCAACAGAGAGCTGGGCCTAAGGTCTCCTCATGCTTGCTACTGAAAACCACAGTAACTATCCCATGGCCTGTGACATCCTAGAACCTAGAGGAGAATATACAATCAGTGCTTTCCTAAATCAGTATGACACATAACACCATTCTGAATAGCTATCCTCATGACCACAGGCAACAGTAGCTTTCAGCCTTCTTCAAAGAAGCTTCCTTTTGTCATAGAGAAAACACATTTCAGAAATCACAACTTTTCAAAATGAAAAGAGCAGTGGACGTTAGGTACATTGGCAAGAGCCAAAAGAACAGAAAGTCTCCTGATAGTGTCTCTTGTTTGTGGCAGAGAACCTGAACACATGAGTTCTCAACAATAAGGTTGTCTAAGTGAAACCTAAAAAAAAAGTCTCACACTTCCTGGAATGTGAACATAGATGGTACAAAACCCAAAAATGCCCCTAGATGAAGAGTTTCAATTTTATGGCTACTGAAAAAGAAAGAATCATTATTTAGCACAATCCAGCCACCTGATACATACACAGGTCCAAGCAGTCAGCCAAATCACACATACACAATCGCACACACACTACACACACACATGCTCCCAAGCAACAGTACAGCAACTCCGTGCGTTGTACTTATATACCTATGCAAGCACACAAATATATAATAATAATAATTAAAGAAAATATCAGTGAATTTGAGATAAAGCAATGAGGAGAAAAGCATAAAATTGTGTGACTATAGTACATGTAATGAAATAGTAAAATACATTTTAAAATGTGAAGGAAATAGAATAGTAAGATCATTAAGATATATACACTAGCATATAAAAGAGATGCCCAGTGCATTTGTCATTTTCACACACACACACACACACACACACACACACACACACACACACACACACACACACACATACATATACACACACACACATACACACACACACACACACCACACACACACACAAACCACACACACAAACCACACACACACACATACACATACATATACACACACACACATACACACACACACATACCCACACACACACACACACACACACACACACACATACACACACACACACATACACACACACACACACACCACACACACACACAAACCACACACACACACATACACACACATACACACACACATACACACACACACACACACATATACCCACATATATCCTTGAAGTCATAATTCTATTTCATATTTCAGTATCCCAAAATATTTTATTTCATCATTATATTTTCATTAATTATATGAACTCACCTACTAAAACTACTAAAAATGTAAATTTTAGCAAAGAATTTAAGTTGCTCACTGTACTATATTATCAGCATTATTATAATATATATTATACTACATAATAATTGTAATAATTTTAGAATAATTTTAGAATTTTAGAATCTTTAAAACAAAAATCTTTTCAGCATATCTCTCATAAGAACAATTCATAAGTAATTTCACATAAATAAGCTTGTTTCAAATGGTTTTCAAATGTCTATAAATGATTTTCAAATCAAGTGTAAATGGTTTATAGAAATTCTTTTTAATTTTAAATAACTTTTACATAAACTTGACTCCCTAGCCCTAAGTGTCTTTTGCTTACCCTTTTATCTATTTACTTAGAGTCCATAATTTGATATGAAACATCCACAATATTAACTACAGCATATGTATTATAAGTATGTAATCAAATATGTAAGTAATGAACATTTATGAATTTAGAGTTGCATATATAGCTTCTCTAATTTTTCATAAATTTTGTTCTGTATCCTTATAGGCAATGCAAGTATACAGATTCTAGTAAAGGTATAAATTGAGATATTTCCTACTGGAAAACATTCATTTAATTTACTTCTATTAAAATATTGACTTGTACACATCAATATATAATTTTTAATTATTCATTTAGCTATTCCATAGGTATATATTTATATACTTCAGGGCACATCTTTGTGTAAAGGTCTTGCAGTGCCTTTAGTGCCCATAAATGAATAGTATAATCATTAGGATTAGGATACTGTCAACCGTGAGATGCTCATTGTGGATGCTGCCTACTGAACCTGGGTGTTCTAGAAATTTATCAAGTGTTTCTAAGCACTGAGGAATCTCTCTAGCCTTTTCATGTGTTAGTACTGACACAATAGTATTTAATGTTATTGAAATAAGTTTACTACAGTTTGGCCTGAGCATAGGGTCCCCAAAGAAGGAGATAGAGAAAGGACCCAAGGAGATGAAGGGGTTTGCAGGGCCCCATAGGAGGAACACAAATATGAACTAACTAGTACCCTCAGAGCTCCCAGGGACTAAACCACCAATCAAAGAGTACACATAGATGGGCCCATGTCTCCAGTCCTATATGTAGCAGAGGATGGCCTTGTTGGTCATCAATGGAAGGAGAGGCCCTTGGTCCTGTGAAGGCTCAATGCCCCAGTGTAGGGGAATGGCAGGGCCAGGAAGAGGGAGAGGGTGTGTTGGTGAGCAGGGGGAGGGGGAGAGGATAGGGGGGGTTGGATGGGAAACCAAGAAAGTGGATAACATTTGAAATGTAAATAAAGGGAATATCTAATAAAAATAATTAACAGTTTTTACACATCTATACATCATGAGAGTTTTGTTATGATTATTTTCCTTAACTGTGTTTTTATTAATTTCAATCTTTGATTTTTTTCCCCCAGTAAAAGTCTATGTTGGGAATAACTTTTTCTTTTCCTTAAGAGTAAATGTGTATAAGATGGCCTTTCAGAATAAAAAAAAAGTATCTTTGTTTTTGTTTTCCTAAATAATACATCTGAATTCCTCTGAAAGTGAATCATTTGAGTTGAAACTTCCCTCCTCCTTAGAAACATAGTGAAAATAAAACTCTCTTCCATATATTTATAACCAGCGTTCACATCTGTCTGTACAGATCTACTGAAACACCTACCTGAGGAATTGTGGGCAGACAAAAAGAGATTATGACACAGACACCCAGGAAGATATTCTTGGGCAGAAGCAGTGTTTGTAATTTGCTACTTGAGGTGAAACAGTTTATCCAAGCTTTCCACAGATGCACAGGCAGGAAAGTGGAAAGAAACAAAAACAACTGGCAGAAGAAGGAGTAGATAATGATATTGCTAATGCAGAAGGGGGATGGGATACTGCTGTAAGCTAGCCAGAAGGATGAGCCAAAATGAAAATGACAGTCCTTATAAACTGACATGAAGTCACAAAGATGGGAAAGAGAGTCTCCAGGCTAATTTTCTAAGGCTATTGTAAAAGGGATTTTACCTTTGAATGTACAGATAAAGTTGAAAGAGACAATTGAAAATAGAGCTGTGGGAGGTAGACAGAAAAGAGAATGACATACTGGGATTTTGTGGCTTATATGAACTGAAAAAGTATAAAACATCAAAAAATCAGAACTCATTCAGTTCATTATGTTTTTCAATATAGTCAGCTGACATTTTTTTTAAAGAAGTGTGTGTTTTTTTCCACAAGTGTGTGTGTGTGTGTGTGTGTGTGTGTGTGTGTGTGTGTGTGTGCGTGTATGTGTCTGTCTGTGTGTCTGTGTGTTTGTATGCAGAGGATAGAGAACCTTTAGGATTTTGTTCTCTCTCTCTATCATTTGGTCACCAGGAGCCAAACTCTGTTTTCAGACTTGGAGTCAAATGTCTCTACTCACAAAACATCTGTTTAAATTGTTAAATTGTTTAATCATTCATAGATGATGAAATTAGTATTTTGTTCATAAGTGATTTCCCTAAGTAATTAAATCAAACTGTCTTTTTATAGATTTCTTATATATTTTGATCAAAGGTAATAAACTCATGAAAAACTCAATGTCTCATTAAATAAAATGTTCCATATAGAACCAACAGTAGTGTTAACACTGTGTTTTCTAAGTAAGGAAAATATTGCAGTAACTTTAAACCTCAAATAAATAATAAATTCTTTTAATTAACAGTATTTAAATATTTTATACTGTTTAAAGTAAGTAGTAATTATTAAACATTTAGGATTCTTTGAATGTAAGCAATTATGGATACAATTTCTTACATTTATAGAATTGGAAACTAGACTGTAATTTATAAATGATTTTATGTAAAACAAAACAAAACATAGATCTAATTTATAAAATTCTGAAAGTGAAATGAAAAGGAAATGAAGTAATATTAACTTTGTCAGTTATTTCCCATTTTGGACAACACAGCTCTTCATTAGGACTGTCAGGCCACTCCAAGTTACACTTAAGTTAATGTGCATTTTTGCCTTTTTCCTTTAGAAAATATTGACATACTTTATTTATTTAGGATTGTTTGTGTATGACTGAATGTGTGTGTACATCTTATGTATAAAGTAGCCTACCATAGTCAGAAGAGGACATCAAATCCCCTGAAACTGGAATCACAGAAAGTTATGAGTTTCTATGTGGATAATGGGAATCAAATCCTAGTCTTCCACAGTAACAGCAATTGTGCTTAACCACTGAGTCATCTCTAGTCACTTGCACTGTCTCTTGCTTTTATGAATGAAGAACTACCTATTGTTATGTCTACTTTTAAGATCACACACATACATACACATACACATATACATACACACACACACATACACACACATACACATATACACATACACACACATATACATACACACATACACACACATACACACACACACATACACACACACATATACACACACACACATACACACACAATTGCCAGGGCTTTCAGAAAAACATCCAAAATTTTATCATCTTAGAATGCTATTGAATAAATGGACAAATTATCTCAGCCATCACAAATCAACCTGAAGTTAAGTAATGAGAATACATGTAATTTGATGTAATATACTCTATACATCTACTTACTGGGAAACTAAGGCATCATGGCCTGCTGTATTAAGTTAAATTTAAATTACCCTTCATATTTTTATAGTATGAATATAATTGATTACAAATTGTATAAAAATTAGTAAAAGAAAACATGGACTATGCAAGCATATAGAATGAGCATAAGATACACTAGAGAACAGTGGTCAACATTTAGAACAAAACTATTCTCCATATAATAATTAATAATTATTACTTAATTTGTGAAGAAAAATAAGTTGATATTTCTTCACATGATCTAGATCTTCTTGTCAATAACTTTGAAAACCTAGTACATATATGCTGGGACATCTTTTTTTAAGGTTTGTTATTATTTTTAACCATATGTTTTATATACATATATACATGTGTGTGTGTGTGTGTTCAGTTATGTATAGAACATGGCAGGTGTCTAAAAAGGCTAGGAGTTTCAGGTCCCCTCAATCCTGAGATCCAGAGAGTCATGAGCATCCCTATGTGAGGTCTAGGAATTTGACTCTGGAAAAGAACCAAGTTCATTTAAATCACCTTCCCAATACCAACTGGTTTATTTCCATAAATCCAAAAGAAATTATAACCAGATAGCATGTCATCTAGATACATAAAGCATTCATGAAAATTTAACAACATACCTTGCAACTGAATTTTATTCTCAGGACTCTGAACCAGAACAGAGCTGACAGAATCTAGGTTGTCATAGTTACTACAGCCAAGAGGACCTGTCCGTGTTTCTGTAACCTGATTAAAAACAAAAAACAAAAAACAAAACAAAACATTAAGTTTATTAAATAATTCATCCCATTCTAACGTTCTTTCTGTTGAGTATGCTTTTCTGATACTATAGTATTTGATGGCAAACATCACTGAAAGTTTTGATACATAGTGGACAACAGCAAGAGGGACTTCAAAGCACAATGATAAATTAAGAAACACGTTTCCAGAATTTTTTTCTCCTTTTGAAAATGCCTAAATCTAATACATATAAAGATCACTTTGAAAAAAATTTTAATATCTTTTAGATTTCTCATGAGCTGTGTTTGAAACCAGGTGTCATTTAATAGATTAAAATAAAATGAAAGACACAGACAGCAACTTATTAATGATTGTGGTACAGTTTTAAAATGCGGGAATGATAGTGTCTAAGTATTTTATTTCATTTGGGAGACAGAATCTATTAAAAGCAAGGAATCATGTCATCTACATTATGGTACAAATTGATTCCTGGTTCAGAGTGGTGGGGATGGTAGTACAGGGACCTGCCATGGCTTGATGGCATGGGGAGAAGTGAGTGCTGTATGGCATGTGACATTTCACACTCACCGTGAAAGGTAAAGTTGAACCTTGTCAAAGTTTTCTTTATAAAGAGTTTGCTATGTGAATATGATAAGCTTGTATTCGATTCTGTCCCTGAGTGTTTACAGAAATTTTATTTAGACTATCCTATTATTTTAAGTGAAGTTATAAAAGCAGTAAACATTGGAAAGAGGCTTTCGTGTAGCTTTCAAGTTTTCTTTCGACTCCCTGGACGACTGTGACCTCCCCCAAGCTGATTCAGACCTTGCCTAACCACAAGTCTCCAGCCCACCTAGGGTGAGGCTTCCTGACTTAAACAAAGCCCCTTTGTTTAAAGTCAACACAAAGGTTTAAGTCACCACTTTGCGGCTCTCCAAGTTCCAGCTAATAGCTGAATTGCTTTGCAGCCCTCCTGCAGAGACTGAGGAAGAAGATGCTAAGTGGGCCCTGAGATGCTGGCAGACTGTGGGAGGGGTTTTGCCTGCCTGCTTGATTCTCAGTTGAATAATACACTTGGACTGTGAGCAGAAACCATTGCTGTCTCATTTTTTATTTTTTCTCTCGGCGTCCATTCCCTGAACTACCCGCAGGCCACTTACTCTCTTCCAGAAGAACCCATTCTAATGTAACTGCTGGTGGCTGCAACATACTATGATTTCATTTATTTTACAATTCTAGAATTTTATAGAGCACAGATCTATTCCTAAATTAAAGAAATATTACTATAATTGTGTGAACAAATGATAGAGGCTTATGTTTGCTTAGATTAAATGAATTGTGTACAGAAAGTTAAACTGAAAAACAAACTTCTACCATAGTTAATTTAAAGGTTATAGATAATCAAAATACTATTTAATATATACATATGTAGTAAAACCTTCCTATCTGGGCTAACAGTACTTCTCCCCAATAGCTATAGACTATCTGACAAAGGCTGCTAATAAAGGGCTTGACAAATCTCCTTCTGGGCGTTTGTTCGGGGTTGTCCAAGAGACTCCCAAAATAATCGAAGTTTTGTCTCTTCTGTTGCCCCCTGGAAGTTGGAGTGAATCCCTATTGCTGAAGACACTATGACTCTGAACATGTGATCTTGAGGACCTGAGCTGGACCTGACCTAAAAGTCTCCTGCTTGACAACTAGATTTCATGGTATCAGAGTGCTCCATACATGCCTTTGATGAATGGAAGCAGTCAGAATCTCTTCCTTGTTACTACACCCGTGAACTAAAGCACGTTTTGACAGTAACCAACAGTTGTCTAATTGTACTTAATAACCTCAATGAGCAGGAAGTCATCCTTCCTACTGAAAACCTAATAAGTTACCCAAGCCTGCGTAATGAGATCAAGGATATTGGAGAAGGACCTACATCTGTCACTTTTCCAAACCAGCGTATTTCTTAACTACATTCTAAATATTAGTCTTTATACCCACAGTTAATGTAGTTCTCACTCATCAACCTCCTAACAACAGATTAGAAATCATTACAGAAAAAAACAAAAACACAAAAAAAAAACAGTCCAACAATTATCAGAGAACAAGAAAATCTGTGTGTTAGCATTGGACCTCCAAAGCCTATGGTGTCGCATGGATGGGTCTCACAGACCTGTTGCCAGGGCAACAGCCGCCATAGTCCCAGAATCCATTGGGCTCACCTGCCACCTTTACCTGCGGCCACTATGTCAGAACCTATATATATATATACAGGGAACATTCCTCCATCTCTCTCGCTCTCTCCCTCCTCTCTTTCCTCTACTGCCCCCTCTCTCCCTCTCAAACCTCTTACACGTGGAACTGTTTGGGCCTAGTGTGTGGTATATTCTGATGGGACCCAACGTTTTAATACATCACTGTGGAGCCAAGTCCCAACCCATAAATCAATTACAACAACCCTTTTTCAAAGACACAGACATCATAGAAGTAGAGAAACTGAAAGTTTTTCGAAAGAAAGAGAAGGAAGAAGTTTACTGGGAGATTTTCTGCTAGAAAAGTCAGAGACGCTACATTCATGAAGTCTCATTAACATGAATGCCTAACAAGATGTGAACAAGGAGGACATCCACATATTGCTAACATGGAATGATGGTTTGTTAATGGAATCTCAACACTAGAAACTGAATAACAGGCAAGTGAAGAATACTACTGAGAACAGGACAGAATTTTTCCCCAGGGAAGAGACCCCAAGTTATCCAATATGAAGTAGCTAACCCTGATAATATATATATCACTAACATTATATTGTCTGATTCTGGTAGAGCCTCTTTGATGACAGCTACACCAGGCTCCTGTCTTAAGTACAACATGATATCAGCAAGTCAGAGCTTGGTGCCTATACATGGGATGGATCCTGTAGTGGCTATTCCTGGTTGTCAACTTGACTATATCTGAAATGAACTACAATCCAGAATTAGAAGGCTCACCTGTAGCCCTAATCTGGAGACTAAAAGATACAAGTTTCCAACCTGAATCTTGGCATGGAAATCTTGAGGCATAGTGGCTATGAATCCCAGAAGACTAAAATAGGAATATCTACAAGTTCAAGGTCATCTGGGATTGAAGGTGTGTAGGCACACACCTTTAATCCCGGCCACCCCTTTTGCTGGAGACCTGTATAAGAACATTGGAAGAAGAAAGGCTGTGCCTGCTTGCCTTGTGGGACTGAGCAACTGCTGGATCCTTGGACTTCCATTCACAGTACTGCTGACCATTGTTAGGAGTTGATTGTTGGGAATTGAACTACAGACTGTAAGTCATCAATAAATTCTTTTACTACGTAGAGACTACCATAAGTTCTGTGACTCTAGAGAACCCTGACTAATACAGATCCCTAGTTGGAGCAGTCTCTGGATGGCCTTTCCTTCAATCTCTGCTCCATTTTTGTTCCTGCAATTCTTTTATACAGGAACAATTCTTGGTCAAAAATTTTGAGATGGGTGGGTAGCCCATCTCTCAACTGGATGCGGTCCATCCATCTTCCCATTGTTGGGCATATCAGATAAGGTCATCCTCATTGGGTCCTAGAAGCTTATCACATCCCTGGTGACTGGGACTTTCTAGGGGTTTCCCTGTCCCCCACCCCCACTGCTGCATAATTCTACCTATTGTCTTGGCCCTCTGGACTTCTCTCCTGTCTTCCGTCATACCTGAACATACCTCCCTTTTTTTTTTCTCCTAATTCCCTCTTTTTGCAGGTCCCTCCCTTTCTCTGCCTCCAGTGAGTATTTTGTTCCCCCTTCTAAGTGGGATTGAAGCATTCACACTTGGACCTTCTTGCTAACTTTATATAGTCTGTGAGTTGTGTCATGGGTATTCTGAATTTATTGGCTAATATTTACTTATCAGTGAGTACATAACATATATGGTCATTTGGTTCTGGGATAACTCACTCAGGATATTTTCTAGTTCTATCCATTTGTCTACAAATTTCAGGATATTCTCATTTTAATAGCTGAGTAGTATTGTATTATGCAATTAAACCACATTGTCTGTATCTGTTCTTCTGTTGAGGGACATATGGGTTGTATCCAGCTTCTGGCTATAGCAAAAATGGCTGCTATGAGCATAGTGGAGCATGAGTCCTTTTGATATGGTATAATGTCTTTGGGTATATACCCAGGAGTTCTATACGTGTGTCTTCCAGTAGATCTATTTCCAATTTTCTGAGGAACTACCAGATTGATTTCCAGAGTGGATGTACCAGTTTGCAACCATATCCACAATGAAGGAGTGTTCCCATTTCTCCACACCCTCACCAACATTGGAGGTTACCTGGATTTTGATCTTAACCATTCTGATTGGCATAAGATAGAATCTCAGGGTTGGTTTGATTTGCATTTCAATGTTGCCTAGGATGGAAAATATTTCTTTATGTGCTTCTCACCTAGTTGAGACTCCTCTGTTGAGAATTCTCTGTTTAGCTCTGAAACTCATTGTGTTTTAATTGGGTTATTTGGTTTCCTGGGGTCTAACTTCTTTAGTTCTTTATATATTTTGGATATTAGCCCTCTGTCATATGTAGAGTTAATGAAGATCTTTTCCCAATCTGTAGGTTGTTGTTTTGTCTTATTGTATTGACCATGCTCTTTGTCTTACAGAAGCTTTTTAGTTTCATGAGGTCCCATTTATCAATTCTTGATACTAGGTCCTGAGTCACTGGTGATCTGTTCAGAAAATTTTCCACTGTGTCAATTTGATCAAGGTTATTTCCCCCTTTCTTTACTATTAGATTCAGTATATCTGGTTTTATGTGGAGGTTCTTGATCAACTTGGACTTGAGCTTTGTACAAGGTGATAAATATGGCAGTTTTCATTCTTCTACATTCAGACTGACAGTTAGAAAAGCACAATTTGTTGAAGATGCTTTCTTTGTTTCCACTGTATCATTTTGGCTTCTTTGTCAAAGATCAAGTGTCCATAGTGTCAAGTGTCCTTGGCTTATTTCTGTGTCTTCAATTCTATTCTAGTGATCAACCTGTCTGTCTCTGTACCAATACCACAGGGTATTTATCACATAGTGCTCTTCTTTATAACTGTTTTTGGTATCTATACAGTTACTTTTGAAAAATACAATGCACTTACTTCTTATAATTCCAAATTATAATTATCGTGGAACATGTAATATATATATATATATATATATATATATATATATATATATATATATATGTAATATATATATACACACACACATATATATATGTGTATATACATATACATATATTTATGTATATATTATATTTATAGCTATAGGTATACATTTTTAAATTTGTCAAATCTAAAGTAAATAATAAGATAAGAATGACAATTGCTTTACTATTACAGAATGTTAAGGAAAGGAGTACAGTCACATAGCAGTGAAAAATTACACCCAGTAAAATAAAAGGAGTTGTTCCATGCCTAATTGAGAAATTTTCAAAAATATCATAATATAAAGGATGTATTTATTTACATTGAGTGTAAATTTCATTGCCTTGGACAATAATATATATATGCAGTAGCAAACATTTTGTGTAATTATATATTAACTTTTAAACTATCATAATTTTGATTGCCACTCATTTTAGTATTATGACTGTATAATATGACTTGAGTACAATTTCTATTTATTTGTTGATCCTTATTTTTGTAATGTTGAACATTGAATATTGTATCTGGTGTATTATTAGCAAGTTTTGTTCCATTCACTAAGAGATGAATTTTATCTAACATTACTTTTATTATTGGGTTTTTATGTATAACATTAAAAATTAGGACATTTTTGACAAAACTGATTATTACTTCTTATAAATTTAATATAAATATGGTCATATAAATTAATTTTATAATCAACAATGCACATTATTTTTAGGTCTGCTTTTTATGATGTTCAATGTTTTTAACAATGTTAGAAAATATTCAAAGGAAAGAATTTCTTATTTCTTTTCTGTTCTGAAAAAGACATCAGTGTGTCTCTTTCTCCTGACAGTATCTTGTCATCTTTGTACTATTCTTTGGTTACATGACTACAACACATAGAGAGTAGCAATATTATTATTTGTTCAACCTGCCATTTTCAATAAAAACAGTAATAAATGTCGGTGTTGGAAATGCAGGCAACTAGATAAATGACTAGCCCAGAGGAACAACTGCTAATATTTTCCCCCACGTTTGCTTGTTTACTGTCAGAGTTTTATTACACATGAAATTACTTGAAATGAGAAGTTTCGGTTCAGAACTATTGTTTTCTCTAGCACCAATACATCCACAGTCATTTTTCTCTTTCTCAGATTTTTAATTTCTTATTATCTTGGTTTTATTTTTCTTTGAAAATTTCATCAAAGTATAAATTGTGTTTTGAAAATATCAAATCCTTATTCCTTCCATTTTGTCCTAGGCACTTTCTATCCTATTTCCCTCCTAACTTCCTGTCTTAATATCTCTCTGTGCATATACATATCTATGTATCTATGTGTCTGCCTATCTATCTATCTATCTATCTATCTATCTATCTATCTATCTATCTATCTATCTATCTATTTTTGTTTCTTAACCCTGACTTTGATCAGCACTTCTCAGATACAAACATGAGTAAGATAGTTTATCATCTATCAAGATAAACTGACTAGATTACACCACACTGATCTACCAGACGTTCATAAGAACTCACACAAGCCTTTCTTATTGAAAGGATACACTTGTATTTCACAGTTAAAATTGGTTCTACCAAAGTACCTTTTGAATAATTATACATTGCTTTGCTTACGTACAGATTAAACAATGGACTATTGATATAAACCAAGTAACTCATTTGCAACAATATAATACCTAAATCCTGAAGCTAAAGAGGACATGAACCTGTGAGTGAATTGGCGAACATGGGAGGTGTTAGATGGAGAGAAGAAACAATAACATAATATGAATACAGTGCTACTTAGATGTTAAATTCTCAAAAAAAAAATAAGTGGCATACCTTTTTTAACAAAGGTCTGAAAAATAGAATAGTGACATACTACTATGTACTTTACAAATGATTAAAAAAAGGAGGAAAATGAATATTGTTGATAATACTTCAAAAGTAACTGTTTTCCTAAAAACTCCACTGAAGAATGTCTTCATAAATAGACAAAGACATAACCTCAATGTTGAGGATAAAGTAACAATGAATATGCTAACAAGTATGCAAAGACATTCACAGTGAGGACATTCTCAATATGCAGAACCAGTTAGCAGTGCAATTTACAATAATGTCACAATTGCTATCAGTTATTAATATAATGTGGAAGTAAATTGAGAACTTGACTTCTGTAGCAGAATTTTAAAGCAATGGCACAAAATGAGGACAGGTTTCAGAAATACAATGTTACAGAGGTAATACTATGTTAAATCAGATGTTTATACTAGATGAAAATTAAGTAAATGGAAAAACAGTAAATAAGTAAAGACAATGGTTTATTGTTACATGTTAAATGAATTAGGCAAAAGTAATTTAGTGTGTGGAAGTAACAGTAAATAGAAGTTTTGTTGACTTCTAGGAAGTTTCTTTTTGATGTACACAACAGCTGCAGAAATGATCTTATTTTGAGCTCTCTGTTCTGTTTTTATGTTATGTACAAATAACTAAGTTGGTTAATAGGTTATAGCTTATTAATTAATGAAGTCTGTTAATATTTTTTCAAGGTAAAAGTCTGAAGCCTGTGTTTTGGATTTCTATTGGCCTGTTTATGCATTTGTCTATCAATAATCTATGTGTCAAAGAATAGAGAGACAGCTAAGTGCTTAAGAGCATTGCTGTTGTTCAAGAAGATCTAACTTCAGTTCTCAGCATTGAGATGACCACACATAATATCTGAAACTTTAGCTACTGAGAACTAAGACCCATTTCTGGCACCCAAGGGTGCCAGCCAAAACATCTACGCACATAAAATTCTGATCAAATAAATCAGTCAGTCACCCAATCAATCAAACAGGGTCCTGCTCCACCTTCTTACCATAGACCCTATGCTTTATTATGACAATCATAAAGTTATAATACAATCAACATATCCTTTGTATGTTTAGCTCTCATTTTCTTATTAATAACTATGTTATATCTCAAATAGGGTAAGAATTCAGTACCTTTAGAGTAAATGACAAGCACTTAATTGCTAAACTTTTAACGTTTATCTTGGAGAAAAAAGCATCAACATGAAAACACAAATCTAAAGCTATATGGGAATTATAGGAAACACCAATCTTTTCTGCTACACATAAAAATATTTTACCAGTATATATTCCTAAAATTATCGTATTTACAAAAACTGAAACCTGATGATATCGAAGAGGAGAAAAGACTACTATTTATTCAATTGATAGTGTAGCTTTAGGATTCTTCTGGTTTGCAAGAGAATGAATACTGAATTTAAAGGTACTAGTTTCATTTTCAGCTGACAGTTATTAACTTATTTCAACATTAATTAAGCTTTTAAAATTGGATTGTGATTCAGTGTTGAATATACTTCTTTATCTCTTGGAAATTTTTCTCAAACTTGCTTTTAACCAATAAATGAATT
>NW_022196891.1:43550019-43573758 GCF_008632895.1 Mastomys coucha | reverse complement strand
TAGTCCAGTCCTTACTGCCCTCAAGGTCCACCCTTTCACAGTTGCTCATCCTATTCCTTCACACCCCTGACTCCAAGAGGATGTTCGGATCACTAACTCCTGTTACTCACCCCAACTCTTTCTCCCCCTATAACCAACACTCCTGCCATGCTTCCCCACTCCCTGGGGCCTCAAGTCTTTCAAGAGTTAGGAGCATCTTCTCTCACTGAGGCCATACCAGTCTCTCTTGTATATGTGTCAGGAGCCTTGGACCAGCTAGTGTATGATCCCTGGTTGAGGATTCAGTGTCTGAGAGATCTCAGGGGTCCAGGTTAGTTGAGACTGCTGGTCTACCTATGTGGTCATGCTCCTCCTAAGCTTCTTGCAGTTTTTCCATAATTCAACCACCAGGGTCCCTGGCTTCCTTCTTTCTTTCTTTCTTTCTTTCTTTCTTTCTTTCTTTCTTTCTTTCTTTCTTTCTTTCTTTCCTTTCTTTCTATTGGATATTTTCTTTATTTACATGTCATGTGATATCCTAGTTTCCTAGTTTCCCCTCCAAAAAAGAGAAAAATCTTAAAACAAACAAACAAACAAAAAAACCAAAACCAAAATCAACCAAGCAAAAACCCCTGGTCCCTCCCCACTTCCCCTGTTCACCAACCCACCCTCTCCTGCTTCCTGGCCCTGACATTCCCCTACATTGGGGCATAGGACCTTCATATGGTTTCAACTGGTTGGGCATATGTATCTGCATCTGTATCAGTCAGATGCTGATAGGGCCTCTTAGGGGACAGCCATGCTAGATTCCTGTCTGCAAGCACACCATAGACTCAGTAATAATGTCAGGCCTTGGAGCCTCCCCTTGAGATGGATCCAGACATCTTTTTTACTTGAAAGTGTTTTAAAAAGTATTTGAAATGTTCTTATTGGGTTACATTTTAGTCAGGATCAAAAATATTTTGTAAGTTTCAAAATTGCCTATTTTATTTTTTTTTTAAAATGCAAACTCATATGTTAAGTATTTCCAGATAAAAATACATAGGTATAGAAAATCAATATATTTTTACATTTACATGATATAATAAAAATTATAGTGTATGATACATAATTAATACAAATAGTGAGTTAAATATCTTTGATTATATCTATGTTTTCTTGAACTTACTCCATTTATTTACTAGCATTTCAAAATAGATTATGGTATATAATCAATGCTCATACCACCAAAATTTTGTTATGAAAAGCACAATTGTCAGCCAAACACAAGCTTATCCTAGACTTTATATTAAAATCTATATTAGATATTGCATTAATTCATTTATAGAAATTCATAATTGTTTTATTTTGCTTTATTTATATTTTGTTAAAATTGTGTATGTATTGTGCGTTTGTGTGAGGTCACATACATGTGTGAGTTCAGATACATCTGTAGTCTGTAACACAGAATCAGATTCCCTTCAGCTGACAATAAAAGTGATCTTGGGCACCCTCTTTGTAAATGCTAAAAACTGTACTCCTGTCATCTATAGAAGCTCTCAAGAGCCCTTCAGAAGGGTGTTGTGTTGCTGTTGTTTGCTTGCTTGTTGTATGTGTGTGTGTGTGTGTGTGTGCGCTTAGACCTTAGATACATGAAATATGAGACTAAGAAGATATTATAACTAGGTGTGATGGCATGTGTCTTTCACCCCTGTATTTTGGAGGCAGAGGGAGGAGAATTTGTGTGAGTTAAAGTCCCCTTGGTCTACATAGGTGTTTGAGGGCACTCAGAACTACCTACCTAGGGAGACCATGTCTCAAAAAATATTACAAACACTACTACATATATTTAGCAGATATATACAAAACAGAGAATATAACCATAACTTATTAAATTATTAAAATAAAAACAATGTGGAGCAAAATGAGTTGATGTGAATAAAACAGTTATAGTTTCAGAAGTCTTCTACTAAAAGCTAGGACATGGGATTATTTGGAGACACTGCAGAATTTACTTTGTAGGAACACAATTATTTCAAAGTGGTTTCTTCTTGTCCTTGCCTCAAAAGTTCCATGCAAGGCTACAATGATTGGCCTACTTTTCCGTACCCTGCAAATTATGCTCCATCAAAATAAATACTGAGACTTCCTACCCACAAATAGCCACATGCCAATCTATTGAGAAAGTCTGTGTGTACTCTTTGAGCAAACGTTTAAAAAATAAAATTACACACCAGGATAGAAAAAAATGTTTTTAGGTGCTCTTAAAGTGTCTATTAATGTGATCTGTAATAGGTAAACTGGACACAGTCAAGTCAAAGCCAGGTTGCCGAATAAAGACAGGATTTCTTTGTGCTTGAACCATGGTTTCCAAGTTTACTACCTGGGCCTTGAAGAGGCCAAACCTGTGGCTCACTTCTTGAATGTTATTTTTTATTTACTTTTAGATATTCAATCACAGCCAGCAACAACAACAAACAAAAAACAAACAAACAAAAAACAAAAACACTGGAGAGGACCGAGAAAAAGATTTTATGAGTGCCTAACTATTGGAATATAATTTAGGCAGGCTTAGGTTATATTTGTGATAGCTGTAATTGATGGTATTATGTAAGTATAAACTTATGCTCTATTATCAAACTCTAAAAGCCATTTTGTTATTACACCACAACTGTCTGAGAGTCATGTGATGTCTTCAATACAAACCCTGAAAAGAAGGTCCTCCCTGCCAATGGGCATGCGCAGAGAATACAGACAGTCTGCGCCAGTAAAGGGCAGGGCTGAACATGCTTTGTGCACATAATAAGAGCAACACACAAGTCCCAAAGTTGGTACTATTTTTATATCAAGTAAATTAAATTCTAGGGAAACAAGACAGAAACTACAAGGCAACAATTTATTGTACCTTATAAATGTAACCAAACTGAAAAGTAAAACATTGCGTGATTTTTTTCCTTTCTTTATTGCTTGTTCTATGGACTATATTCTTTTTTATTTTATTTTGTATTAGTTGTTTTATTTATTTACTTTTCAAAATTTATCCCCTTTCTTAGTGTCCCATCCAAAGACCCCCCTTTCCATCCCTACTTCCCCTTCTTCTATGAGTATGCTTCCCCAAGCTGGGGCATCTAGCCTTCACAGGACCAAGGACCTCTCCTTCCATTGATGCCAGATAAGACCATCCTCTGCTACATATGCAGCTAGAGACATGAGTTTGGACTATATTCTTACTGTCTATGCATTTATTCATTCTTTCATTTGTGTTTGTGTATGTGTGGGTGTGTGTGTGGGTGTTAGAATACAATGTGATGAAACCAGCTCTCCTGCACAATATGGATTCCCAGAATAGGACTCAACTCAGAACTCTGGGTATCAAGGGACTGTATCCACTGTGTTGCTTACTCATGTTGTTGTACTATGTGGGACTCATGACTCCAGCTGCATAAGTAGCAGAGGATAGACTTGTCAGTCATCAATGGAAGGAGACATCCTTGGTTCTGTGAAGAGTCTATAACCCAGTATATGCCAGGGCTGGGAAGAGGGAGTGGGTAGGTTGGTGAGCAGGGGGAGGGGAAGGGAATAATGTGTTTTCAAAGGAGAACCAGGAAAGTGGATAACATTTGAACTGTAAATAAAGAAAATATCTAATAAAAAAATGGAAAAAGAAAACTGACCACCAACTTTAAAACTGAGCAGTAAATAATATTTCTAAAGCAAAGTTCACAGAACAAATATCACATTATTATAAAGTAGACAGTATTTTTAAGCATTTTGAAGAATAATGTAATCAGTGTTCTTTTATGAATGAAAATACCGAATTTTATGTTATCTGAATTCTAAATTATTATGACTAAATCTTCCTAGAACAAGGATTAGAAAAAAAATATTCAGCCCTGCAAATAGTGATGTATGTTTGGGAAAAAATATACTCAGGCTGCTTTTGGTTGGTTTTCTGGTTTCTTTTCCAAATATCTTCAATGGTCTCAGATTAAAAAAAAAAATCCAGATATTCCTGAACCTGAATATTTTGTTTTTATTTGATGGAATAATGAAGAAACAAGGCTAGCAGAGATTTTGATCTATAGTGAAGCACATGACAAGATATAAACAATATCTGTTTTAGCACCCAAACACAACTAAATAGTTTATTAATGTTTTAAGACTCAGTCCTCCACAGTGGGGAACTGGATTCTGTGCATGGAGCCTTGGCCCAACAGTGAGAAATAAGCTGATATTCCCAAAGATATATATGAATCTGAGTTTTCTATTTTGGTCCCTTTGACAGGGTAACTGAAAATATTTGAGAGTATATGTCAAGCATTTGCATGAAGTTCTTATCACTGCATTAGAGGACAGTGGCTGCAGAATCAAGGTCACTGACAGAACAACTTGACTAGGAGCTCACAGAAAGCATACACTGGCCAATCTGTCACTGTCACAATGTCAGCCACAGTCTCTCCAAGTGTTGTCGTGTATTAAGACACCAATGATAGATAGCTGGTTAGAAATAGGTGTTTGTGCGTGTGTCTCAGAGTTCACAAGACACTTCATAATTCTTATTATTAATTTTTTTGCGTTAAGATGTAGTATACTATATATCTACAAATGCCTTCTATCTCACTTTTTAATAAAAGCCTTAATACCAAACTTCCCATTACTCCTTTGAAATTGCATATTTAATACTAACATTCTGAAATATTTATTAAAGCTCTCATTGCTTGTGTCTTTTGATTTCCAGCACTAAAATATATTTCTGAATAGATTTTCAGCAGCTTCTGACTTCAGTTATCTCTATGTAATAGGACAAATAATGTGTGCACATAGACTGGCTGAACTTTCATACTGGGACTGTCATATCCATCCATTTATCACCCAATTAAATGAGCGCCCAAGAGAACTGATGAGAACAACATAGAGAAGCTCTGGACTTGAGCATCATTAGAAAGACAGAAGTAGATTTCTTGTTGTAACTGGAGATTACAGAAACAGTTCTGTCATTTCTTTTTTATCTGAATAAAATTGGCTTTGCTTACAAACAGTAAGTGGAAACTTAATTTTTTTTGGCAACGATAATCACCAAAAGTCAGCACTAGGGTGTCTTCAGAAAAACACAAACAATATAGGAATAGAAGAATCATGTAAGGCACATAAATTGTGTTTGTGTTATTGAAATTCCAAGAATATAAATAATCAATGTAGAGGTCAAATTTCTTTATAACATTTTAGCATGTTATTTTTTGCTTCATTCTCCTAACTTTATTTTATTCAAAATATTGCTTGAAATGTATACTTATAATTTGTAGTTTTAAACATTAATGAAAGTATGCTAAAATACAGTATAAACAATTATTCATTTTTACACAAGCTTATCAATTTGTTGGAAGCAATTAAAAAAATGTAATGAATCCACTGTGAACTCGCACACATCTTTCTCTCGTTCCTGATGTCATTCCTTCTCCTGTATCCATATGCTTTGTGTTGGCTCTTCCTGACGACTTAATTTCTTTAAAGACCAGATTCCCAAACTGAGTTCTCTACTCCTAAGATATTTTTCAGATTGTTTGGAATCTTTACTGAAAACAAGTACAATCTAGTTGCAGTAACCACAAACATCCTGCCACACAACAGTCTGTGATTATAAAGGTCTACATCTAGGACCTTGGACCTCCACACTGGTCTTACAGCCTCTTGGAAAGTTTAATCATTCCAAATAATGAAATCCATAAGACAGCAATCAATATATGAAGAAGATAAATAATCTTAGATAGTCATTCATTTTTTAATTTTTTCAATATAAGATTACAGAACAAAATTAATAGCTTCTGGAAATTGTGATAATGTAGAACACGAAGGGAAATTGATGAACATGGATCATATAACTGTTTTCCATGGTTTGAAGTGGATGAAAGGTTATAACTATAATGTTATAACTTTTATATTCATATTAGTGAGATAATATGAAGTGTCTTTCAACCATCTCAAGGATATTTCTCCAAGTTTACTCTAGCACTAGTTTCTAGTGTATAGTATAATAATTTTATTGGTTTATTTACACTGATAATCATGTGTACCTTGTGTTTTAAAAGATATAGCTATTGATTTTACTAGGTCTTATGTCAATCTCTAAAGCTAATTCTGAGTCCATTATCAGTGAGGAGGCAAAAAAATATAGTGTTTGGTAATTTGTGACTAAATAGTTACTTCTTTTCAAATTAAATTCATTACCCAGAATAAAATGAAATACATTGGAGGAAGAACAGCCTTAAACTAGTACTTGAAATGAATTCAACATCTTTTCTACTTCATTTTAGTTTTCTTAAAACATCTGCAGAGAGTGATAGTAAAAATTAACATTCAAATGTATAAAATAATACTTTTCAAAGTTAAAATTGATAGTATGCTTAATCTGTTAGAATGAATTATAAATCACAGAAAAGGAAGCCATTAGGATAAAAACAAAGGAACTACATCACAGTCATGATGTTTCTCTCAATTTCAGAGTTTCTCATTTACTGACTATGCAAAAACAGTACATGTATAAAGTTACACTCATGATAGGCTTTTCTAGGAGGTAAATATATACAAAATTCATATATAGTATTGGAGAAAAAGCTCCACACACACACACACACACACACACACACACACACACACACACACACACACACTCACACACACACACGTGTATATTCATATAATATATTCTGCTTAATATATATATATATATATATTCACATATATGTATATATAATCATATATATTAAAATATTTGTGAAGTTTTTATAAATGTGTCTTTTCTGTCTCTGTTTTATTAAAAAAGTGAACCATATACTTTATCTTCAAAATTCACATTAATGAAAATTTCTGGTTATAATGTTGCAGAGATACTAGCTATCAGAATTGAAAATTAAAAGTATATACAATATATAAATTTGATCAATATGCTTCCTTTTGTATATACTTGCTTTAAAATATTTAGTTTATGAAAAACAAATCTAATAAATAGAAATTTGCAATACTTATATGATTGAGTATATAACATGCATATTTATGAAAATATTCTCAGAAAATATGTACATATACTACTAAAGAATTTGAAACATATATCACATTTATTGTTTGAAAAGTATCATTAAAGAAATTTTTAAATATTGGTTATATACAATACTTATTCAATTTCTGAGTACATTTTATTTTAATTATTATTTGAAGTCCATTTTCTTTTTTGCAAAATATTCTGATTACAGTTTCTCTTTTCCCCAACTTTTCTCCCAACTTCCCTACACACATAAATCTATACCATCTCTTTAGAATTCATCAAACAAGCAAAAAAAAAGCAAAAAGAAGAAAAAAATGACAAAATTAAACTAAGATAAAATTAAAACAAACCAGAACAATACAAAGCACTAGTCCTTTGTCATATCTGGTGATATTAAACATGAAATAAAACTAGTATTTCATTTTTGTGAATCATTAATTAACTAAAATTTAATTCCTTAGCTTTTGGACCTGTACATCTTACAAAATGGTTCCTATCATGTTATATCTTCTTTAGTATTTTTTTCCAGTTTAAATTATTAGTAAATAAATCTGGAGGCTTGTACTCATATCTAATGCTCACATTTCCATGAGGAAATCATCCAAAACCAACTGGCCTGAAGTATATAACATACAAAGAGCTGATCTAACATTCTACATAACTGTGGTAAATTTGAAAAAAAATAATATATATATATATACAAAGTTCAAAATGTGTGACACATAGTGATAGAAATGCAGATGATTCTACCAACTTAAAATATTTGCATATGTATAATGCTAAGAACAATTTATTTTCATTTGAAAATTAGGGAAAGATCCAAGAGTTCCTGTCCTTTTCTTCCTCTAGTTGCACTGCTTCACTCACAGCTCACATGCAGCTGGGCAGACACACTGCTTCTATTTCAGATGGATGTAAAAGCATGAGCTGATTTGCTCTTCTTCCTTTTCTCAGGTTGGCCTCAGAGTCATAGGCTGTTCAGAATGACCTTGAACTTCCAATTCTGATTTCATAAACCACCATGCAGTGGGTATGAGTCAGGATTTCAGGTATGTAGCAAAGCAATCTAAAACATGAGAAACGTCATATCCTAAACATATACTCTATTGTATGCAAACACATTTATGTAACATAGTGCCATGTATAATCAATATGTGTGATGAAAATATTATTTATTATTATGATCTTATCATCAGGATCACCACTTGTAGAAGAATTTTAATCCAGAAGCATGGCTGCTCTGATCACATCCACAAACATTCTAGTTCATTGTGATCTGGCTAGAATGCAGACATATCCTTAGAGCATGCCTTGGTCCCTCTGGACAGAAGTCTTTAGTTTCTACCTTTAATCCCCAAAAATGATGTCTAATTGAGGGGCAGAAAATGTGACAAATCAGAGATAATTTGACACAATGTGCTAGCCATAGAATATGCTCAATCCTCAGGAGAAAAGCCATTTAAGAGCAGTTCAGGAAAATAGAGTTTACTTCAGTTAGTTGGGAGTAATTCAGAAAATAATGCAATGGAGTTGAGTTCAAGGACGTTCAGTTGGTGCCCGTTCAGTTCCTAGAATTCAGAGGAAGTTTCTACTGGGATAGTTTTATAGAGACAGGTAGCAGAGAGACACAGTTGGAAACAAGTGAAGACAGAATGATACAGAGAGTGAGAAGGAGCTAGAAAGATTAGCAAACTAACTAGAGTTAGTTTGAAGCTACGAGAGAGCAACTGAGTCAGCAAAGATTGCAGAGGACTTTTATCTGGAAAAACTGAATTGAAACAGGTATCCAGAGCTCAGAAACAACTAGAAAGATGATAAATTTACAATTAATATTAGCAAACAGAAGTTAGCCATAAATATCAAACCAACTTTGATCTAAAAGTTGTCCTGTCTGCAAGATATGGTAGGGTAATAAATAGTCAGGTAACAAAGAATACACAGGTTGAAACTCAGGGCTCCAACTGCATATGTAGCAGAGGGTAGCCTAGTAGGTTATCAATGGGAGAAGAGGCCCTTAGTCTCGTGAAGGCTCTATGCCCCAGGATAGGGGAGTAGCAGGGCCAGGAAGCAGGAGAGAGTAGGTTGGTGAGCAGGGGAAGGGTTGAGGGAATAGGGATTTTTTTCAGAGAGGAAACCAGGAAAGGGGAGGACATTTGAAATGTAAATAAAGAAAATATCTAATAATAAAAAAAAGGTATGGTTGGGTAATGCTGGAACAGAACCTGTGGAAGGAGCCAACTGAACTTTTATTATAATTAAGGCAGCCTTTACAAGACACATAAGAACCCCTTCTAGACATTGCTTAGAAGATCTAGTACCATAGAATAGATAGCACAGAGACCTAGAGTAAATTCAGACACAGCAGATGAAAAAAGCATCAATAAAATGACTTCTAGTGATATTCTTTTATACTCATAGAAAAGCTTTTTGCAGCAGATGAGAATGGATACATTGGCCCACAGCCAGACATTATGATAGAATATTTTGTCATGGTTTGCTATTATCTCTTAGAAGCCATTAATAATAATTTATTTTCAAATATATACTTCCTGTAATATTTTTGTGGATTGCCCTGGCGTTGTTTGTATTTTGATGTTCATTCTGCTTCCCCAAAGGGGCTGCCTGGGACAAGGAGTGAATCACATACTCAGGTGACTTCATGTGAACCTTTTTCCCCATTTTAACTTGTAAAATAAAGGTTGGAGTCAGTGGTTGGGCATTAGAAGAGAGGTAGAGCTAAAAGTTTTGGGGAGAGGAGAGAAAGGAGGGGGAGAGATGAGAAGAAGAGGGAGAAAGAAAAAGATTGAAGAGGTGGAAGGAAAATAGAGCAAAAGCACATGGCCAAAGAAACCACAAGTTATAAGGGATCTCATAGCTGGGGAATATAGTAATATAGTGATAAATCTGTCCAATCAAGGAGTGCAGCTTGTAGTCACATTAACTGAGTCACGTTTTCATTGTACAGGCTTATATGGGTTGGAGATTTACCTCAACATAATATTTTGAATCATTTCTATAATAATTCTCCTTCAGTTCTTTTACTATTTTCCAATATTTGCTAAAAAGTCAGAAATCATTTGCATAGTCTACACTTCTTTGGAGGCATAAGCTAGATTTTTTTATTTTTTTTTCTGAGATTATCTCCCTATTCAAATTGCCTTAATCATTATTTTGTCATTTTGATTCTGGTTCAAATAAAAGAATATTAGAATACTTCACATGTGGGACTGATGAGAACCGTAGAGTATGTGAAAGAAAACAACTCCATGGGATTTAAATTTACAGATATCCAAGAGTCTTTACCCACTCCCTCAGGCAAAAATCAATAAGGGTTCTTGAATTAATTCTATTTTGGTTTCATTGCTTTTGACTGTTCAGAAGTCTGTCTTTTCTGAATAAATACTACACAGGCAAAAATGTTGCCACTTGCATTTCTAAAGTATAAGTACTCCATAGTATTGAGCACATCATCAGTGTGTATTAGCATTCATTATCTAAACACCTTAACTGAGTAATTAGAAAATCTTC
This sequence comes from Mastomys coucha, assembly GCF_008632895.1. Lineage (NCBI taxonomy): Eukaryota > Metazoa > Chordata > Mammalia > Rodentia > Muridae > Mastomys > Mastomys coucha. The sequence goes on along the minus strand of NW_022196891.1, from coordinate 43,563,236 downwards.
AGAGCAGTTAACCATGAACTAGAGGACTAAACATTTAATTATTCTTAGCAATTACAAAATCACAGGTGTAAAATTCTGTTTTAAAAATAAAACTTCACAAGAGGTATAATCAGATACTTTATTATCTTTTAGAAAAAGAAAATAGAAGGTACTATTGAACTCAAAACTAGGGACTTATTTTTGTTATATCCTTAATAAAAGTACTCTGTTTCTAAGTTAAAATATGTTTATGTATTTAATTTTAAAAGGGAATGATTGTATATTTTCTGCCACTTGCGTAAATCACAATTATTTTTTCTAGGTATGATTACATCTCAGATGAGGTTTCAAACTTTAGGACCAAAGGTGAGCTTGTTTGAGAGAGAGCTAAATTGCTTTAGGCACTTTGAGTTGTGCGAAGGTGAAAGTCCATTTTTCATACACCTAACTAAAACAGGCTCGAACATTTCTACTGACGCAAGTCACAAATGACTAATGCTATATATTTTAAACCTGACAGAATTATTATAGTTCTCACTGAAACCTCTAAATTTAAAAGAATGAATCTTTTTAAGGAAAAAATATTTCCCATTTATGACTCACAAAATTGTAACAGAAGTCTATAGTTTTAAAGTGAAGAAAATACAGTTAAGGCCCAATCAAATTTCTGTCTAAATTAGAACAGGATAGAGTGCGTATAAAATAGTCATGCACATAAGGGGAAAGATGCTAGGAAGCTAATGCACTTTAAGATGTACAAGAACTTTAACCCCAGTCTCTCATATTGCACTTAGAGGAACAATTAGTAATGTGCAATTAGAACCGAACCAGCATCTCCTCTAAAAGCAGTGAGTGCTCCTAAGTGCTGAGTCATTTCTCCAGCCCCAACTGTATATTTTCTGAATTTACACCATGACTCACTTCAAATGTTCAGTATTTTTATTCTTATTGACACAAACATTGGAGAAACTAGGAATAATTTACAGTAATACAATGGTTAGTTTAATGTTCAGCTATACTGGTTTTTGATCTTCAGGAAATACTAACTATAATATGCAGAACTGTAATAAAAGCAAGCACAAGCCTTGCAATTATATTAAAATAAGTTATTTTAAAATGAATATTGTTAAGTTGACCATTACTTTAGTACTATTTTGGTTGACAGAGGAAGGATCAGGGTTTTGATGAGTAAAAATCCCATTTGTGATTTCTGAGAAACTGAAAATTACGTCCACACTTATGACTCTGTTACAAGCAATTACCTCATTTTAGCAGTTTGATCCTCTTGGGTTGCTGCCCTCCCTAACTACAACCAAGCAACTGCCCATTCTTGGTGATATCACTTAATTTCCTAAGTATTATTCCACCTTTCTAATCCTGACTTTAGAAGAAGAAACCAGAGTATAAATACTTATTTTGTAAAGTGACTGCTGGATAAAATATTTTATATTAGAGTATCTAATATTTAGACTTTTTACATTCTTACTTCATAAATGATGTTTTAATATCCTAACAAGTGATGGATTGGTCTGGGGAGACAGCTTGGCCATTGACAGGTTACACTCACACAGTATTCATTTCTTTCATCAACAAATCTGTTCTCTACTTAGCCTGGTGCTGAACACCCAAATTTGAAGTTGAAAGTTTCATGTGGATTATTATCAACACAGCTAAGATTCATACTCGGACAATCTGGATTAAAAACTCATATGTATAAATACTCAAAGGAGAGAGTGGTTTTCTGAATAAATATAAACGTGTTAAAAGAATAAAGGATAATATTCATTGACAAGACCTTGACAGGTTAATAAAATGCCATGTATCCAATAGTATAGAAGGACAAATCAAGACAAGAGGAAGATGTGATAAAGAAATTGGTCCATCAAACCAAGTAATTCACTAACTTAAGTGTTGGAAGGTAACTAAAGAGAAGTTAAGTGAAGATAAATTCCTTATCACATTGAGTGCATACTGTGAGGCTAACATGGTTCTTGAAAAGACTCAAGAAACTACAGGAATTCTGGTAAACAGTGATAACACTGAGAGAGCATTACACTGTGAAATCCCTTTAAGTACTGGGACCCTAACTGGTTATCTCACTCCTTAGCCTCCATTGTAATTTTACCCTTACTTGTGCCATTGTTTTATTTAAAATAATTTTTATACCACAGTAAAGGTTTTACCTGTATTTTCTGATTTCTCTTAGCTGCAATAATGAGATTGAAATTTCAGTGTATACATAGTGCAATTTTTTCATCTCTATTTCCCTGCCTAGAAAACACAATCTAATGGATATATAATGCTAATATTCTTACACTTACATAGTATATTTAAGTACAATGTAAGTACATTTTCTTTGTATTTTTTGTTTCTTCCTTTCTTCTTTCTTTCCTGTAGTTTGTTTTTCCATATGTGTACATTCTTTTTCTAGGTACTTTTTTCTTAACAGTTAGACTTCACTTGTTTCCTTTTAACTTTGGGGAAATACATTTTCTTGATTAGAAGTGATTCAAGTACTAAAAATATTTGAGAAATATTACCCACACTAGTCATGAGTAAAACCTCTTCTAGACATCTTAATCTGCCCTACAGAGGCTAACAACCTGTGCAGATGGACATATTAATATTATGAAGGTGTCTGGTGCTATCAAACAGTTGCCTTGGTAGCAGACACAGTGCCTGGCCAATTTGTTTTATCTTTAGTCTCTAGGAAAGCACTTGCACAAGATATGTTGGCTGACATTAAGATTTTTAGACCACAAATTCCATAGTAAGAGGTCACTTAATTAAATTTAAAAATAAATTTCCTGAGTCCTGCATTGTGACTCAGCATATAGCTCAGCCTGATGACCTGAGACTGATCCCCATATCTCACATTGTGGAAGGAGAAAGTTTACTTCAAAAAGTTGTCTTCAGATACCCACACACGCAGCATGGCATAGATGCCTCTACAACTTTTGTGACAAAAATAAATAAATGAATTTAAGGAAATAAGCCACAAAATATTTCTTTCTATTGTTTTTGCCTTAAATACTGGCAACTTTATACAAGTAGAAGTTTGAAGGATGTTTACCTAAGGTGTGGTCATGACTATATACATGGTTAGACTTGAGTCTTGTTTTAAACATTTGGGTGCTTCCTGGTTAGAGTATATTTGTCCTAAAATCACAATGTTTTTGTTTGTTTGTTTAGTTTTCACTTTCTCCATCAAGTAAAATAGCACATAGAATTTTCCAAAGAGATTGACTGCATTTTTTAATGGCAAGATACTTAAATTAAAGGTATCACATTACTAGATATTATAGGTAGCATAATTAAAAAGATTTTTGGAGGCTTTAAGTGTGTAACCTAGACTGAATAGTTCAGGAGGGAATGGAAATGAAAGATGGCTGAGGCATCATAAATACCATTTAATATAAAATAAAAACCTTAGGAAACATCACTTCAAAGGAGCCAATGTATATTTGAAGAACCTTATGGGCAACGTATGTCCCAAACATAGCTGCAAACAACAGAAAAACACCCTTAGAGTAAGGAAGATCTAAGAAGTGTGTATGTCCAAAAATGGAGAAGGGAAAACCTTTCCAAACCACTCCATAGCAGGGGTAATACTGGCAGACACTACACTGCCTTCCCTTAAAGACTTCGTACTGGACTTGCTCACTCCTCAGTGTGGATAAGTATTCCTGAAATTACCCAGCTGTCAAAAGAGCAGGCTAGAAAATAACAATAGTCAGCAATGGAAGTAGGAAGAGAGTGTTCACAGTGCCCTGACTTAAAGCACATATTACCTAAACATTCATTTTATAACAAAAACATTCGAAGTATAGAAAAGAATGGAAAATAGTGACCTTTATCCTGGAAAAAGACCAGAGTCAATTATTTTAACAAGGAACCAGGTGCTGAATTGAACAGAAAAGATTTGAAAATCGCCAAGACCTATATAGATGGCTCAGCTACAAAGAACACTGATTGCTCCTCAAGAAGTCCTTGGTTCAATTCTCAGCATATATGGAATAGCACAAAAATATATGCAATTCCAGCACCAGACAATATATTGCTTTCCTCTGGCTTCCATTTGGCCACTAGGTAGAAACACAGTACACAGACATACATACAGTCAAAACACACATACACACAGAATCATACTTTAAAAAACTAATGTCAATACTACAGAAATAATGGAGAATATGATAGTGATTTCATCTGCAGTATAAATAATTTAATAGTCATGATAAAAATTAGTGAAACTTCTGTTCTGAATACAGTTTTTAAAAGTGCCCAGACAGTTTCAGATAGATTGAAAGTGTTAGAGATAAGGAACAGTGAATACTCATGTAAGTCAGTTGGTAGTGTACATACACAGAACATGAAGAAATACAGGAGGAAATAGCTGAGTTTTAGAGACCTCTAAAATACTCTCTACTGTATAAAAATGTGTAGTGAAAATTGTAAACGTCAGTGAAGAGGTAGCAATGACAGAGGCAGGTACCTTCTCAACTTATCTACAAACAAGAGTGTACACATTCAAAATGCTCTGTAAATGATATATAAGATGAACTCAGAAATACCAGGATACATACTGTAGTAAAACAAATACAGACTCACACACACACACACAATAACAACAACAACAAAATCATAGGAACAAAAATTCCTATGTTCAGAAAGAGATATTACATAAAAAGAAGTAAGGAGATGGAGGAAAGTAATGATTGAAGTATAACTTAATAACATAAAGAAATTAAGAAAGAAAATATGTAAGAATGCAATACACTTATTCAACCATATGTCAAAATGTTTAAAAGAAAAAAGCTACACTAGCTTAATTTGTGAAGGAAAGACTCACATACTAAAGAAATGGATATTCAAAATAAAACTTAAGAATAAGCAATAAATATTATTTCTAAATATATGGAAACCCAAGGGATAGAAATGATTTCTACAATACTGGTATATCATAAAATAAATTTTATGAAATGAGAATATTGCTAGAACATCACAAATTACTGAAATTGACCAGGAAAATTAATGAATCAGTAGTTATCTTAATAAAAATCATTTGAAAAAGTTGATTGATTTGTGCATGGAAACTATGGCATGCAAATGCTAAAGAATACCAATAAACATCTACAGATAACACTATAATCACAAAATAATACATATTCTATCCATAGTATGAAAAATGAAACAATGATTTTTACCCTTACTTTGTCTATAAGCTATTGTGTTGGACTTTCGATTAGAAAGATTAGGAAAAATAAGTAAATAAAAGCAATTAGATTGTAGCAAGTTTACTGTTGTTTATAACTGGCTTAAGAATGTAGAGAAATTTCTCAAGCAATCTACTAAAATAAAGTGGATAGAAAAGCAAATTAGATGGAAAATTATGTATCAGTTGATTCAGCATGCAACTCACATGTATAGGGTTCCAAGTTTAATTACCAGAACTAGATGTAACAAACCTAGGTGTGTACAACTCTAAACACAGTACTGGCAATAGAACAGCCCATATAAAGAAAGGTAGGTTAGTAGAATCAAATTGACAGCCAACAATTGATATCATTAATCAAACATAACATAAGTTATGACAAATGTGTCACATTGTTAAATAGCAAACTATCTCTTCACAGAACTGTTAGCCACACAACAAAGATTGAAAGATTGAAATTTGATTTTAATATCATATAGCACCCATAAATTAAATCGCAAAGAACCAAAGAAATGACCATAAGAACCAAAATTATATATGACACAGAAGATAATATGAAGGTACAAAAACTCTAGATGTTTAATTTAGCACAGAATTTTTAGATATGAAAAGTAACAAAAGTAGAAAAGAGCAAATTGGACTTCTTCAAAATAAAAAATAGTTTATATATGATAAAAAAATTGAGAAGATAACTTCCAGAGTAAAGGAAACATTTACACATTAAATATCTGATAATGTAAATGTAATTGTTTCTCAAATATATATAAATCTTGAATAATACAATAGTAAAGGCAAAAAATTAAGTTTTAAGGATTAGGAAGTGATTCAAATACTTGTGTTTCTAAGGAAGATATGTGAATGACCAATAAGTACACAAAAAGTTGCTTGACATTGACTTATCCCAGAGATAGCTAATCAAAGAGATGATGTAGACAAAAAGATAACTACAATAAAGCATTATATAACATGACATACCGTCCTGAAATTATAACCTGGAGAAATTGTAACTTTCATTCACAATGGAATAACATAAAATTCAAAGCCACAATCTAGTAGTTCCTGAGATAACACACAAATCTATAACAAGACCAATTAACTCAACTCCTCACAATGTATTAAGGAGAACAGGAAAGATTTACCTTAATATCATCTTATGTAAATATTTGTAGAAAATTTATAAAATCTTAAGACTAAGTTATTTTCATCAGTTGATGAATTAAGCCAGTTGTGGAGTATACAATGAAGTATTATTCAGTCTTAAAATATCAGAAACCTATTAGTTCATGCTACAACTATGGAAATCCTCAAGGAGACTATTCTAAATGTAAGAGATAATTTTAAAACTCTATAAATATTCCATGTTGCCACTTACAGGAAAATTTAGAACAAGGAAATCAAAGGAGACAAAAATATGTGACCAGTTATGGTAACAGGTTTTTGAGTGTGATTATAATTATAAAGTACGTGTGATTCCTCATGAAATGATGAAGATGCTCTAAAATCTACTGAGCTAAGAGTTTTCCTACACTAAAATGCACCAAAATTGATATTTTATATGAATTATATGGGATATGTAAATTATAGCCCCCCAAATTTGTTTTCAAAGTCAGCAGGGATGATATAGATAAAAGCATAGTAAATGGTGTCACTTCACTGTAGTACAGTAAATTGCAAACAATCTTAATGTAAAATTATAGCTTCTATTTCTTGCATATGATATTTATAGTGCTGTTCACATCCTCTTCTAAAACATGTAAAACTTCTTTTATTCAGTCAGCAGAGGTTTTGCATTGTTTCTGAATAATTCCCTTATTTGTTAAACTACATTTTAATTGTGGGGAAATTATCTCTTTTTTTGAAAATTCAAGTTAACCTCAGTGCTTTTGAAGAGTTGAATATCGTTCTTCTAATAGTTACAAAACTACCCTTAGGAGTTTCAGAACTTTGGAAAGCATATACTTGTTTGTAAACACACACACACACACACACACACACACACACACACACACACACACACCCACACAGTAGGTTAAGGCCAACTCAGATATGAAGGGATCACTGGTCAAAGAATCAGGCATTTAGTACATTGAACTCAACTTTTCTACTCCAGCCTTACAGGGTGAGCAACGTAAGGATGACCAACAAGAGCCTTATGAGCTTTGCGTAGCTCTTTATTAAGGGTTATCCCTTACTAAGCAACATAGACTGCTAGCTTTATTGCTTTATGTTTTGTCCTTTGACATCCCATTAGGAACTACAAATTTATCTCATTTGTGGGAAAAATGGTGTTCACAATTTTATTGATTGAAAGTTCTATCCGTGAGAGTTTTTGGTTCCAGGTTATTGTTGTTATTGTTTATAATAAGACAATACTGATTTTTACTAGAAAAATAAAACCTGTATGCAGCACAATGCTATTAAGCTGTATATTCAATATCAAAATGAAGGTTAAATGAAATATATTTGTGAGAGTTTACTGACCTAAAGCAAATATCAAGATTTTAACAATCTAAAACTAAAGCCCTGACTTCTTTAAAACAAGATGACTATGATATGCATCTCATTCAAAACTGAGTTAAATTCCTTTCCATGTAGTGGTAATTATTAAATTACTAATAGACTTATTCCTGTAGTATTATAAAAATAAGAACAATGTCACCATAAGATTTGGAACTCAAGAACCTATTTCAGCTACCCTGAGTGTTATTATGGAGGAAATGATCTCTTCTTTAGACTCGTGTGTCTAGGTGAACTATTCTGATAAGATTTTCCTCAGCTTCTTCTAATACCCAAATTCTTTCATCAGAAATAAAAAAGCATATCTGATAAATGTCATTTGCGAAGGGGATTATGAATGTTCATCTCAGCCCTCACAGAATATCAATTGAGTGGATCCATCAGAGAAGGTGTAATCTTTATTTTTGAAATGACTGTGACAGAGAGCTAGATACTTAAGTTTAATTTAGGTGGAACAGCTTGATGCCATGAGTGCCTGAAGTAAAAAATGATTCCTGAACATAGTGGTTATGCTTTCAGTTCACTCACTGATTTTTACAAGTATTTTTAATTGATTCTAAAAGTATTAACAGGATAGGAGGCTTTACGCTAAACTCTTTAAGTTCTGTCAAATTAATGCTGGAAAAATAGGCACTACTAAAATTAATTCTTTCTGTCTGAAAGACATTGAAGTCCATAGGTAAAGGAAAAAATTACGAGGCTGTTTTTTGGAGAAAAGAATAAATTTGTAGTACAGTGTTGATTAGTTTCACTTGTCAACTTGTCAAAAATCTAGAATCATCTAGAAAAGCCTCTTAGATTATCTGTGGGTTATTACCTTAAAGTGTTTACTGATGTTAGCTGACCTGACCAGTGAGAGCAGTACTATATCCTAGTGTTGGGCTCCTAATCGACATAAATGTGTATATAGAAAGCTTGGGCACTCACAAGCATTCACTCTTGACTATGGATGTAGTTTATCTGGTTGCCATAAATTCCTGCTGCCTTGGTTTTCCCATACTAGTTGACTGGAACCAAGATTTAGGAGTCAAGTTTCTTTCCTCTAATTTACTCTTGTCATGATATTTTAGCAAAATGGGGGGCAAACCCAAGAAACAAGTAGCAAGCATACAAAAACGGTAACTTTCCATTCTAACTATGTGTTCAAATACAACCGACTCCATCTGTCTGTCATTTTGAAAAGTGGAATGAGATAAATAAAAACTTGGAGAATTTTAAGACACAAAGAACAAAGAAAGCTATAGACAATAAAGCCTTCAGAGAATAATGGAGATATCCTTAAGGACAAGAGAAGTATGGCTGCCTTCATACTAAGCAGAGAGGCAGGAAAAGTATCTATTATTAGTAAGATAAAGAAACATAGGAAAATTTAACTCCTATTTTAGGGATGGCATGGTAGATTAAAACTCCAACTATAAACAACCAGTAAACTAAAACCAACAGCTATTTCTGTTCATGTCATATTTAGGTAGATATTCCAGCAACACACTTAGCCTTCTTTTAAGAGGCTAAGGAATGAAGTAGAAAGTGTACCCCAGATGTACAGAAATCAATGAAAAGTCTGGTCAAGAGATAACTGCCAAGAGTCCTAAGAAGGAGCTAACCAAAGACAAATGGAGATTTTATTATGGCTTAGAAAACTGGTTTGTAGTTCAACATGTGGGCACTTCTGGCATCTCACTGGTTTTACACTGGACTGAATAAAGACACACAGCTGAGAAAGTAGTCCAAGAACCAGCCCCATCAGCTAATCTATGTATTTAAAAAAGCACAAATACTTGCTTTTCCTTCTGTTATTACTGGAATTTGTTTTATCAAAAGGTTTTGGAAAATATATTAAAAATCTTAAAATCATAATGTTCTCAGATCTCAAATTTGTGTTTACAAATGCCCTCTAAATCACAAAGTTAGAAGACATCATGATGTTAAAGGTTATCATCAGACAGAATGTGCAAGTGTTACGTGTTCTCTTTCATGTTATATGGTACACATACAAACAGAAACCTTAGAAGAGAAAGAAGGGGATTTAAGGAGAGATGGAGACAATTAGTGGAGGGGGTCCATTAACAGAAAGGAGAATAAGATTGATTACATTACTATATCTGCATACACAAATGACACAATGGATCTCATGAGTTTATATAGAAATGTGTTCTGATTAAATAATTTAAAAGTCTACATTAGAGGAGAAATGTTAGCTTTCTGGTCAAGAAGAAACTACATAACTGATCAAAAGACAACGAAGTATAATCACAGCACCACTGAAGCATAGAATGTTGTGAAGGCAGAAATGAGATGAGGGAGAAATTCTGATACAACTGCATTTTATAATATGAGGAGTCTTTTGAAAACTAATTTACAAAAACCCCTGGAAGGAGATACAGAGACAGAAATTGGAGCAGAAACTAAAGGAAAGGCCATCCAATGACTGCCCCACCTGAGGATCCATCCCATATACAGTTACCAAACCCAGACACTATTGTGGATGCCAACAAGTGCTTGCAGACAAGGAGCCTGATATAACTGTCTCCTGAGATACTCTGCCAGTTCCTGACAAATACAGAAGTGGATGCTCACAGCCATCCATTGGACTGAGCAAGGATCCCCAATGAAGGAGCTAGGGAAAGGACCCAAGAAGCTGAAGGGGTTTGCAGCCACATAGGAGGAAAAACAATATGTTCCAATCAGTAACCCCGGAACTCCCAGGGACTAAACCACCAACCAAAGAGTACACATAAAGAGACACAAGGCTCCAGATGCAATTGTAGCAGGCCCTTGGTCTTGTGAAGGCTCGACGCCAGGACCAGGAAACATGAGTGGGTGGGTTAGTGAGCAGAGAGAGGGGGAATGGCATAGGGGGATTTAGGAGGGGAAATGAGAAAAGGGAATAAAATTTGAAATGTAAATAAAGAAAATATCTAAAAAATAAGAAAAATAATGTACAAGAAATTCTGTTGTATACTTAGAGATTGATATTAATGAAATTTCTGTGTCATATTAATGGCATTACTTTTTACATTTAAATTTCTGTTGTTTACACTTTAATAAAATTACATATTAATTATATTTTGCTGTTTTAAATAGATAATATAGCAAGTCAAAGTAAAATAATTAAACTGCAATAAAACGAAGACATGAAACATCTGAGGTTTTATGAATGATGTACATATATATGTATGTATTGGGATAAATATAAAATCATTATTTATATAGATATAATGTTATATTTATATATGTTATATGTTTATATATGTCTAATACTTAAACAAACACATATACATTTATCCAAAGAAAAAAAAGCATAAAAGAAAAGGCATTATTTGATGAAATATTAAACTAGCCAAATTATATCAGAAAGGTTTAAAGGCATACACTTCTTATATTGGAAATTGAAAATATAATTATTTTGTATACTGGTAATTCCTGGCAAATGCTTATCAATTCTATTTATGCTCTATAAAGATAAGAAATATTATCAATGTATTTTCTCAATGTTTCCTTTTCATAATTTATTGACTTCCATTTTTATTTACTCTTGTTTTGCTTTGAGATTTTCATATATATTTGTTTATGTAGTCATGTTTTATTAATTATTTCATGATAATTAATATTCATATACAGTTTTCTGCCAATTTCAGCTTAATATTTTATAAGCTGGTTGTAAGCTTAAAAAACATTTTAAAGTTTTACATGTTAGATTTGGTAATCTTTTCAGTTTTCCCTAAGTTCTTCTCATCTCTTGAAAGGATAGTGAAATTTCCATATATCTATCATCTACTTATTCTCTGTGAGTGCGTCTTTATTTCCACCATGTTAGAGACTGAATCACATCTTGGAATTACTAAGAATGACTAGGAACTTGGACACTCTTTTACAGTATCTGAGTTTATATGGGTTCTAAGCATCTGAACTCAGAACCTCGCAGGTTGGACAAGTACCTTATTCATTGATCCATCTCAGTGCTATTTCTTTTCACTTTTTCCTTGACCCGGGCACACTTTAGACATTTATTATTTTTTAAATGTTTAATGACTTTCCATATTGATTTCTGTTACTAATTAATATATGAATGGCTTGCATGATATTTTCTTATCTACTATTTTAGTACTGATTAGGTGTTTCCTTTCTATAAAAGGGAAGTGACGTAAGTTGTTAAAATGTGACACTGAAAAGGGATAGCATTTGAAATGTAAATGAATAAAATATCTAAGAAAAAAAAAGACTTTAATTCAGAAAAAAAAAATCTGACACTGTTAAATGTTTCTCTATTTTCTGTCTCTTTGTTGGGCTGAATCTCTTTTGTGGATATAAATATTAGAAATGCTAATTCTCCTAGGCTAATTAGCTGATTTTCTTTTGAAAATATCTCTCCTAGTTATTTTCTCTAAAACCTTCTTTTCTGATCCTTAAGCAGAGATGTGTATTACCTTCATGCTCTAGCCTTTCCCGTGTCCTCACTTTTTGTTCTTTTGATATAGGTGTGGTCCTGGTCATTCTTGCACTCTAGCTCAGCTAGGAAACACTCGAGAGACCAGGCTAGCCTCTACTCACAGAAATACATGTGCCTCTATTCCCATATGTTGAGAATAATTGATAATCTATACTTAAATCTCAAGATGAATAAAAGAGATTAAAAGGTTTTTATTGCTTTTATTTTGAAAATCTATTGTGCTTGTCTACCTTATGAGTTTCAGCAATATACCTAAGGATATTTATATTTTACATGCTTATTTACACTGTAAGAGTTTTATCTATTTGATTTTTAAATGTTCTTGTCATATCTCTATTTTTATTTTCCCTAATATTCTCATGATAGCTGACATATCTTAAGACATATTTTCTCCTCATGTACTATTATCTATAACTGTGTATTCTTATCTTAGTGACTACATTTAATTACAGTAAAACCAAATGTTGCTAGACTAGTCAATGTGACAGGAGCTTGGAGGAGCTTGACAATGTAGACTGTCTGTAATTTCCAATAAAATAAAAAGAGAATAATGAAATCTGGCCCTCAGCTACTGTCTCCTTTTGTTCATAGACTGTGACCAACCCTAGTCCATGGAATGGCCCCTGTCATATTTAGGTAGATAATCCAGCGAAACACGCACACACACACACACACACCACACACACAAACATGGTGGGGGGAGAGAGAGAGAGTGAGGAAGAGAGAGAGGGAGGGAGAGAGAGAGAGGGAGGGAGAGATGCCTATTTGTTTACAAGACAGTTCTAAATCCCATATAATTGGCAGAGAGCATCAGACATCACAGAGTGTAATTTAAGAAGACAAAGCATGTGAAACCCATTTCAACTATACCTGTAGAACTCTAAATATGAAACAACACTCATAAACTAAGCTAACTTTTAGCATACAGTGTGTATTTATTCTTCATTTCTTTAAAATATAAATGCTGAAAATTAAAATTTATCTGATATTATTCTCTATTAGAGTAACCTCTTTTCTATCAGAGGGTTCAGCAAACTACGAGATAGCAATACATCAAAT
>NW_022196891.1:43526002-43550009 GCF_008632895.1 Mastomys coucha | reverse complement strand
TACACTATTCTAAAACCATTAATTAAATTCTATCAAATGATTCAACTTTACTCACTGAATAATCTCTAAAGTTTAGTGCAATAACAAAAAACATTTACCACAATGCATATTTATAATCAAAATTGGGTTTATGTTCCATTACCTCCCTAGATAAACTTTATTTTCATTTTCTCATTAATATCCCTGTTAAAACTTTGAAGTTTATCAGGCTATTTCAAAATAAAGCTGTATTAGTGAAATTATTTCTCAGTTAATTCAGTTGACTTGAGCTTTTAAAAAAGTAATAGCCAATTCCAGACATTTATTTGACATTACAATGAATGATTTATTGAGAAATACAACTTTATATCAATATATTAATCACACTTATATGGGATATTTTTGAGCTCCACAGCAGTTTAAGCCTCTGTTTTGAAATTTACAGTTTCATTAATGAGCTACTGCTCACATTTAGTCTCATAATTATAGGAGATAAACACAACAAATTGCTGTATTTCATTTTCTGGAATGCAGCTCATAGTTAGCACTAATTGCTGAAGTCCTTTGTGTTTTTCAAGAATTCACATGAATAAAGTTGGCATGATTGTGCAGATCTAATTGTATTTTTGTTGATGTCTGATAGTCTCATTTGTGTTTATTTTTAGCAGTACTTTGCCTTTTAAATTCTGAGAACTGAGAGGCAAAACCATTCAACATTTATTCGAGAAATAAAATGCCCAATATATGGTACTTTGAACACATATATTATAATCAAACTGTGCATTTTCTTATTCTAATACCAGATATTATATAATAAATATAATATAATTAATATTATAATGTAATATATAAAATTAATGAAGAGGTTTAATGAATAAATTAAATTTAGTTTTAACACAATATAACAACCCTCTGTATTCAGTTATTTACTTCAAATCATTGATTTTATTATTTTCATTCTGTCATTGTTTATTCACTTGTTTATGTGTAGTGGGGTGGTCAGTGATTGGATAGGAGTTGGAGTGGTTTCCTTAACGTAGCTCAACGCCATTTACTTTTAATTGTATTTGGATGCTATTGAACACATTTTCCAGTACTCTGTCATTTATGCATTGTTTACTATATGTATTATGATACACCACAAGCATTTAAGACATTTTTTTAATCCACATAAGGACCATTTTAAGTGTATTTGTAATTTAAGAAGTCTGTACACCTGATACTCATGCGGACACACAGCATTGGAACTCATTACACTTTGAACACAACTCAGTGGCATAAAGCCCCAGAGTATCCCAGAATGCTTCTGCCCTGCTTCCAATGTCAGCAGTGCTTAAAATTACAACTTCCTCTAAAATTCTGCCTACTTTGTCTCTTCTCACTTGTCTAAGACTTGACTTCTAATAGTCAGAATCTGGGCACACACATATAGACTTGGAAGTTCTGTCGATCTTAGGGCTAGTGCAAAAAGAATGATCTGAGTTCATCTGTCAACTTCCAAACACAAGGTTATGTTTTTCTGTCTTTCAGAGCTACCCCTGGATTAATCATTCCTCATCAGATCCTTATTTTGGATTTGTATGATAGAGCTATACTTTAAACTATGGGGAAATTTATCTTTCCAACATAATTTTTATGAAAGAAAAGTTTAAAACATTTCTAATATGAAGTTGCATACTACATTAAAATATATACTTTATGTGATATATTTCTTTTGTGAGAGAAAAACTCTATGGGTAAACATTCATTAAGTTTAGTCATGTTTTTTACTTATGGGTAATAAAACTGCTGTGTAATTCTACTTTTAATGAACAAAAAGTAAATATCTATATAATAAATGTACACTCATGCTTTCTCTATTAGAAATTACACTCTAACATATTGTTTTCACTATTAAAATTGATTTCTGAGAAAGTCTATTACGTTTCAGCATCTGCAAGCGAAGTGTCTAACAATATCCTATTTTACAGCTTTTCTACATCAACTAAGATTTCTGAAATTGCATTAGCTCCATATTTATTTACATAACTTATTATTGATTTATGCTCAGTTTCTTAATGTGAGCTGGACATTTAAATGCTTACTGCTATATTATAAGTTAGATTTAATAACTTATAAATTATATAGATTTGTATTTTATAATTTATATATACAGAAAAACTTTCAACTCCTTGTACTAGAAACACTAAACATAAACATGTCAGAACATTCCAAATTGTTTGATATTACTTCTGCTAAAGATATTTCAGTATTTTCCAATATTATCTTTGTGTGTCTGTGTGTATATACATCTGTGTGTGTATTTATGTTCATATATTGCATTTCATCAAATATCAAACTAAAACCCTTTCAACTTACAGGCATGAGGACATGCACACAATTATTTTAATTTTATAAAATGATGAATGTTATAAATATTTGTTTTTTATTAAGTATAAAATGTGAGCTATTACATGACAAAAATAGACTTTTTATTTATTTTGTTGTAGATAATTTCATCTAAGGAATTACTGTGACTATTCTGTTTAATTACTAATAACCTTGCTTTTTGCTATATATGATAATATAATTAGTCTAATAATACACCATAGGAATATCATTCAAGGTGTATTATTTCAGTATATCAATCTTCATGACCATATTCTCTGTTTTCCATTTATTTGAAATTTCTTTTGATAATTTTCCTTACATAATTGATTATTTTACCAGTTTTTATAATCAACCTTACTATCTACAAAGTCAAATGACATTATGAAATATGAGTGGATAATATTGTTCCATCAATTCCACATTATATCATACTTTGTCTTTTAGAAACTTGTGTATTCTAACTCTATTTTAAAATACGGTATATACATATTGCTGTGACTCATGTTCATCCTAATAAAATATAAATATATAAAATAAATATATAAATATATATAAATATATGAAATAAAATATATTTAAAAAATCTTAACATAGGGAACAATTGTAAAGATAATCTATGTGCTTTGTAAGGATTATTTTACAAACACAGCTCTAAGAAACCTCTGAGCAAGGGCGAACTTCAAAATTCAAGTAAATTTTAATTATACTTGGTCATAAAAATGAAAAAGAAAAACCCTACTAATCAACTGAAAATGCTGCATCAATCTGCATGTAATTATACCTTATAAATAAAAGTATTTAAAAAGGGACAACGCATTTTAAAAATAATCATTTAAATCACTGGCCAGGGAAATATCCAGAAAGATATCATAGAAATGGGATAAAACTCTCTAAGGTCTCAATGGGGCTGACCTTGCCAAAATACCAAAGATTGGGGTGGAAACTCAATAAAACCACCTCCAGGATCTACACAGGACCTCAAGTAAAGGGACAGGGTTACAAAATTTCTGACCCATAACTGCTTCTGTCTAAAAGAACTGTGGGGCACTCAAATAGAGAAGAGACTGAAGGAAAGTTGGTCCGATGACCAGCCCAACTTGGAATCCATCTCGTGAGAGGACACCAAAGTTCTGACACTATTACTGATGCTATCATGTGCTCACAGACAGGAACTTGCCATGGCTGTCCCCTGAGAGGCCCTGCTGGCAGCTGATTGAGACAGAAGCAGATACTTAACACCCAACCATTGAACTGAAGTCAGGGACTCTATGGTTGAATGATGGGAAGGATGGAAAAAGCTGAAGGGAAGAGTGACCCCAAAGAAAGGCCAGCAGTTTCAATTTACCAGGACCTCAGGGGAGCTCTCAGAGACTGAGCCACCAACCAGGAGCATACAAGGATCAGTCTGAGGTCCCTGATACAAATACAGTAGAAGCTAGTCTGGTCAGGCCTCTGTGGGAGAAGATGTGCTTAATCCATGAGAGAGACTTGAGGCTCAAAGGTAGCACTGGCTGGAGAGAGTACCCTATGGGAGGCAAGTGGGCAGAGGAATGGGATGAAGAACTGAGGGAGGGGGACTTAGAAGGGGACAATGGAGGGAACGTAAATAAATAAAGTAATAAAAATTGGGGGGGGGGAGAAAGAAATGGGATAAAACAAAGAAAACGGAAAATGTTTTTGTAAGTTTAGGCTTAAGTTCAGGCTTACCTTGATGGCAGTGGATGCAATTTGGATATGGTGAAGTCTGCGAAGGGTACTGTCCCTGTCAATAAAATAGGAAGCAGCCAGCTGATGTAAAGTCTCCAAAGTGACAGACGAACTATTGGTGCTGGTGTCACTTCCTTCAGATCTTTTGCTCAGCTTCCGCTTGTCCACAAAAATCGTGAGTGACTCCTCTCCTGTATTAATAATACAAATATGATTGTATTTCCCAGTTAAAATAAGTTTTATACTTATGGCCAAGAAAGAGTGCCTACAAAATCCTGTGAAGAAACAATTAGTGAAAAAACACAAAATTTAATGAATATTTTAAAGTTTTTATGATTTTTTTCACAAATACCTAGAAGTATCAGAGCTATTGAAGACTGAGTGTATGTCTAGTAAACATTGAACAAGGAGATATTAAAGAACAATTTCATTAATCTTATTGACGTGTCATTTAGTTTAACATCTGTAAAACACAAAGCAAAGTGTAATAAAATATTAAGTGAAGTTTTGTAGCACTGTATTGAGCCATATCTTTTACAGTGGAAATGGTATAACAAGATAGGAACAATAAAACATAATTAGTACTCAGGTATACATTTTAAATGAACAGAAGCTCTGTTTCACATGGTAATAATGATAAATGAATGTGATATGGCTCAGAGAAACCTATAGAGTAAGTATGTGAGTCAGAAACTAAATGAATGATGACAAAAAGATGCTTATATAAAATAAGAAACTAAAGAACAAAATGAGTTTTCAAAAGGTTCTTAAATGTGAAAAAATGTAGATAAATCTTAAAACAGCTTCCTTCAGAAGCACACATAGCAAATACCCTAACAACTCGTTAACGTATATTTTCCCCCAAGGGAAGTGAAAAACATCCTCCCTCTCCTTTGCTTCTGAAAGGTTGTGCTCCTACTCACTCTTCCAGCCATCCTCACCTAACCCTACACCAGCATCCTCCTTCCCTAGAGCATCAAGTTTCTACAGGATTAGGCACATCCTCTCCCACTAAAGCCAGACAAGGCAATTTGTGAGTGCAATATAGTCCACCTCCTTGGTTTGGAAATTTCTCTAAGACATTGGTCATGGCTGCTTCTTACACTTATCACTAGTCATGTGTATATAAATCTGAGTATACCACACAGATCACATTTTATTTGGATGGTCTATTTGTATACAAGTGTTCATACGTACACATGCACATATAATGTAATTGTGTCAATTAACAATGATTACCATTTCTCTGTGCTCTGTCATAGCACTATCCTTTAAATTATAATATCAAGGTTACTTAGAAAAAAATTCTATATTCTGTACATTATTTACCATAGTAAAATACAATATATTAAATATTTTCTTTATGTTTTGAAGGAGGAAATGGAAGGAGTAAACAATATAATTATAACCTCCAAAAACATTTTAAATAATTTCAATTATATAATGTTTTATATAAGTAAAATTATTAACAGCTTACTATGACCTGCTGTGTTATAGAAGTCTATGAGCTCAAGTTCATTAGATGATCCCATGAACTATGCTATTGTAAAGCATATATCATCTTTCAGATAGAAAGGGGATACGTACTGCATTTGTGGATGATCTTTTTTGACCTTCCTTAAGCAAAGCCTATCAGTTTGTAAGTGGGAAGAGTGCCAACAGAACAGATGGATTCCCAAGAGGCAGGGCATGCAGCCAGTTTGGCAATCACTTGTTAGATAAATATGCAATGGTGTAAATGTCTGAGAAGAACAAAGTTCTTCATGTCTAACTTGGATAATTTAGCAGTAGTTCATTAGCGTTTAAATTTTGGAAACGAGAGCTTCCCTGCAAGCTCTCTGCTCATTGTCTTGCCTCAAGTCTTGCCTCATTGTCCACTGTCCAGTATCAGTTTCTATAACTTCCATGAGTTTAGTCATTCACACAGTACTTAGTAATGCACCATACTTAAATACATAGTAGGAAGGAAACTTGTGACAAAGATATTTTATGACATAGTTTAAACATAAGCTTTAAAAATGGTAATAGAAAAATTTAAACATAAAACTAACTGAGGCCACACAAATAGATTCACACAGGGATTCTGCTAACACTTTGAAGATGAAAAAAAAAAAAAGGTTCCAGATACCATGTTTGAAATGTTTCCAGATACCATGGAAGAAAATGTTTCCAGATACCATGGAAGAAAAAGATCTTAATAGAATTTCACACAACATTGGCACAAATATTCAAAGTGTATACAGACAATACATAATTATAAATTCGGATCATTGAAAGACAAAAATAATATAACAATATATAATATTCACCAGTAAATTAAAAATCTTCTTTCTCGTGGCCAAATGTGATAATTCTAATAGTGTGAGAATGTTTGGAGATTAAAAAATAAAGAAAAAAATTAGCATATCATGGTAACCAGGAATAGAATCTACGATTATCACTAATGCTTAAAATGCATTTGATGACATATCTATTTGTGACTAATTAGAACTTTGTAAATTAATAAGTAGATCACAACTGTTAAATAAGATAAAAGATATGGCTCTCAGCAAAAAGCCAAGTAATTTACTGGAGAAAGTTAGGAAATTTTTCTGATTAACATTAGATCCAAATCAGGACTGGATCAAAGGCACTTCCCTGTAGACCTGCTCCTTTGGGGGTAAAGGTAATGATCATGCCAGGAGCCAAGGTATTTCTCAGAGCAATATATTGAGTTTGTGTCCTGTGTTGCTGCATGAAAGTCTAAGTACATAAAATATAAACATATCAACCCAGACCCACTCACAAGTGCAATGAGAGACACATAACACAAGCAGTGCGCACTGGGATGGTGTCTGCACTGAGGCACTGAGGAGTAATTAATGATGTTGCACTTATGAGAAATTTAAAACGATCAGCTGGATGGTGGTGGCACACGCCTTTAATCCCAGCACTTGGGAGGCAGAGGCAGGTGGATTTCTGAGTTAGAGGCTATCCTGAATGAGTTCTAGTCCAAGGCTATACAGAGAGCCCTGTCTCAAAAAAAAAATATCAATGGACAAATGAGTCCACTCAGTTATAGAAATTATGTATAAATAAAATATATGAAAATACTAAGTGGACAATACCACACTGGTATTTCATTAATCATGAAAGCTAAAAACTGAAGAGTGGAAAATAGCTCAAAAATCAGAAAACCAGACTTTAACAGATAACATAGTTATTTTTCCTGAACATAATTATTTACCATTAGAGAAGAAATTTACATACATATTGTTGTAAACTTCCAGGGGACAGCCCTGGCGGGGTCTTCTTTCTTGTTGGTTCTTTTTGAACCAGCAGAGGGGAAAGAGGGTAAGACTTTGTCTTATGAGATATGGGGGTAAGATTTTGTCTTAGAAGATATTTAGGGTTGCTGTATAATAGTAAGAGGTTTACTTATCTAAGTCTATATTACTTTGCTGACCTGCCTTCTGTGTTCTGCTGAGGCCAGAAACAGCAAGTCTCTGGCACCTAGCACCTACAATCTAAAACAGCAGGAGATTAAGGAAAGGATTAATTACTGGAGCCTTTTCCCTCTTATCCAGATTCCTCTTACTTGTCAGCTAGGGGGAAGTTTGCAACAATAAACAGGAGAAGAGAATAATGCTTGCAGAAGGGGAAAAAATATATATATATATATAAAAGCAAATGTGCATAAACACATATATACAGATCCACACATGTGTAATGTACATTTCCATTCAAACCAATTAGGCTCAGCTTGCATGCATTCTCACAAGTACATATTTACACACACGCATCCATACTTACATAGGTGTTGGGAGCAAAAGATGAAGCATCAGTGAAGAAAGAACTCACTCAAAGGTCACCAAGGTGAAGGGCCCAATTGAGGACTCCTAAGACCCACAGGGGAAGGAGAAGAAAGCAATAAAAAGTGGGGAGGGAAGGAGGCACCTGGGAAGAAAAGTGGACATAGAGGAGAAGAGGGGAATCCGATCTGGCATTGGGTGAGAGAAAAGGACTAAAGACCTAAGGGCCAGCAGAAAGAATGGAAACAGGAAACTGCAGTAGGTAGGAGGAAAGGATAGATGGTTGGAGGGACCTTCCAGAATGTACCAGAGTCCTGGGAGGGGAGAGACTCTCAGGACTCAAAAGGAGGAATCTTACATGTAATGCCTGATAGTAGGGAGAGGGAACTCAAAGAGCCCACATCCAGCAGGAAGACAGGGGATTTAAGTGAGAGATGCGGTTGCCATCCCACAGTCAAAACTCTGACCCATATTTGTTCCTCTCTGATGGAGCTGCAGGGATGAAAATGGAGAGGAGTCTGAAGAAAAGAAGGTCCAATGACAGGCTCAAAGTGGGATCCAGCTCAAGGGGAGGTCCCAAGGCCTGACACGATTACTGAGCTATGGAACGCTCACAAAAAGGGAACTATCATGACTGCACTTCAGAAGACCCAACAAGCAGCTGAAAGAGTCAGATGGAGATATTTGCACCCAATCAATGGACAGAAGCTGCTGACCCTTGTGGTTGAATTAGGGAAAAGGTTGAAGAAGCTGAGGAGAATGGCAACCCTATAGGAGGACCAGTAGTCTCAATTAACCTGGTCTCTTAAACACTGGATCACCAACCAGGCAACATACACCAGCTAATACAAGCCCCCAACATATATACATTCCACAGCTGCCTATTGTTGGGTTAATTAGACTAGAGACTGTAAGTTATCACAATAAATCCTCTTAATGTATAGAGACAGTCCATAATTTTTTGACTCTTGAGAACCATGACTAATACAGCCTCATACCTAGGTAATCTTGAATTCCAAAACTTATTCTTTCACTTTAATTATCTTGGCACAATGGTTGCTCTCCATACACCTATTCAATTTAAGAGACATGCTCAGTTTAATGTTTACCCACTCTACAGGGCATAACAATACACACAAATAGAGAAAATAAGTTATGGTCAACACCAAATGTTAATATTAACATCCTAATTTAATCATTGTTTCAAGAGCTTTGGACTGTAGCTCATTTTTTTAAATTAATTCAAAAGCAGTTTTCTAAATATAGGTTTACAAAGTAGAAAGATCAAGTGCCACTTTACAGTCTACTTACAAGTAGGTGTCTTCAGCACTAAGAATGGTTTTACATAAGGTGGCTACATTTAAAAGTATGGACTTTTGTTTTTTCAAATATTTCACTTAGGATGGATGGAGTTTAAATCCACTTAGAAAAATCACAATGAAATAAGTGTTTATAACATTTCTCTAAGAATGCATTTGGTTTGAAATGAATTCATTCACAATAAGTTATAAATTCTTAAGCAAGATTAAGATTAAAATTAAATTCCAGGTCATTTTATTTAGACACATTTAGAAAATGTTCACAGCATTTTCCCCAGTTTCCTGTACTTCAGTGCTGGCCATAGCTTCCTTCCTGCTCCACTTCAAACTCATGGCCTCTTTTCCCACTATTATTGAATGTCTGTATGTATCTATGTATTCATTTATACTCTTATGTTTAACCTGTTGGATCCATATAATGTTTAGAAAACAAAACAAAAATTATTCTGAACCAAAGCCATTGTCTAATAAAAGCTAATTTTTGATAAACAAAGTATATCTTTCTAATATTTTTGTAATAAACTTTTTAGCATTCTCTTATAGTATGTTACCATACCCAGAAAATAAGTTTTCTGTGTGGGTATTTCTAAGATATTTTTTCTTAGATTGACACTTTTCAAGTGAAAAGAAAAAATACTCTTAAATACTTTCTCATAAAACTCAAGCCTTGTTTTATCCCAAATGATGGAAGCAGTATATGCTTGTGCTTTGTTTGTTTTGGTTTGGTTTTTAGTTATTGTTAATGGTGTTATTATTTGTTTCTCTTTATTCACTAATGCTCACTAATTTAAGAATATTTACCAAACATAAAACTCTCCCATAAAAATCAACAATAATACTTAGCAAGATGTAGTAATCACTGTTTTAGATAGAAGACTAAAAATATACCATGCATGCTTGCATACAGGGTACTGTATACAGAAACAAAAATCAGCATAGAGAAATAGGGACCTGAAATAAATGAGCAAGAAGCATCTTTCTTTTGTATTTAAGAAGAGATATATATTTCCTTTATTTTTTGTCATACTTGTGTGTATAAATCACAGATTTATTTTTTTAATGTAAAAACATCAATAGCAACTTCATACAATAAAAATAAAAATAAAATATCTTAGTAGACTTAATGTGTTTAGTAATTCTATGTATTTATTTAAATTTGCCCAATTTAACAAGTATTTATAAGGAAAATATGATATAATAATGAGAGTAGCATGCATGGTATTGCTATATATATGAAGGATAAATTCTTATCATTTACCATGCACTCCTTGTTGATTTTGATTTTATTTAAAGAGTTAAAAAAGGGTTTATGACACTTTTTAAAAAATGACACATTTGCAAATTGACTTTCTTATACTTAAAATAAAATATTAGCTCATGTGTGTGAAAGAATCTCAAGTCAAACTGAGACTGCTAATATCTAAATGTAACTTACTTTTTAATAAAAATCTGTGTTAATTTGTTATTCATAATTGCTAATTATCTATGTGATTATTAACCAGCTGATGATAAAGAACAATTAATATGTTCTATTTTCAAGAACCATAAGTCTTTATAGAGAATAAAAACATTTTCTTCCTAACACATCCATTTTTTTATCTGCACATGCCTCCCCCTGTTTCTATGAGGGCATTTCCCCACCCACACACCCACTCCTGCTTCCCTGCCCTGGCATTCCCCTTCACTGGGGCATCGAGCCTTCACAGGACCAAGGGCTTCTCAACCTGTTGTCGGACAAGGCCATCTTCTGCTACGTCTGTGGCTGGACATCTGTTTTAAATTTAAAAATATGAACGACTATCATTTTTTATGTTTTTTTTTTTAATTATTTGAGATACTTATACCAAGACTTGAGAATGAAGGTTGTGTTCTCTTCTATTTTTGGTTGTGAGCCTAGCCTTTAACGGCTGAGCTATCTCTCCAGCCCGAAGGTTGCATTCTCAACTTTAAAATTTCCCACAAGTATTCATTTATACAAATGCTTTAAAAATGTATGATTAAAACTGCTATCTGTAGGCAAAACATGGCATACAAAGGACAGTAACACATTGCAGACAGAGACTGTGCTTTTGAAAGTGCTTCAGCACTCCAAGTCTGCTAGAACACAAAAAAAGATAAATGATAGCAGATTGGATGATTGGTTATTCTGCACAGAAACCATGCAGGTGCCTTCTCCAACTGAAACTCTATGGTGGTCTGTGTACAATAACTGTACAAATTGGAGAATGCTTTTATGGACACTGTGAAACACAGACATATAAAACAAACCTAAATCACAGTTTTTATACTTCACCACCATTAGGTGACAGCCTTATATACTTCTGAGCTAGGTCATTTTGGTTATTTTATTTTTTTTGCCTGTCCTGACATGCAAATAGGCTCTGTTAATTCCAAAAAGAAATACACATTAAATCACTTTAATATTATTTGCTTATTACATGGTTTTGGTCAATTTTCATTTGTGTGTGTATATTATTGTTATTATTGGTAGATATAATATTCTGAAGAAGTTAGAACAAAAATTAATAGAATAAAAAATTACCTGAAGGATCTGGAGGGGTGGGTAAGTCATTAGAGCGCTTGATGCTCTTTCAAAGACTTGCATTCAGTTCTCAGAATCTACATGGCAACTTACAAAATTCTTTAACTCTAGTATCCAGGATCTAACACCGTAATTTGAATTCCAGGAGCACAAGTTACACATGTGGTACATATGCATACACATAAGGAAAAATATTTGTATACCTAAAGTAAGAGCAGGCCAATTGATTGTTCAGCACTGAATCGTCAGCCCTGAAAATATTCTTACAAATAACACTGTATGGACTGAAGAGGTTAGATTTGAGGAGATATTTATATGTATATATCATATGTGTATTAAATAATGATTATTGAAAAAAATCAAGTTAAGGATTGATGGAAGGGATATGTACTAGTATTTAATGGGAAATTGATATTGTATAATATCAATTTTTCCTAAAAACAAAACAAAACAAAACAAAATTAAAAAACCTTCTACCATTACAGGAATACTGTGGTTAAATCAATGAGAACAGTTCATCACATTGTGTTTTATTTTGCAATCATTTATTGTTTTTTATGGTGAAATATAAGCATATGTGGCTCACTGGCCCATTTCTTAGGTCTGTAAACAGTATATAAAAGTAGTCTACTTCTTGTGGTATTGAAAGGGAGAACATATTGATCAACATATTCTCAGTGAACCAGCTGTGTTTCATAATGCAGTGGAAAAGTTTAAAAGCACAGAAAAGTTATACCTATTCTCTCCCATTTTCCCTCTGAAGACAGGGTAGTCCGAAAGAAGCCTTCTTCAACTTAATATCCAAGTTGAAAAATTCTTATGATTCTCACAGCTGCCAGTAAATGCTATCACAAAACATCAAATTTTAATCTATTTTTAGATTCCTTATATTTTCTTTTATTTTAATATAATTTTGAATTTATGACATAAGTATGTCATAAATTGAACAATAACAGTCCCTATATGTACCTATGTTTGAATGCTTAAATAAGGAATGGTAGCATTTGAAAAGATTAGAAGAATTAGGAGGTATAGAGTTACTGGAGGAAGTATGTGTCACCGGGGTTCAGTTTCAAAATCCCATGACACACTCACAGTCTCTCCCAGCCTATGAATCAAAACCTTAACACTCAACTGCTGCTCCAATGTCTGCCTGCATGCTTAGATTGAATCCATCATGATGATAATAGACTAAACCTCTGAAACTATAAGCAAGCCTAATTAAATGCTTTCCATTATAATGTTTGCATTGGTCAGTGTGTTGCTCTATAATAGTAGAGCAAGGAAAACACAAAAGATGTTCCACCATAACACAAGGACAGGTGCTCTACTATATTCAGAGCAATGTTATTTGTAATAGCCAGCAGCTGGAAACAATCCAGATGCCTCTCAACTAAAGAAAGGATACAGAAAATGTGGTTCATTTACACAATGGAATACTATTCAGCTATTAAAAACGAAGACATCATGAATTTTTCAGACAGATGAATGGAACTAGAAAATATTATCCTGAGTGAGATAACCCAGACCTAAAAGGACATGTATGGCATGTACTCACTGATAACTGGATATTAGCTAATAAATTCAGAAGACCCAAGAAGGAAGTCCCAAATGTGGGTAATTCAAACCTAATGCAGCAGTATGGAGTAGAGGGCAGGTGCTACCTCCAGAAAATCTCAGAGACCTGGATGGTAGAGGCTACTGGGACTCAATGGTGATGACATTAGCCAAATGCCCAACATTTGGGGAGACATAACCTGAAGAGACCACCTCCAGTAGATAGATATGGCCCCCAGTTGAGGCAGAGAAGCACCCACGTATCTTCAAAATTTTTGCCCCAGGATTGTTTCAGTCTAAAGGAAATGTAAGGACAAAGATGGAGCATAGACTGAGAGGTCATCCAGAGACCGCCTCTACATGTGATCCACCCCATGTCCACACAGCAAATCCTGACACTGTTACTGATGCCATATTGTACTTGCAGACAGGAACCTGGCATGACTGTCTCTTGAGAGGCTTTATCAGCAGCTGACTGAGACAAATGCAGTTACTTACAGTCAACCATTAGAGTGAGATCAGGAACCTCTATGAAAGAGTTTGGGGAAGAACTAAAGGAGCTGAGGGGGGATTACACCTCTATAGAAACCACAACAGTGTCAACTAATGGGGACCCTTCAGACCTCCAAGAGACTAAGCCACCAACTGAAAGCATACTTGAGCAGGTCCTAGCTCCAGGGTATATGGGTAGAAGAGGACTGCCTTGTCTAGCCTTAGTGGGAGAGGAAACACTTAATTTTGTGGAAACTGGATACCGTAGGGAAAAGGGATGCTGGGGTGGTGGTGAGGTGGGAGGTGAGTGTGAGAGTAACCTGTCAGAGGCTAAGGAGGTAGCATGGAAGATAGGATGATAAACTCAACTCAGGGAGGGGGGCACTAAGAAGGAGGGCAATTATGGAATTTAAATAAATAAAATACTTAAAATTTAAAAAATGTAAAAGGCCAAAAAGATGAGGTCTTGAAATATGGTAAACAATTCTATATATGTATATATGAATATATATATGATATGTATATATGGATATGTATTTATGAGTATGGATATATACATATCATACATATATATATATATATATATATATATGTATATATATATATAATCTCGAGTTTAGTTGGAAGTTGGGGTGGGAGAGTATAAGAAGAACAAACAGTTATTGTTTTGTTCAATTCTTGAAAAGCATAGCAAACAAAGAAGTAGCTGAATCTTTCTATTGCTAGTCTGGTTGGTTGAAAAAGTCTTTTAAATCTGGAAATATCAATCATATGTACTTAAAATTATATATATATATACATATATATATGATATCATAATTTTATGATAAAATAAATATTTTCTTAAAACACTTTTAACTGAGGACCTGAAATTGGAATCAGTTTTAATAATATTTTAAATTACTGCCTCTCTAATTAAATCAATTCCCTTAATTTTAAGGCTATCCTTTTTTCTTATTTATTTGTTATTTTATTTTCCATAAGCATGATAGAGATATACTCCTATTCCTGAATTTGTTATATATGAAATGAATAACAAAGCAGTCATGATATTTATTCCATAGCTGAAAACCATTACATCCAAATAATGTAATCTTTTTCAAGAGAGATCCTTTAAATTGAAGAAGTATATTAGAAATTGAAACAGTTATGGGGCTTAGACACCATTGTCCAAAATAACAGTGAGTAGCAATACAGCCTTGATGAACAATATGGAAAGAATAAAAACAAAACATACAGGGAAAATGATGCACATAGAAGTAGATTTTGTATAGTTGATTTTCTCTAAAGGAAGATAATTCAATCAACAGCTTTATAGATCATAAAATATCCTATTGAAGGCTTCAAATAGTGTATCCAGATTTTATATCTAAGTTGAAATCATGATGGGCTAAGGAACTCTGGGCAAAACAATCTTTCATGTATTTTCTAAAACAATTATAATACCACTAGTTACCCTTTGGATTTAAATGTTTGCTCATATATGGGCATATTTTCTGCTGATTTTTTTTATATATTTCACTATAAAATATTTTAATTCATTGAATAATATCTTTCTTAAATTTACTTTTCTTCATTTATTGATTGATTCACTCATTCCTTTTTGTATTCCGATCTCAGTCCTCTCCTTCCCGATCTTAGTCCCCTCTCTCCTTCCAATCTCCCCCACTTATGCTCCCTCTATACATTCCCCCTCCCCTACTCCTATGAGCACCTCCTGGGTACAAACCCACCCTGACAAATCAAATCATTGAAGACATATATAATCCCTCTCTTACTGAGACAGCACAGTTAGGGGAACAGGATCCAAAAGCAGGCAACAGAGTCAGAGACAGCCCTAGTTGTAAGGGATCCCACATGCAGACCAAGATGCACATCTGCCACATGTGTATAGAGGCCTAGGTCCATCCAGCCCATGTTGGTGGTTCAGTCTCTGGGAGACTCCAAAGATACAGGTTAGTTGACTCTGTTGGTTTTCTTGTGCAGTCCCTATCCCCTCAGGGTACCTGAATCCTTCCCCCAACTCTTCCACAAGACTCTCAGAGCTCCACCTAAAATTTACCTGTGGGTCTCTGTTTCTGTTTTGGTTAATTGTTGAGTAGAGCTTCTTAGAGGACAGTTATGCTAGACTCTTGTCTGTAGGCATAGCAGAGTATCATTAATAGTGTCAGTCTTGTCCATGGTATTGGTCTCAACTTGGGCCAGTCACTGATTAGCCATTCTCTCAGTCTTTGTATCAACTTTGTCTCTGTTCTTGCTGTAGGCAGGACAAATATTGAGTCAAAGATTTTGTGGGTAGGTTGATATTCTTATCTCTCCATTGTGGGTTCCTGCCTGGCTAAAGATGGGCACTTCAGGGTTAATATCTCCTAATGCTAGGAGTCACAACTTGAGTCACCATTATAGACTCCCTGGAGACTCCTCCATCCCTGGTCTCTGGTTTAGAGAGAGTGAGGGCCAGGAGAGTGAAAGGAAACTGTGGCAAGAGAAGATGGGGTGGGTAGGTGGTGGGTGACATCTGTAGGACATGCTGGTGCTAATGTTCAAATTATTCTGAGTATTTTAGAAAGGACAAGAGAGAAAATGAGAAAAGATCCAGAGAGTATTTAAGTTTTATTGTGATTCTCATCTTTTCTTAAAAACAGAATATAATAGTTTCATGCTTTACCAGGTAAGACATATGAAACAAATGGACCCACAGAGAAACAAGACAGGGCTAGTTCAATAACAACAGCTACAATTTAAATTTTGCCTGGAGTTCTTCATTGTTCACTATCTAAATAAAGATAGTGCATATGTTTAACCTACATAGTAATTTACTTACTTGTGATCAATTACTAACTTTATCCTATGGAGAGTGTGAAAGAGTCTACAAATCATACTTAAAGAGAAAAACAAACAAACATTGTAATAGGAATGGCCATGACCTTTAAATTCAAGTATTATTCCATGATCAGAAAATCAGGATATTGATTTCAATTCAAGGAGTTTAAGCAAATTGGTGAAGATGACTTACACATAAATGAAGCACACACAGTCATAAGAGAAAAAGTAGTCATCAGGAACTACTGCAACTTTGAACTGCATTTTGAATCAGAAAGTTGTATCACTTCCTGCCTAGTGACTTATTGTCATTTAAAATGTCAACATGGTTTTAGAAATTTGATATTTTATGATACCATACAATTTTAAAGATTTTTTTCCATATAGAGCAACAATGCCACAGACGTTGGGACCCTGTCATTGAGTCTTAAGTTGATCTACACATTAAGAATATTCTAGACTTGCTTCTTTCTCTTACCTATAAATGTAGATTGTCTTTTGATTGCTTTGTTTTTATTTAATTATTGTCATCAGTATATTACTGATTTCATGACAGATTTTTGTTATATCATTAAGCAAATTTATTATTAAATAATTTTAGATTTGTGTGTGTGTGTTAAGTTGTATTGTTTTATTTTTCATACACAACCATCTTTTATAATAGGCAAACCTACACTGATGTCAGTTTCATTTAATCAGTTCATTGGTGCTAATAAGAGACTCTTTTGAATATTTCATATAAGATAAAGTATATAAATATGTAAATATTAAAGTCACTATAAAAATAATGACTTATCACAGTGTCACTAGAACAGTCTACCCCAAATGTAGTTTAATCCCATGAAGATTTTAAAGACCATTTACAAACCACTGGTTTCACTATCAACAGAATCAGCAGCCACCAAAACAAACACAATGAAAGAAAACCAAAACACAAAGCACAATGGAGGATTCACATTATAAAAGTGATAAACACAAAGCACAATGTAGGTTTCACATTATAGAAGTAATAAACACAAAGCATAATGTAGGATTCACATTATAGAAGTAATGAAAAAATTTAGTAAAAAAAAAAATCAACAAAATTTGAACCACATGTTAACGGTTTTATCTCTGGGAGCCACGTGTGCTTCTGTTTCCGCTACATGTGAACCTATATATAGAAATTGTTCTAGGTTTTCTGCTTCGCTGCTAAAGAAATAGGGAAGGTTTACGGATTCCGTAAATTATTCAACTTCTTGAAAGTAGAAGCTACAGTAACAATGTTACTTTCACATTTCAGATTTTATTACATTTTAGTTATTGATATTACAAAACATAATAGACATAGATTACACAAAATCATAATTGTGGTATTTTATTATTTTACTCATACATTCATAAATAAAAAGTATAATGTAGAAACTCAAATGTCACATGTATTGAAATTGAAGTTTATGCTGTAATAAAGGGATCACAAAACCTTTGAAAAAGTCTCAATATGATGTCAATATAGGTGTTGTTCTTTCCCTAACTATAAAACAAATACAAAAAAAATATCTTAGAAATGACTAACAGTTTAAAGGGAAGACAGCTGGAATTTGGCACATATTTGTTGTCTCTATCTGATATTTGTTTCACCCTCACCTAGGAAGGAGGAAGTGCGGGGTCCAATACCTTGTTATTTGTGCCCACCTCCTACATGCTGCAGTTTAGTGTTATGACATGCCATGATAGAGTGACATGCTCTAACTGTGAGAAGGCTCTATTCCTTCCCACTAGTCCCATGCTTTGTATATTGGCCCTTTGCCAGCACTCTGATTCTCTTTAATTAAAAATCTTTGTAAAGTTCACCCATTTTCATCATTAACGTTTATATTTCTCAGAAACTATGCAATATTGGACTCCTGGTATAATATCATTTAGGTATTTAATGAACAAATAATTTAACAAAAGCCTACCACAGAGAGAAAAGATGACAAACTGTTTTTAAATGTATGCACAAAAGTGTTCATAAAAAATCAAAGTGGGAGAGGGTGGGTGCTGATCAGGGGGAGGGGAGAGGGAACGGGATTGTTTTAGTTTTTTATTTTATTTTATTTTTTACTTATTTTATTTTATTTTTCTTTTTTTCTTTTGGAGAGGAAACTGGGAAAGGAGATATTGTAAATAAAGAAAACATCTAATAAAAAATTGAGAGAGAGAGAGGGGTGGGAGAGGGAGAGGGAGAGATTGAGAGATAGAACATGAAAAAACTTTGGGTCTGGGTTACCTCATTCAGTATGGAAGCTTTTAGATCCGTCAATATATCTGTAAATTTTGTCATTTAATTCTTTTTTGCAGCTTGAAATAATTCCATTGTGTGTATGGACCACTCTTTCATTATCCATATCAACTGAAGGACATTTAGTTTGTTTCCACTTCTTAGCCATTGTGAATGCACTGACAATGAACTTGCCTTAAGCCTCTTAAGCAGCTGGGACCACAGGCAGTACCATCATACATTTTATAATGATCATGTGTACAAAAATAAAATTAATACTTTTAATGAAATAAAAAAAAAATTTTCAAACAAAATGTGTTGGAGAGAAGGTAATATTATTGGTGTATTATTTGAAAAGTTTCTACCGCCTACCAAAAGGACTTCACACTCAAACAATATTGTGTGAGTTGCATTTTAGAACCCTTGTACTGAAAGATAATTGCCTGAGATGAACAATTGACTTTCTTTTATATAAATTTATTTAAAACCCTTAAAAAATCAACAAATAAACCAACTACTTTTGAATCAGTATAAAATTCTATGAACAAAAGAAAATGATAATAACATCATACAAAATAATAGGATTTACTGTGTTCTCAGTTGTCATTAACACTATGTATCTCAGTTAGCACCTGAGATCCTTACATTTAAGGAGTAAATTAAAAGGCACTGGAATTAAAACTACATTAAGAAGAGTCACGCAGAATGTTTGAGATGAACTCTAGCACTCGATCAGTATTTTGGGATTTATAAACCACCGCAAGATTCTATTTTATGGTGGGTGCCAACTTTGTAACTCCCACTCAAGCAGGGATCATATATTGTCTCAAGTTTTCAGATATACTGCATGAAGAATGAAGCACAGAAGGCTTCTATGAGAAATCTTGGAGGCTTTCATCTATGCGATGATTTGCTGTATGCATCACACCTACACGGTGAAGAAACCCTACAGGGTTTCTTAGGGGATATATTCTGAAATAACTAACTGCCAAATTTCTGACAGACTGGTTTTGGAGGCCAAGAATAACAACAACAAAAAAGACTTATTCTGTAGTGCTAAGAAGCAGTCTTCTACAGCATTGACCTGATCAGCACAGCCACCTTTTGTGACCTGATGGAGTAAAGGACATAGTCTTTCCTTAGCTTCTGTATCCAAATTGTACAGTCAGCCCCACAGTAGAAATACCAGTTTCTAAAGCATACATTTTTTGTAATGTTAAGAACATGTAGAAAGCACTATATAATTAAAAAAAACATTTTATGAAAAATGCCATAGTGTGTTTCTTACTTATTATCTCCTTAAACATCCTTCCGGATCCTTCAAACTGCTAAATCTTTATTACATTGCCAAGCTCATCTTTAACTATGCTTAATAATAGGTTTCTTAATCTCACTAACATAAGAAATAAGTGAATGTCTTAATTTTTAAGATTATTCTTCTATTTTTCTCCTTTCTGCAATCACAGGCCAAGTCAAGAGTGCTAACATAGCAGATTTAAAAAACATTACAGAAATTTACCGTTTACTCCAGGAAATCATTTCTTTTTTCTGTTACCAGAAGTGGTGCCTCTCACCTGCATTGAGGTTGTTTATTTTTAAAACATAATTTACAATATCAATTTGTATGATGGATTGTCACAGCTATACATACATTTTACGTATAGTGGATCTCTAAGCAGTTTGTAGGAAGATAGCAAGTAATTCCCTCATCGTTCAAGTGAGTGTGTTATATAGAACGTATTAACTGATCACTTCATCCACCTTTATTGATAATGAAGAGCATCTACCCTAGTGATATGGATTAAATGCTCTTCTGCAGTGAAGATACAGTTTTATTTACTGGCAAACACAAGCACAGATAATTTCAAAGTCTCCTACCTCCCAGAGTAGCCGATAGCAAGAAATGAGTCCCATATTTCTTGATAAGATTTTCTGTGATTTGCTGTAGAGTAGGTCTTCGTCCCAAAAGCCTTATGTTGCGGAAGAATTCGGGGGCGAGAGGCAGAGGAGAACCGAGGAAGTTTCTTCTCTCAACTGCAAGGTTATTGACCTTCCAACGGCCAAACTCCCTGAAAAGCAAATTTACTTTTATTCACAATTGCACAGTCTTAAGTGTTTTCATTCAAAAAATTCTCTTGGTAGGTTAAGGGGTCTGTCATTATAATGACTGCAGCTTTTAGTAACGAACCAGGACATCTAAGTAGAAGAGGCCACATCTGTAATTCACTTCCATAGAATTGTTACTTAAACCCACTCACAGTCGCAGCCATATGGTACTGAAATTGAATACCTTCTACTGACATATTTTCCCAAGCACATACATATTCATAAACATTACTTCCCTTTAAAAAACGAATGTAGTTATTAAAAAAGAAGTAAGAAAAATAAAAATGAATTTATAATATGAACTTTAGTGAAATAATTATCTTAATCATTCCCAAGATACTTTTGCAATTCATTTTATAATATAAAGTCTTAAAATTTGAGGGATATTAGAATTCCAAGGTTTTTTATTTTGTCATCAAAATGCACAACTGTATTGCTGATTACTTTCTTCTTTATAAAATTCATTGTATGCAATGTATTCAAATTCTAATTAAATTATTTCTTTCAAGATGCATAACTTGATAGATAAATTTTACTAATGCCAGAAATGCCAGGTTAAGAACATTATAATATATACATTATGATGTTGACATATATAGCTTCAGTTAAATCAACACTAAGATATAGGAAAATCCTATGATGTACTAGAAAACCTGATATTAGATTATCCAGATTATTTTTCAATAGAGAAGCTGTGGGTTTATTTATATGCATATATGTAAGCCAAAATGCTTACAGTATGTCAGACAAAAATGCCTTATAAAGGATATCTATAAAGAATAACCATGCTACCATTCTTCCCATGTTTGAAGAATTTACTATCTAGTGGAGATAAAAAATAAATGAAACAAATAAAATGATAGACTTACATTGAACAATAGTTAAATAACATGTTCTGAGAACTACATAGGATATTTCCACTAACAGCCAATGATGTGGAGGGGCTGTCCTATTTTTTAATTAATTGCCATGGAAAGAAACTCTGGAAAGGCAGGATGTAAGGTAATACTCAAAGGGTAAAGGACTGCTCAAAACAGAGAAGTAGGGCAAGGCTTTACACAGCTTAATGAGAGGCAATGTAGATGCTTCTAGGATTAAGAGGTCAGTCCCTTACATTCCTAACTGCACATATTTTGCAAATGTGACATACCTTGGGAGTTTACAAATACCTAATTTTGGAAAACTAATTTTAAGGTCAGATTCACTAAGGAATTTGGAGAAGGTATTGTCCCTAACATAAATCAACTTACTCCATCCTTCCTTGAGGGAACATTACTAACTTCCCTATGAGAGCATTTAAAAGACTTTAAACACTTTTGCATCTAAGTGAGCTCTTAAACACAGCAGTTATTAAAGACCCTTTAAATTCTACTCCAGAGTTACTGGTTAATGGCATGTTAGATAGAAATGGCTTTATACATTTTAAAATAAATACATTTAGTATGTTGATTATATGCACAGCAGGGGGCTTCATTATACAACTTGTACATATGTGACTAACATCATCTTTATCTTGTTTACCCTCTATTGGCTCCAGTCTGTCCTACTTGCCTTGGTCTTCTCAAATACTTCCCCTTTACATCGATACTTCTTTTTCCTTTAAACCTTAATTCTACATATATTTCCTTTAACATGATTCATTTTCCTATAATTAGCATTATTCTGTTCTATGTTGCTAATAATAAAAATGGCT
Source organism: Mastomys coucha (assembly GCF_008632895.1). NCBI lineage: Eukaryota > Metazoa > Chordata > Mammalia > Rodentia > Muridae > Mastomys > Mastomys coucha. The sequence goes on along the minus strand of NW_022196891.1, from coordinate 43,527,388 downwards.
AATTTTGCTGTTTAAGGAACTACAGTGTAAAGAAAACTGCTGTCTATATAATTTGGTATATTCTCAAAATCCATTCCCCAAATCGAGTCAATATGCAGTTCTTTATTAAACACACAGCCTTTAACAATTGGATTCATTATAATATTAAACACACACACACACACACCCCTACACACACACATCTTTCTACCTAAGATTCAGTCGATGTCAATATTCTTATAAAATTTTTGTATACAAAAATTTGCCTGAATATTTCATATTACACATACATAGTGCAGGAGGATGTGTAGAAATATGCATTTCAATACTTCAAAGTGAGACAATTTTAAATAAAATATTTCTTGCTCAATTTGTCAACAAGATATAGTAATACAAATCTGAGAAGGTATTTGTTAAACATTGATATGGACATATTCTCACTCTTTAAAGTATATCTTTTTTTATTAAATACTTTCATTTCCATTTCAAATATTATCCCCTTTCCTCTCCAAAACCCCTCCTATCCTATCCCTCTCCCCTTGCTCACTAACCCATCTACTCTAGCTTCCATGTCATGGCATTTCCCTACACTGCTCATGAAGCCTTCACAAAACCAAGGACCTCTCCTCTCACTGATGTCCTACAAGTTGTTTACAAATTAAAAACTTTTAAAGTTGTATTCAAGAATAAGAGGTTAAATCCTGGCCAGCAGAGTGGCTCGGGTTCCTTCCAGTCTCTCTGGGCTGGTGTCCTGAGCAGACTTTGGGCACAAGCTCTGCAGACAGTCCCATAACATCCAGAGGAATCTCCACATCCAGGCACTCTGAGACTCTCAGGATCAGAGATGAAGAGGACCCAACATCTGTCCCAACACCAGGAGTAACTGGGACCAGAGGGACCAGGCATACAGGAAGTCCACCAGAAGAGTGGCTTGGTTCCTTCTAGTCTCTCTGGGCTGGTGTTCTGAGCAGACCTTGGGCCCAGGCTCTGCAGCCAGTCCCACAACACCCAGAGGAAGCTGCTGCACTCCCAGATGCTCTAACAAACCCAGGGTCACAGGATCCCAGAATCACAGGATCACAGAGACAGCCTGAATCTGAGGAGTTCTGATACTACCAGGATCACAGGAAAGACTGACTCCAGTCAGATTTAGCAAGAGCAGGTAGCACTAGAGATAACCAGATGCCAGGGGGCAAGCATAAGAAAATAAACAACACAAACCAAGGTTACTTGGCTTCATCAGAACCCAATTCTCCCACCATAGCAAGTCCTGAACACACCATCACACTGGAAATGCAAGATTCAGATCTAAAATGACTTATCATGATGATGATACAGTACCTTAAGAAAGACATAAATAGCACCCTCAAGGAAATACAGGAGAACACAGGTAAAGAGCTAGAAGCT
>NW_022196891.1:43490080-43524568 GCF_008632895.1 Mastomys coucha | reverse complement strand
AGACAATTAACTTGGGAGGTGGCTTGTAGGAAAGAGAACAACAAAGTGAGACTGAATGCTTTGCTTGATGTTTGTAACTCTTGCATCAAGTTTGAAGAAGAGGACTTTATAAATTACTCTTTCTCTGAGATGAATTCTTTTCCATATTATCACAGCCAATGAACCAGATTCTTACCCACATCTAATGTCTGTGCCACCCTCCAAATATAACCATTGTTCATTGATACAGTTGGTGAATGACTTTATTGATAGACCATGTTAATACACACACCATTTCTTAAACGAATGTAACCTGTTTCCTGTGGTCTGAGAATAAAGTCACTCACTCAAGTCAAATAGTTTTGACCATAGAAGGAAGTCTGTATTCAAAAATTGTGCCTACAATTCATTCCTTGGCGTAGCAGAACTGTCAACTCTCAGCTTAGCTGTGATAGAGGTAAAACCCTACGGTGATTTGAGGGTCATTGAAGTACAGCCTTATTACAATGAACTCCAATGTCTAAAAAATGTTCTTATTTTGGGATTGTAGCACGGTAAGAGCCAAGATTTTAAACTCAACTAAATACTTAACAAACAAAAAAATAAAAAGACTTTAAATATTTATGTTCATTTAAGAAAATGCTAGTAGTGATGTATTATTTTGAAATATACAGTTAATATATTTAGAGCTATTTAAAATTTATACTTAGAAAACTTATGTATTTTCAATATTGCTGTAGACAAGCATCTACATAACACTGTTAAATTGATTGTTGTTTTACATCAAACAACTTTTATAATACTCATTTTTATTGTTATAATATTTTATAAATTTTAAGGAATATGATAAAAAAAGATATTGTAGGTATTGAAGAGGGGGTCTCTGGGAGGAGATGGAGTACAAAAGGGAAACAAGAATGTGATTTATTTCTATTTACTTAAAATATGTTTTTAAATGTTAACAAATTCAGACAAATTGAAATCATGTAACTTTTCTCATCATAATGCAACAAAAGTTAAAAAAAAAAGAAATTAAATCCCGATTTTTGTGACAAATGGAACTTGAGATGATAAAATTAGGTAGAATATATCAGGCACAGAAACACAATAATTACATGATCTGACTCATGCAAGATATTTTTTATAGGTTGATTACATATAAATTAAGAAAAGAATTCCAGCAAAAAAGCTGGAGACCAGAAGGGAAGCCTTCGGAGATACTGGACAACAGCTACTACTGAGAGAAGTAGTATATGACTACTTAATGGAAGATATAATTTGAGAAGCTACAGAAAGAATATTTAAACGATGAATATTTGAGGAGGTTAAAATGTATAGTGTGATTGAGACATGTTTTTAAATGTAGTCATATGTAAGAGTGGAGAGAACATGGTAGCTCATAACCATGTCTGATGGTTATGTTTTCATTATAATCTAGAATAGTTTATTTAATTTAAAGAAAGTGTATATCTAGTCTCAGGGTCTTGAGGAATATACTGAGCTATCTCTGAATGAGAAAGATGAAATGAAAAGACCCTAAAATCTGCTTTTCTGTATAAAATACACACATAGTCATTCTTACATCTTAAACTTTTTGTGACTGTTGCTTGATATAAATTTTACCTATCTACCTTAATTTGGTGCGTTTTACCTTCTCCTTGATTTAAATGCCTTATGCACTTATATGAACAGACAAGGAGTGAATTCCTTTTAAAGAGTGGATTTCAGCCTTCAAATGTCAGTTTATGAGCTTACAGACTCAATTCACTCTTTATCATTTATTTTGGACAAAACGCATCTTTACCCTTTATCATTATTTTTTCTCAATGTCATGTATCAAATAGGATAGACCATATATACATCTAAACAAAGATTAACTTAGTATCCACGTAATGTACAAAGAACTATTATGTTAATTGCATGAGCATTATTTAAGATATGCCCTTACTCCTCATATATTCTCATGAATAGTCAGATAAAATAAGTCATAATTGCTTATTCAGTATTTTTAATTTATGTAGAAAAATAGAAATTGAGATTAATTAGTCCCTCATTTCTACTTAGAAATATTTCTACTTGTTTTCAATGTAATGATTTATAACATCTTGTATTCTCTGTAATACTTTTCTGGCAATTCAGATAAAAGCTTTTGGAAACAATCCTGATAAGAGATGATAAAAGAGACTTTCTAAATAAAGAAATTGTCTTTGGGCTACGAACTACTCTGAGATAATTTTAAATATCCATTGTTTACTTCTTGGGCATGGGAGCAGTAGGCATCTGCTGCTGTTTCTTAAAACAATTGTAGGTTTATTTGACCAATATTTGAATATACTATGTCAATCTATTTCACTTTTCTGATACTTTCATGAACACAGATTACTCTTAAACATAGCTTTACAGATTGAAGCAACTTGCATAGATTAAAAATAAATAGCATGTTTATTTATGTGGTGAATTACGTTGATGGATTTCCTTATATTGAACCATCCCTGCATTCCTGGGATGAAACCTACTTGATCATGGTGGATAATTGTTTTGATGTGTTCTTTGATTCATTTGCAAGAATTTTATTGAGTATCTTTGCATCGATATTCATAAGGGAGATTGGTCTGAAGTTTTCTTTCTTCGTTGGGTCTCTGTGTGGTTTAGGTATAAGAGTAATTGTGGCTTCATAGAACGAAATGGGTAGAGTGCCTAAGGGGGAACCAAATACCCACGGAAGGAGTTGCAGAGATTAACTATGGAGCAGGGACTGAAGGAAGGGCAAGCCAGCCTAAATATAGCTATCTCCTAAGAGGCTCTGACAGTACCTGACTAACACAGATGTAGAGGCTCACAGCCACCCATCAAACTGAATACAGGGTCCCCAGTGAAGGAGTTAGAGAAAGGACCAATGGAGCTGAGGGGTTTGCAGTCCCTTAGGACTAACAACAATATGAACTAACTAGTACTCTCAGAGCTCCCAGGGTCTCAACCACCAACCAAGGACTGCACATGGAGGGGTCTGATTGTTCTGGCAGCATGTGTATAGTAGAGGATTGCAAATCCGATCAGCAATAGGAGGAGAGGACCTCAGCCCTGTGAAGGTTCTGTGCCCCAGTGTAGGGGAATGCCAGGGCCAGAAAGTGGAAGAGGGCAGGGTGGCAGGCATGGGGAAGTGGGAGGCAACAGGGGTTTGTTTTTGTTGTTTTTGTTTGTTTCTTTGTTTTTTGGAGGGGAAACTGGGAATGGAGAAATTTACATGTAAATAAAGAAAATATCTAAAATAAAAAAAATAAAAGAGAAATTTACATGTAAATAAAGAAAATATCTAAAATAAAAAAATAAAATAAATAGCATGCAAATTTATAGAATTATGGGTTTTACTATTTTGCCTGTGGGTTTTCTCTCTAGAAATGTATTAAATTTCATTGTAGATCATTTTGTCACCAGAAAAGTTTCAGGAATCAAACTGGAAGTTAATATCTGTACAGGAATTGGAAGCAGAAGAGTGAAGTTTCAAGTTTTTCTCCATGAAGGAACAATGGCAACTCTACAATCTACTATATTTCCTCAAAGCAAAGCAACATCATGCTCTGTGGAAAACATGGGAAATGTGGCATTGCATATGATTATCAACATGAGAATGCTTTACTAAAGGTCATCTCAGAATTCCATCTTGATGATTGATGCCTGGAACAAATAAGAACATTCTGAAAATTTACTAAGACCTTCATTACTTCTTAGAGCCTACACAGATCATCAATATATCCTCATTATAACTGATCTAATTCTTTAAAGGAAAGAGCTACAATGATTAGAATTTAATATATACCATCCCCTGTAGAAGTACAACTATTCTATAAATTACAAAAATTAACCCTAACCAGTTCAAACAGAACACTTCTTTGAAATGGCTTTTGTGGATCTAGTAACATGCATGTTGGCTGAATATTCTGACATTCAAGTATCTATTATTTGCATACACATACATGTATTTAACTTCAATGTCAATTATAGTTTTATTCCCACTCATCTTATAAAAAGTTTGGAAAAAAAGAATTGGACAATGAAAATACATTGTAGTTGTGGTCATATAATTTCTACATTGCCATTGCCCTCCTGTATTCATACTTAAATTTCATGTCAAAAAATGCTCAATGCAATTAATACAACCACAATTTCAGATTCTTCAAAAGTAGAGAATTAGTCATAGTATAGATTGAAAAATTTGAACACAATAGCATAGGAAAAGCTTGCTATAATTTTGACAAAACAAGATAATGCAGTGACTCAAACCATATTTATCTCTAACTAGTAATTTTTACCAAATGAAGGTATTTTCCTAATTGCTCAAAGTTATTAATTGCATGAGTTTTCCCATTTTTCCACATGTTGGTTAATAATTTAAATATTATCAATACTCATTTAATTAGAAGTAATAATATTGAAAGTGTACTGTAGGAATAAATTCAGCATGAGTATCATAAAGTGACCCGTAGCTGTTAGTAGCTATAACCTTGTAATTAGACCTGTAAAAACATAGTTTTTTTTAAGTCATGCCTGCAGTGATTGATACTTGCCATAATTTTATTATGTGTAGCTGTTGTATATATAATTGGATTATTTTTACCACACTTATTATCCCATTTTCTTATTTTACAAAATATCTTATTTTCCACGAGGCTGGTAAAAAAGTAAAGACAAAAGCAAACAAATACTCCCTAATGTCTTTGATGAACTGAATTGGAGTGCTCTTGGTGGTGCTGCTTCAAGGATATTGGTAAGAATTTGGCATTGGGCTAGCGCAAACCAGTAGGGTTAAGTTCTTAATCATTTTGATAAGTCTCTAAATGCCTTGGGACCTTACTTTATGCCTTGTTTGTTCCTTGACTGCTTTGTTTTTAATACCTTAGAACTGGCCATATTCTTGGCATCCACCTACATTTATGTAAAATCAGACTGAAAAAAAAATTAAGCATGCTTCAGCATTTTCTGGAGTCATAATATAATGCTGTCTGACTGCCTTCTCTTTTTTCCTCACTCCCTCCCTTGAGAGCCTGTTGAATGACTGATGTGACATGGACAAACAAATAATCAAAATAAAATAGTGAGAAGATCCAATCAAAAAAATACACCAGGAACCTGAACAAAGAATATTCAAAAGGAGAAAAATATAGTTAAAATATATTTCTAAAAGTATTTATTTTCCATAGCAATAAGAGAAATGCAAATCAAATCACCTGGAGAATTAATTATACCCTGACCAAATGTGGAAGATCAACAAAACAAACTACAAAAAATATTGGAGAGGACATGAGGTTAGAGGGACCTATACAAGTGTACATAGTTGCGCACTGTTAGTGAGATTGAAACTTGGTTCAGACACTGTAAAAAATCAATGTGGTGGTTTCTCAAATAACAAAAGATAAATAAACCCACTATGTTACTCATGTATTCAAAAGATTCAACATCCTACACTTTCTCAGGCATATTCATTGCAGCTCTAATCACAATAGCTAGAAATTAAAAATAACCTATATATTTATCACTGGACAAAAAAATAAATAAGGAAATTGTACTACATATACACTGCAGAATATTATGAAGCCAGACATTTAATGTACCTAACAATATTGACTTTAGTTTCAGATTAAATTGTGATAATTAAAGTTATCACAATTAAATGAGAAATATGTTTTACCACTAAACAATTTGATATTGAACATATGAACACATCAAAGTCATAGATTCTTAACCTATAATGCCAGGTATAGTTATTTTTATAAAACAAAGAGACTAATAAAATAGATTTTTAAAACCCAATTAATATTCAAGTAGCTATCACACTGGTCCTGAGCATAGACTGCAATTAAAAAGCTAGTAGGAAAACAAAACTTATCATAGAACTTATTCTTCCAAATGAAAAAGTTAACATTGTTTCAAAAGTTAGCAATTTTTATAATACTTCATTAGAGACTCTTACTAATGGTACCTATTATCTTCACAGTCATCTCAAATTAGGACTAACTGTAGATGATGTCAGGGTAATTAGTCCAGTAAGTATCAAAGAGTGTAACAAATTATAATGTCCTAAGTCATTTAAGTCATGAGGTTACAAGCGTAAATCCACAGATTCTTTGCAGGATAATTACAATAGAGAGACAATGATAAAAGATGTCAGTCGTTTAAAGAAAATTGTACATAGTAGTTATTATTGAAAAATTTAAAAAGTTGCAGACTACAATGCTATTGTGGGGAAAATGAATTGTTAATTTTTTTTAAGTCTAACAGGATTGAAATACCTTCTTTATGACTGCATGCAATGACCTCACTTTAATCCACCAAACTTCACTTGCTCAAGGTTTTACCCTAATAGAGGTACAGCTGGTGACTAAGCTTTTAGCATGAGAATTTTGGAGGCACTTCAGACCTGAATAAAGTGGTATTAAAGTTTTTGTGTGTATCATTAACCACTCTCTGAGGTATGTAATATTATTAACATGGCATTTGTTTTAAGATCTTAGGATGAAGGATAGAGGAGACTGTGACAGATGGAACTGAGTGTAGAGCAGACAACAGTGACTTTGCATTTGTCTCAGTCCTGATACAAGACCCTAAACAATGGACTGAAACCTCAGAAGTCTTGGAAACCACGAACTCTAAATATACCTTTGTTTCTTTTCAAACAAATAAATGTGTTTAAAACCTTGAAATAAACACTTTTTTTCAGAAGAAGTAAAAGACCTTTGAAATGACAATGAATAATATAGAATTAATGACTGAAATAGAAGACATTAGTTGATAGAAAGATGTCCCATGTGCATTAATTGCTAGAATTAATATTTGCAAGTGGCTAAGTGACAAAATAAAATCTATAGACTCAAAGCAAATAACTATCCAACTCTAATGCTATTTTTTCCAGAAGTAAGTTTAGAATTTGAAAATTCTCAGGAAAGCACAACATACATCAAATACCTAAAGCAATCCTGAGCAAAACACAGTGCTGAATTTTCTCTGTACCTGAATTCAAGTTACACTGCAAAGCAATATTAACAACAAAGTGAAACAAAAGCAGTTCCTGGTACTGGATGTAAATCCGAGATGCACTTCAGTGGAGTACACTAGAGGATCCAGATCCACGTCCGTGACGCTTCTGCTCGATAGAGGATCCAGATCCACGTCCATGACGCTTCTGCTCGATAGAGGATCCAGATCCACGTCCAAGACGCTTCTGCTCTCGGATTTTTTTTTTTTTATAAAGTTGTAAAAGCTATGGTTAGAATTATGCAGCTTTATAACAAATAACTCTGAGAAAATTACAAATCTTTCTGCTGAAGAGTGACACAAGTTCTCTACAAATTAACACTAATAAACCAATGGAAATATCTAACCTATGAAACTTTGAAACTATTGGAACAAAGAGTCGATAAAACTATTCCAAATATAGGTCTGGGGTGGGTTTTCAAACCACAGTTGCTCAGGTAAAAATGTCAAAAATGAGCAATATGGTCCTCAGGACTTCAAAAACATAATTTATTTGTTGGGCTGGAAAGATGAGACATCAGTTAGGTGTATTTGTTGATCTTCCAAAGGCCCCAAGTTTGATTTTCAGAACCCCAAATCTGAACTTAATCATCTATAATGCTAATACTATATGATCTGTCACTCCTTGCTGGCCTATATGCATATTGCATCCATATGGTGTATAGAGATACTTTCAGGCTAAATAAATTTACAGAAAAAAAATAAAATGAAAATAAAACTTTAAAATAATTATTTTCAATAATTGTATATGTATGCTATTATATGTGGGATTTGGCTGTTATTATTTTGGGTTTTGCACAAGTATCAGTAAAGTAGATTGGTATGCCTATACTGAATTATTAAATTATATTAATATAGCCTAAATATGATTTGTTTTAACAAACCATGAGTGTTAAAATATCTATTTGGAATTATTAATTTAAATAGTAATCTTTCATTGTAATTAACTGCCTTTATTAAGTATAGTTTTAAAACCATGTTTGCTGTAATCACACTGAAGAATATTATGCTATATATTACTATTTTATTATATATAGAAACAGCCCTGTATGTTTACTTAGTTTGAATTCTACCTTACCATATATTTTTAACTACTACCTTGCTTTAACTTGTGTTTGAATGATACTTCTATTTGGGTCCATTAATTCCACACATTTTCATATTTATAATATGATTTTCTACATATCTTAATATGAATATGACTTTGGTACTTATATTGTTCATGTTGAATGCTGGAGTAATTTATTGCAAGTTGGCCTTAATTTTGTATATTTTACATATTTGTGGCAGTTGGATATAGCACATTTTGACAACATAAATATGAAGTAAAATGTAATGCACAACTGCACAGATTACTCATTCTCTTGTTTTCAGCATTTATTTTGAACTAGCTTTGAGTTGTTAGAATTTTTGCACTTTTTACATGAGCCACCATTTTAAAAATTTCTTATGTCATCTATCTCTTAGCATTACTGTTACCTGTGGATTACAAAACGTAAATTATGTTAGCACATACTTATTCTTCCTAGGCTTCATATTCAAATCTCACACTAAGTAAACCTTTTAAATACCATTAACATTACACAAGCTTCAACATCGCGATGGCCTCCTGTAGGTTCCCTTCTTCCTAACTAACATTACCCAGCTGCAGCTAATCTGTCATAGGCTTTATGTGTACTCACACCAGCATGCATGTTTCCCTCTGGATACATTATATTTTTAGGGTATATGTTTGATACAAACCAAAGGATTCATTGATAAATATCTTTTGCTCCCATTATAAAATAACTTCATCATAGTCACTAATGAGTTTTCCTATTTTTGTCAATGTTGTTCTTAAAGTTCCTATGTATACCACAGAGTTTTCACTCGTGACACAGATCCTGAATCAGTAGAAGGAGTTCAAATAAAATATACTTGTAGGAGAAAATACGAATGTGATTTAAAGTGATTAAAACTTACAGGGCTCAAAGAGTAGCCGAAGTGCTTTTCCTCACCTACCCTTCTGTGTGTTCCAGGGACTGGAGTGGGGAAGGATTGAAACTATTTGGATAAAATTGAAAACCATTAATTATTATGTAACAATACACTTCCAGTAATAGCCTCCGTGTCTTCTCATTTTCCTCCTCCTTTTTTCTTTTCTCTTCCTCTTTATTTGCTCTCTTGTCTCTCTCCCCTGTTTCATTGTCCCTCTGTCTGTCTCTTCATTCTTTTCCCCTCATTCCCTCCCATCTCCTTATCTATCTGTATCACTCTATCTTTCGTGCTCTGTCTGTCTGTCTGTCTGCTGTATGTATCTTTTTCCCTCTGAATTTTATTAAAACATAACCTGATACCGCAGTAGAATGCAGTGGTAGGTCTTATAGTTAGAATGCATTAGAATGCAGTGGTAGGTAATCAAAGACTTATATTTATGCATTCTTTGGGGGGACAACCATACTCTTTCAGTTATAAGAGGATGCACAGTGTCACATATATGTGTCAGCATTATGACAGGTAGGACAAAGGCTTATACTAACTCAGTTTCTATACTGGTCAATAGAAATAAATATATTTAATTTGGTTTTAAATAAAAGTTTAAAAATATTTTCCCCACAGAAACCATGAAGCAGTTTAAGTTTGGTGGCAAGAAGAAAAGAAAAGGTGTGCACATGACACAGAAGCTGACAAATAAATTATATGGTAACTGAAGACAGAATTTTATCTGCATGTGAATTAACAAACCTAAGATGTTAAATTGAGGAATGTGCTCCTTTCTGGAAACAATATAATTTTGCTATAAACAATTATTCAAAGCTGTACACCAGCATGAGTTTGAATCTCAACTGTGTGGCAACAGAACAATGCCTTTAACTGCTTTATAAATTTATAACATCCTCTTGGAGACAGGGAAGAGGTGTGGGATGTGGAACAGTTGGAGGGTGGACCAAGGGGTTATAAAGACTGGACTGTAAAAAAGAAAGATTAAAGAATAAAATAAAATAATTTACAGCATCATTGATTGAAAGCTGGAATTCAGAGACTGTGTCTGACCACAGTGAGACTGTGTAGATAGATGTATGGGAAGCATAGAAGGGATTTGAGGAGAGGTATGTGTAGAAAAATTTTAATCAAGCTACTTGGCTGCTCTGTCTGCAATACAGACATACCCTTCGTACAAACCTTCAATCTCAAACAATGTAGGTAAAGTTAGTTTGTAGAAGGAAGCAGCCATGTTTGAAGGTGACACGTAATTGACAGGCAGACAAAATAGTGAATTAGAGAATGAATTGACAGAATTTTCATGAGAACAACACAGGACAGAAAAAAAATATTTAAGAGGAGCCCAGGGAGAGAGTTTAGTCAGTTCTTTCTAGTCAGTTGAGTTCAGTAAAGTGGAGTCAGCTGGGAGTCAGTGCAGTGAGTTTTGTGCACATAGTTGTTTGTTCATGAGTACATGCAGTTCAGGGCAGTTTAGAAGAGGCAGTTGAAGAGAATAAGAAGTAGCCAAAAGATTGGAGTAGAGTTGGGTTTTGTCCAAGCAGTGAAATTCAGTCAGCAGCTGAGAGAAGTCAGATGGAATCAGTCAATTTAGAGAGGAGTGAGCCAGAACAGCTGAGTTGAGCCATCCATCTAGAGTTCAGAAAGCACTACAAAGGGTAGCTTATTCATCTGGAAGCCTTGAAGACACCAATTACATTAGGTGGATCAAAGTCACTTTTACATATATGGGAAGAGAAAAAAAAGACACGCAGAAGAAAAGATTATAGGTGAATAATTGCATGATATGTAAAATACTATGAGAAATTCTAATATGATAATATTTGAACACAAATTACTCTTTTTTGTTCAGAATAAATAACCCCCCAGAAAATACTACAATTTCATCAATAGAAAGAGGAAGATGACATTTTGAGTTAACTCACATTTTGTTGAAACTGGAATTCTAAAAACTGAATGGATAAACAGGATTATTAGTGATTGCAGTTATAGGTGATGAGCTTCAGTACAAATTAGGACAGAAATTCTAAAAAAGCTCTAAAAAATGACTAGGTAAGAATCAAAAAAGATTCTTAGATGGGAGCAGAGAACAATGTTGAGGAACTCAAGGATGAAATTATAAAGCTGTTGGGAAAATGATTTTTTTCAAACAGCCATTGAACTTGAAGTTCCCTAATGCACGAGAAGGATCCTAGAAAAAGAGACAGATAATTCTGAGATGGACAGCAGCATTGTCTATGAGTATAAAGGACATATCAATCATAATGTAAAACAAGATGATTTTATGAGGAAATATCATTTGACTTTTATACTGTGAACATCATCTAGAAAAAAATAGATGTTTTAAATACAAATATATCTGACAATTTTATTTGTTTGTTTGTTCCTGGGAGGGGAAACTGGGAAAAGAAAAATCATATGACATATAAATAAAGAAAATATCTAATAAAAAACCAGTAATTCATCATTATGAAATTCTTAAGTTTTAGGCACTTCAAAGAAGATTGAAGAAGATTTTGAAGATTTAGAGAAATCATATTTGACGGAAAAATCCACATAATTAAGATATCTGTAAATATTAACCAAAACAGAAATAGTCTAACAGAGTAGCTACTTAAAAGTCATGCAGAAAAAGAGGGTCCAGCTACAAATACTGTAGACAGGGTAAAAGAAACATTAGTAACTTTGAACAATATGCCCTAATAAAATATAAAAACAAAAAAGGTAAAAAACAATAAACAAATATTTATGATTTTGTGAGGGTTATGAAACTTAAGGTTATGTCAAAACTATGTCTGAGATCGTAGTTAAAGATGGGATACTGACAAATTTAAGAATTATTTAGATCACATAGGAAAAAATAAAAGAAAAAAATTGTGAAAAAAATAAAAAATAAAGAAATAGAGAGGGGGGAGAGAAATTAGCTACCAAACAGAATGGGCAAGAACTCTTAATGAAAAATTCAAAATCTTTAGTCAAAAGGGAAATGCAAATCCAAATGACTCTGAGATTCCATCTTACACTTGTAAGGATGACCAAGATCAATAACCCAAGGGACAGAATATGCTGACAAGAATGTGGAAGAAGGGAAACACTCCTCCATTGCTAGTAAGATTACAAACTTGTACATCTACTCTAGAAATCAATTTGGAGGTTTCTTAGAAAATTAGAAATGGGTCTACTTTAAGACCCAACTACACCATTCCTGGGCATATATCCAAAAGTTGCTGCACCACACCACAAGGACATTTGCTCAACCATCATCTTAGCAACTTTATTCATATCAGAAAATGGAAACAACCAGCACGACCCTCAAAAAAAGATAAATAAAATGTAGTACATTTTCTCAATGGAATACATCTCAACTATTAAAAACAAAGATATCATGCAATTTGAAAGCAAATGGATGGAACTAGAAAACATCATTCTGAGAAGGTAAGATAAAAGATATGCATGATATGTATTGATTTATAAGTAGACAATAGGCATGAAGTATATGATAACCATGGTACAATCCATAGACCCAAAGAAGCTAAGTAAGAAGGAGGGCTCAAGGGAGGATGCTTGAATCTCTTTCAGCAGGGGAAATAAAATAAATATTGGAGGAGGATGGAGGGAGGTAAGTGGATGGGAGAAGAGGTAGGGGGGGAAAGTTGTTGGAGATCATCTTTGTTTTATTTACTATTCAAGTGATATACCTTTTACTTTTCTCTGTTCCACACATACCTCTATAAAATTTGTAGATAAATAGAAATATAATTGATTATTATTCTAGTCATATTATTGTATTTATTTGCATGCAATTACTATGAACAAAATATACTTCTTTAAAGAAAGAATTATTTTTATTTATCATTGTATAAGAAACATATATGTGAATGCCTTCCGTGGATTCATAATTTCAGGTGGCTGTGAGCTGGCTTATGTGTGTTCAGGAAACATAATGTTGATCTGGCTGAGCAGCAAGTACTTCTGCTTCTGCTCAGCTCATAACTTGTCTCCTTGTTTCAATAGTTTTCTATTGTTCTAAACATTACATGAACAATTTCAGATCATCGTTTTGATGTGTCTTTAATAATAGTGCCTGTATCACTTGGGCACTTTTTCCAAGTGGTTTCACATACTAAATATTAAATGAGTATGCTGTTACAGTTCACTAGAGTCAGAATATTGTCCCTGCCAATAGATCCTTTATCTCCATTTATTTAAATTTCTTCCTAAATAGACAATTCTTTTAATAGACAAGTATTTTTAAATAATTCTGAATTTAGGGTACTAAAATATTAATGAACTTTACCTAACTTGCCCAGTACAACTCAGATTATTTAATATAAGTAAAGAAAAGCTACTATATTTACCTACAGGTGTGCTTTTCCTTATAGTTTTTCTTTATGATATTCTGTCATTCTTTGTTTTTCCTTTCTTTCCTTTGGTTGCTGACATCTTTCTACAGCTTTCCCTTTATCTAGAAAATTCTTTTTTTTTTCTTTTCACTCCCAATGATCCCATCTTTATATTTTATTTAGTGAGTCTACTTGGCTTCTCTTGGTACTCACAAGCCTCGGTATCACTTCCTTCTGGCCCGCGTGGTCTCTAAAGTGAAATTCAACCCATTCCGTTACTTTTCTTCTGTGGGTAAAATATCATTTCTCTCTAAGTGTTAAGAAAAATAATCTCTGGTAGTAGTCAACAAATACAGACACTATTGCCGATGCTAAGAAGTGCTTGCTGACAGGAACCTGATATAGCTGTCTTCTGAGAGCCTCTGCCAGAGCCTGACAAATACAGAGGCAGATGCTCTGTATTGAGCCAAGTATTGAACTGAACACAGGGTCACCAATGGAAGAGTTAGTCTTCTTCCAAGGAACTGAAGGGGTTTGCAATCCCATAGGAAGAAAAGCAATAGCAACCAACCAGACCCCCAGAGCTCTCAGGGACTCAATCACCCACCAAAGAGTACACAAGGAGGGACCCAATTGCTCCAGCTGCATATATAGTAGAGGATGGCTTTGTCAGGCGTCAATGGGAGAAGAGGCACTTGGTCCTGTGAAGGCTGGATGCTCCAGTGTAGGAAATAAGAGGGAAGGGGGGCCGGAGTTGGTGCGTTTGCGGGGGAACACCCTCATAGAAGCAGGAAGAGGGAAGATGGGATAGTGGATTTCTGAGGGATGGGGTGAGGGGACTGGGGAATGGGATGACATTTGAAATCAAAATAAAGTACTCAATAAAAAAATAATATTTTTTCCTATCCTATGTAAAAATCTGTTGATGGTATTATTCAGTGTGTATTTGTGTATTTTGTCAACATTTAGGACCTATGAACTTATGATTTCTGATAAAAAGAATAATTTTAAATATCAGTTTACTGTATAATGCCACATTACTCATGAATATGCTTGATTTCATCTGAACTGTTGCTTTTATTTTTTTATCTCACTACCTTCGCTTGTAATATTCTCAGGTTACAGATATTTTATTTTAAAATCGTCCCAGAAATAAAGAAGTTCTTTTTATTACTTTGTGGTTGTGTTCCTTTTGTCTAAAGAGTATATTTTCCCTTTCATTGTTATTGGGTAATTTTCTTTGTTTTCTACAAATTCATTTTTTTCTTTTTTTTAATGATAATTTGTCTTTATGCTACTAACTTTTATGTCATTTTGTTTCCCTTCCTTGTAAAATTTTTATTATTTATATCTTTCCTTATTTATTCTTTCAACAGATCTGATAAGACCTTCCATTTGCTTCATTTGCTTAAAGGTGGCTGGATTTTTGCAGACATAATTTATAATATTTTTTAATCTTTTCACATTGTTCTTAGATTTCTGACATTTTTTGCTGATTCATTGATATGCTTGTTCATGATAATTTAGATTTTTATTATTTTACTTTGTAATTAAAGTATTAGAAGGCACTAATCCCTATTTGAGACAGATGATTTCCCCTTGCACCAATCAAACCGTAGAAAGAACTTTGCTGTATTATTTTCCAGTACAGTGAGACATCCCATCTCCATATTCTACTTTTGTTGAATCTCTGTGAAGAGAGACACTCCTCAAAGAAGGGCATTGCTCTGCTATTCCAGGTTATTTTTCCTCTAAATTGTGCTATAATTAGGAATAGAGTAGAGTCTTGTTTTTAATGAGAATTCTATCAATAGCATATGTTAAACCATTTTTGGTATATGCTTCATGAAGATCAAAGTCTTATCCACCTATTTTCCTTTGAGACCTCTTAAGGATGTCTATTGAATATTGGTTTCATGTAGAAATTTAGGCTTCACATAGGATATCCAGTATTATTCAAAACAGTGATGTTCATCCCATGCTGGATTCCTACATGTGGAACTATCCTATCTGTTGGTTGCTTCATTTCCTTTAGCTTTGCAAGGGCCAAAGCCTGAAATCTAGAATCTCCACTCACACTTTGGTGATGTGTGTAGAGAAAGAGAGTGTTTTTTTTTTTTTTTAGTTGTTTTTGTTCGTTTTTTTTTTTTCCATTATCACTTGCTCATTTTTAGTTTTTTAGATTCCAATTGTAGTTTTCCCTGAGGAGAGGTACCTAGTGCCTAGTCCTATAAAGGAAATACACACCTAGAGATGAATATTTTTGTTGTTGTAGACTTTGATTGTTTGTTTCACTGAAAAATTTTAAAACTGTTCCTGGCAAGCTCTTGTCTTCTATTATAAATATTAGTTCTGTATGGCAAAACAAATTTACCAACTTTTCAACTTAGTTTTTGTCAGTTATTTTGCTTGTTTCCTACAATTTTTCTTCAGATACGTTTTGAATAAACCCTTCCCATGCTTTTGCTAGCTGCTTTTTACATCAGTCCATATTCTTGTATTACGCATATTAAAGTAACTATTTGTAGATTCTCAGGCCATAAGTTTAAGCATTAGTGAAAAGTCTCAGGATCAGAGTTACTGAAATGTACCTAGATCTTTGCATATATTATCATCTTTCCAAGTAAAGAGGAAAATACTCAGCTATCAACTCTATAAGCTTAATTGAAAATGTATCTATTCTTGACCACAATTTTTTTTTTAAATGTGGAGATGTCTCTCAATGGTTTTAGTATAGTAATATTATTGCTTTTAATGCAGCAACCAGAGAATAGGAGTAATTTAAATTTATTATGTAAAGCAGATTGGTATACTATTAGTCAAGCAAGAAAGGGATCCCAAGGCACAGCTTTATATTTATAAGGAACATAAAGATAAGTCTTATAATTAGATAATATATTTTAATATTCTAAGTTTGAGCATATAGTAACAGATGGAAATCAACTTTTATATTTAATAAAAAGCTCATGCCCAGATGATCTCCAATGAATAATTAAATTAAGGTTTAAAAAAAATTAGTATTTTTTCCATCATTATAAACATAAAATAAGTATCATGATTTAAAAACAGTGTTTATTGTTTACTGAAACCTAAACAATCTGATGATGGTGAAAAGGCTCTAAATTTGTAGGTAATCCTACTTTAAAAAATAAACTTATCTTAATCATACATCTAGAGCTAGGTAAATTGAAAACAATAAACATTAAATACCAAATCAGAAGTGTTATGAATACAAACATAAGTGCTAGGAAAACAAACTACCTTACTGGGCAATTATTAAATTGAAATGAGCTTTAAATGAGCCTTCTAACCCTGCATATCAGATTCTTATTTTATTTGTTATGATACAAATAAGCAGTAATTAAGTATTCTAACATGTGACCTGATGTATTCTGGTTTGAACTTAAACATCTATTTTACAAATTGGATACTGGGATTCTTTTGAAAGAAGTAGGTCAATTAAAAGTAAGGAAAGCCAGAAGTCCAGATGGCACTGAATTCACCCAACTAAAATTAACTACCCTAGATTTGGCTCATTCTCATTATTCAATTATTCATGTGATACATGTGAAAATCTGGCAAATTGGAAAATTGCCGGTAATTTGCCCCGTCAATGGAAGATGACTCACTTCTAATTACAGACTCATCTAAAAAATATCTCCCCTTTCCCTCTAGATATTTTAAATGCAACTGACATTGTATTAATACATTTAACAATCAAAGAAAGTCATACGTAATTTAATTTTTCTTGAGTTACTAATTCAAGGAGCAATTCACATAAAGTCAGCAAGTGTTCACCTACTGGGGAAGAATACCACCTTTCACTAAAATAACTGTTTTGTGCTTAAAATTAGATAAATGATGAAAGGAAATAGTCCATAGTCATGTGATTCTGCCCCCAACGAGTTTTAAGACCCCCAAATGAATAATTTTATCTTGTAGATTTACAAAGAATTTTACTTTATTTTGGTTTAAAAGGAGTTTTACTTAAAGCTAAAATGTTAAGAATGCATACTTTACATAATTATGTTAAAGAAAATAATTACTATGTAGATCTTTTTTTTTTTTTCCCCCTGAGACAGGGTTTCTCTGTATAGCCCTGGCTGTCCTGGAACTCACTCTGTAGACCAGGCTGGCCTCAAACTCAGAAATCCTACTGCCTCTGCCTCCCAAGTGCTGGGATTAAAGGCGTGTGCCACCACCGCCCAGCTACTATGTAGATCTTATGTGACTCTCTTTGATTTTAACAAAGTATAAGAGATTTCCTTGAATTTCTCATATATCATTATTCCATACATATGTAAATCAGAATGCTACTACTTTTTTATTAATTAATTTATTTTTTTACACTCCATAATTTATTCCCCTGCCATCTACCCTTCCACTGTTTCATATCCCATACCTATATTCCACACCTACCTGTCTCCATGTAGATGTTCCCACCCCCTTACCCCACCTAACCTCTAAACTCCCTGTGGCCTTCGGTCTCTTGAGGGTTAAGTACATCATCTCTGAATGAACACAGACCTGGCAGTCCTTTACTGTATGTGTGTTGGGGGCCTGATATCAGCTGGTGTATGCTACCTCATTGGTGTCCGAGTATTTGAGAGATCTTGGCAGTCCAGGTTAATTGGGAATGCTCATCTTACTACAGGATCACCCTTCCTGCAAACTGAATCCAAGAATGCATTGAAACCACCATCCACCACAATCAAGTAGGCTTCATCCCAGGGATGCAAGGTTGGTTTCATATACAAAAATCCATTAAAGTAATCTACTCTATAAACAAACTCAAAGAAAAAAAAATCACATGATCACCTTTTTAGATGCAGAAAAAGCATTTGACAAAATACAACATCCCTTCATGTTAAAAATATTGGAGAGATCAGGAATTCTAGGCCCATATCTAAACATAATAAAAGCAATTTACTTCAAACCAACAGCCAATATCAAATTAAATGGAGACATATTTGAAACAATCCCACTGAAATCAGGGACAAGACAGGATGCACACTCTCCCCATATCTATTCAATACAGTTCTCCAAGTGTTAGCTAGAACAATAAGACAACAAAAAGAGATCAAGAGGATAAAAATTGGTAAAGAAGAAATAAAGGTATCACTATGTACAGATGATATGCTAGTATGCATAAGCAACCCCCAAAATTCTACCAGAGAACTTCTCCAGCTGATAAACAACTTCAGCATAGTGGCCAGATATAAAATTAACTCAAATAAATCAGTAGCATTCCTTTATACAAAGGATAAACAGGCTGAGAAAGAAATTAGGGAAACAACTCCCTTCACAATAGCCACAAATAATATAAAATATCTCGGGGTAACTCTAACCAAACAAGTGAATGACATATATGACAATAACTTCAAGTCTCTCAAGAAAGAAATCAAAGAAGATCTCAGAAAATGGAAAGATCTCTCATGCTCATGGTTTGGCAGATTTAACATAGTAAAAATGGCCATCCTACCAAAGGGAAACTATAGATTCAAGGGGAAACCCATCAAAATACCAAAACAATTCTTCAAAGACATGAAAAGAGTAGTTCTCAAATTCATCTGGAAAGGCAAATAAAAGGAGCATGTGTCTTTATTACATGTTTGAGCATTTTCTGGGTATATGCCCAGGAGTGATATTACTGGGTAGTACACTGGTACTACTATGTCCAATTTCCAGAGGTACTGCCAAGTGATTTCCAGAGTGGTTGTACCAGCTTGCAACCCCACCAGCAAAGTAGAAGTGTTCCTCTTTCTCCACAACCTCTCCAGCATCTACTGTCACCTGAGTTTTTTATCCTAGCCACTCTGACAGGTGTGAGGTGGAATCTCAGGGTTGTTTTGATTTGCATTTTCCTGATGACTAAGGATATTGAACATTTCATTAGGTGCTTCTCAGCCATTCTGTATTCCTCAGTTGAGAATTCTTTTTTAGCTCTGTACCCCAGTTTTAATAGGGTATTTGGTTCTGTGGCATCTAATTTCTTGAGCTCTTTGTATATATTGGATATTAGCCGTCTATCATACATAGGATTGATAAAGATCTTTTCCCAATCTTTTGGTTGCTGTTTTGTCCTATTGTCAATTCTTGATCTTAGAGCATAAGCTATTGGTGTTCTTTTCAGGAAGTTTACCCTTGTGTCTATGCGCTGCAAGCTCTTCCCCACTTTCTTTTCTATTAGTTTCAGTGTATCTGGTTTTATTTGGAGGTCCTTAATCCACTTGGTCTTGAGCTTTATACAAGGAGATAGGAATGGATTGATTTGCATTCTTCTACATGCTAACAGCCAGTTGAGCCAGCACCATGTGTTAAAAATGCTGTCTTTTTTCCACTGGATGGTTTTAGCTCCTTTGTCAAAGATCAAGTGACAATAGGTATGTGGGTTCATTTCTGGGTCTTCAATTCTATTCTATCGATCCACCTGCCTGTCATTGTACCAATACCATGCAGTTTTTATCACAATTGCTTTGTAGTACAGCTTAAAATCAGGGATAGTGATACCACGGGATGTTCTTTTATTGTTGAGAATAGTTTTCGCTATCCTGATTTTTTTGTTATTCCAGATGAATTTGCAAATTGCTCTTTCCTAGTCTGTGAAGAATTGGGTTGGAATTTTGATGGGGATTGAATTGAATCTGTAGATTGCTTTCGGCAAGATGGCCATTTTTACTATATTAATCCTGCCAATCCAGGAGCATGGGAGATATTTCCATCTTCTGAGATCTTCAAGTTCCTTCTTCGGAAACTTGAAGGTTTTGTCAAGCAGATCTTTTACTTGCTTAGTTAGAGTCACACCAAGGTACTTTATATTATTTGTGACTATTATGAAGGGTGTTGTTTCCCTAATTTCTTTCTCAACCTGTTTATCCTTTGTGGAAATCAGGAAGGCCACTGATTTGCTTTAGTTAATTTTGTATCCAGCTACTTTGCTGAAGTTGTTTATCAGGTTTAGGACCTTTCTGGTGGATTTTTTGGGGTCACTTAAGTATACTATCATATCATCAGCAAATAGTGATAATTTGACTTCTTCCTTTCCAATTCGTATCTCTTTGATCTCTTTTTGTTGTCTAATTGATCTGGCTAGGATTTCAAGTACAATATTAAATAGGTAGGGAGAGAGTGGGCAACCTTGTCTAGTCCCTGATTTTAGTGGGATTGCTTCAAGTTTCTCTTCATTTAGTCTGATCTTGGCTACTGGTTTGCTGTATATTGCTTTTACTATGTTTAAGTATGTGTCTTGAATTCCTCATTGTTTATGTAGTAGAACCAAAAGTGATTTTCTGTAATGAACAAACTATGTTCCAAATAGAAGCTTCCTTGATGATAATTGAGAAATATACTTACAGGTGGTATAAGGATAATTGTTTAGAATTTACTTGAAAATATTGTTGGGTTAATAAAGTACAGTTGTTCATTCAACAGTAATACTAATGATTTCATTGTCTCTGGGTAGATGGGCTAGGTTTCTATTATCAGGTATAGGATCTATCATGTTGAACGAAATATAAGTTCAATTAAACAGCATTGGAAAGCTTAGAAATAGTTAAATATTTAGAGATAAATCTAATGAAGAAGAAGAGAGACCTCTAAAAAGAATATAAAACATAGCCTAAAGATAATGAAGACCTTCAAAGATAGGAAGACTTTTGTGCTTGTGGATTGGTAGAATCATTACTGTGAGAAATAGTTATATTACCAAATATATATATATATATATATATATATATATATATATATTCAGTGTATTCCTATCAAGATGCAATTGACATTCTTTATTAGACCAAGAAGAATATTCTAAATTTTTATATAAAGACCACAATAATTAAAAAATAAAAAACAGTGTTGAAACAATCACAACATTTGATCTCAAATTTTACTAAGAAGACTCAGTAAATGTTTGTGGCACAAGTCTACAAAACGAGAGGACACAGATATGAATTAGACAAAGTTATACACACAGATTTGAGAGAAGACAATTTCTGTGTCAGCAGATACTAGGAAACCTGAATTTCCACATGCAGAAAACAGAATGGAACACATGACTCTCACTTTAAGAAAAATATAACCTTCAGGAAACAAAGCCCTGAAACTGTGAAACTTTAGAAAAAAATCATAAGACAAAATATTGGTACATCAAAATATGGGTAGAGGTAATAGGTAGATGTATTGCTGGCATGGGCACACACACACACTTACACACACACACACACTCACACACTCACATACATACACACACACAAACTCACACACACACACACACACACACACAAACACTACATTTCATGAAATATAAGAAGAGCGGCCAGCAAATGCAACCACTATTTCAGTGAATAAACTGCACACTGAATTAGAAAAATATATGGGTCTGTTTTTACAATAGAAAGTTATGTAGCAATATCAGAAATGTAAAATGAATTATAAAATTCAAACAACAAGAGACTAAATCTTCCAGTCAAACAGTCAGTGAACTTATAGTTTAAACAGACAGTACTCAAAAGAAGAAAAGTAAGTGACCAATGAATGCTGAAATACTTTTTTCAACCTCCTTAGTCATCAGGGCTATGCAAATTCAAAATATTTTGAGATTCAAGACACAAGTAGATATTTAAAATGTGGTAACCAGTCACAATGGAATATAAAAAATGTTCTGCTTGAAATATTTATTGTAAGTATGATAAAACTTATAGTACCATTCTTTAAATTTAGGGGAATGAAGGAGACTTTAATTTTTCAAATTTTGTTTTGTATTTTGCTCTACATAATAAAACATACCACATAGGAGTTTGATCTTAAAATAAGATTATATAATCAAAATTGTTTTAAAAATATCTTAATTTTCTTATCACATTCATACAAGTAGAAGTCACTCCATTTCACATAGAAAATATTATCTATTTAAGCATCTCCCTTTCTACCTTTGCATGTTTTTAAGCTCACACACATGTCTTCGTGCTCATATCTTATGTGGTTTCACCTGCTAAATTCTTCTCAGTTCTGAGGATTTAGATTTTAATAGGATAATTATCTACACATGAGGATTAGAATTTTAAAATGAAGCAGCTTTGTTTTCTTATAAGTTCAGTTCTAGAATATTTTATCCATATTGGAATTTTGCACACATTCTTTATTGACCAAGTGTATTTGGGGAATGTGATATGAAGTATCCAATATATACTAGCATCTAAAATATATATATATATATGTATATACATATACATATACATATACATATACATATACATATACATATACATATGTGTGTGTATATATAATTATGCAAAATAAGCTTCTCAAAGTTGAGATCTTAAGTTGGGACCAACAATGAACTATTCTTACCTTGTCATTTAATGTTCTCAAAATCTTCTCATTTGCTACCTTGTTTTTACTCTTATCTCTTTTTCTGTTTTTCCAACTCAGCTATAAAACAATCAGAGAACAAGCTTCTCTTGGATATATGTAACACTTCCACATTTTCGCTATAAAACTCCTGTTGTTCACATTCCTAAATCAGTATTTCTTTCCTTACATCTTTCCTCTTTGAGAATTTCAAAATGTACTGATAGAGAAAAAAATGATAGATCATCTTATGAGAAGCAAAGCAGCCATTTAATTTCAACACAATATAATTCAAGTAAAAATATTATGTCAATATTTGCAACTTCATGCAGGTTCTTTAATCATAAGCATTGTAATATCTAAGCAATACTAAGGAACCTGACTTATGCCTCTATGTATCTCCTTTTTCTCATCATAAACCATTTCAACACTGAGAGCTTGACTTGAAATGCTGATACTTTTGCCTCAAAATACATGTATTCAGTTATTGTGCACTGACACTTGGCTGAAGCAGAAGTCAAGTAAGAGTGCCAACTAACGAAAGGACAAGTACAAAATTTCACCCAAGGGAGTCATAAATCATGTAGTTCAAAGATATTGGAGATTTATTTTAATCTTGGATATCAGGAAAGGGTGCACAGAAGACATAGCATTTAAGCATTGCCTTGAAATCTGACAAGGATTTTCATAAATGAGAAATGTGAAAAAGCATTCAAGGCTGAAAAAGAGAATCAGACACAGACATGGATAAATGGCAGCGCAGAGCATGCTGATGGAGCAGAGATTGATTGTAGGCACCTGGAGAAAGTCTAAGGAGGTAAGCAATAACACTTAAAAAGTTGGCAGCACAATGTCATCATTAAGAGCTAAAAGATTGGAAGCCAAAAAACAAGAAATGCAACGAGGTAGAAAGATAAGAATAATGTTAGTAAATGTTCCTTCAAAACACTCAGAAAATGGAATAAGCATAACAAATTAATTAGATTGTTAGTTAAAATTACATTTCTTCCTTTAATAATAAAAATTGTAGAATATCCAGACATGAGAGAGGAGAGAGGAATGAAGAGAAAGAATGAAGGATGGGGCTGTTGGGATGAAAGTGTCATGGGAGAAACAAAACAAATGCATTTTATCCTCTAAGACTTAAAACAAAAAAAAGGCATAAACATCAAACATGGCACAACCATAACCATATGGACACTGTAAGCAGGGTAAGAAATGACACGTTAAGAAAAAGTTACACATTCTTAGTATTTTTGAACTACACATTGACGGTGTATTATCTCTTAATTTAATAAAACATTTAAGATGAGAGTGGCCACACAAACCAAGATATTCTACTTTTCCCGCAGGTCACCTGAGATGAAAAACTCTTCACAATTCAAGTACCTAACCTTGTATAGTATGTTCAAGTAACTAACTATACTTGATATTGTGCCAAACTTTAATAGACCATGATGATATTCTATAAATTGTGTTTTTATAAATTTAAATATAATTATCATCATAAGAATTCAAACAGTTTAAAATTAGCTAAAATTTCAAGATATTATAAAAATGGAAGTAATTTCAAAGAGCTAAAATAAAGCTTGGAATGGCAGCTGAATAAAGAAAAGTCAAAATATAGAATTTCTAACAATACTTTTATATGATCCCCAGAGATATTTGGGGAAGAAGATACTTCATACTTCAAAGTGATATCCTAAATATATCCTCTCAACCAGAAGTTGCTGGAATGTGAAAAGCCGCTGGAGTGTTCAGAGTTCTCAGAGATTCAGTTATATCATAGATTGTCCTCATTCCTTGAAACAGGATATAAAACAGACCTTGAGTTGTCACATTGAACTTCTTTCTGTTCCCTTCAATACTCTCAGGCCATTTTCTGAAAAGACTCATCCCAGCGTCAATGAGATCTTTCAGTTCAAGAAGCCAAAACGTATTTTAAGGAAAGAACAAACATTTCTGCAATAAAGGTTTAGAAATATTGAACCAACTTCTTAAATAAAATCGGATAGCAGGAAAAAGACAAGAATATGATTTTCTTTCCAGGTTTCAGACAATGACACAAAATGGGATAGTGTAGTTCTCTTATATTCTCTGACATTTAGATAGAAATATTCACCAAATTATATCATAGAATAGTCTGGCAATATGTACCTTAAAGTATCACACTATTAACTTAGAGTTTAAATAAAAATATCAAATTAAAGAATGTATCTTTGTATATATAACTATAATGTTTTCAACTGCAACTTCTATCTGGTGCAATACATTCTGACTTATTAAATATTTTAATGTAAATTCTTATTTTACAATGATAATGATAAGACATTCACATCTAATGGGAAACAGAAAGAAGTGCAATTTCATTAACCAATGTGAATAAGTCAGATTTAATTATGATGGCAAATATGTCTATCCAAAACCTAAGGATAGATTGGCAGGCTTTAATGTCTGCTACAGAAACTGATGTTGTGCTGTGTAAATCACACCAACCTATCAGGTGGTGTCTATTCTGATATATGAAGGCAATATGTAAAATAAATGGATATGTCAAAATAAAAGAAACAGGTAAAATAGTTGAACAGGACCCAGAATACAGAGAACAGACATAAAAATAAGGAGTGAGAAGCAGGAAGAACGTAAAGCTGATAAAGTGATTAAGATGAACAAATTTTAATTAAAAGAATTTCACATTTGCTCTTATGTAGAGATTGCTTGCTAAGTATATAATATGCAATATATATTACAAATGAGCAATCTCTTTAAATAACAAACACAATGTACAATATGAATACCTATCCAGTTATTTTGTGCTATTTTCCCTTTCCTATAATATGATCCATACCAATAATACTTAATGCTCTATACAATACTGGTATCTGTAGGTTATTTCTATTCAGTTTATTGATTTATCCTTATTAATGTTTTTTTAATGTGGGTATCTGAGCTATACACTTAAGCTATATGTATACAAAATAAGAAAAATAAGATTTAATGGAATAAAAATATATATAGGAGTACATAGAAACCAGGAACACACCATTCTAACCCAGATGAATCTGTCTTCTGAACCTCATATTGCTCCATGAAAATGGATTTGGGGAGGGAAAAAATGATGTATTTCTATTTCGATTAAAAACATTTAAAAATAAATGCACTGGACAATAAGCTACATGCAATTCCTGAGGCAGTGGAAATGTCTACCCAGTACTCATGGTGTTACATTTACAGGGAGAAAGTAAAGACAGTTTGCTATAGGTTCTAAGGATAGTCTTCCTATCCTTAGAAAAGATATTTCATAATTAAATTTAATGTCATGGCATTTTATAAAGAACACAGAATGTGATGGGATTTAGAAAAGATGTTTAATTTATGAACTATGACCTATAAATTATTTTAGAAAGTGACGGAGAAGCTTAATTTAGTACTCTAGTGTAAATAGACCTCCTGAACTAGGTGTTACTAGGCTGTTGACAGAAAGTACAATTCTTCAATATGTGTACTTTAGATGCCAACAATTTTACATTTATCAAGTATATGTCTTAATAAAAATATGTATGATTTAGTACATATCATTAATTTTAATATGTTAGAAATTAGAGAAGATGCAGCATAGTTTATATAATCTAGGGATGAAGGAAAGGAAGGGTAATATTAGGTGTTTTCTATATCATTAAGTTATAAACAGTAAAAGAAAATCACATAATTTAATCAAGTCATGTAGCCTCCCATGGAGTTTGTCCACATGGTTTGTCTGTCTGCTGCCATAACTCACATCAGGGAGTTCTTCTGTGTGGTTAACACTGAGAATTAGAGTCGTCATTGTGACGTGATTTATAGACTAGCCATCAACAGTTTCTTGCAGTGCCAGGTAAATCCTTTCACAGTGTTTTGAACACAGCTCTCAGTGTCTATGACTTTTGTCTTCTTGTCTAAAAATCATTATAATTATTATCAAAATGGATTTAGAAGACCAGATTGACACGTGGTAAACACTGTTCCACTTGTAATCTATTAGGTTAAATTCAGTTGCTCAGATAGATGCATTCACTACAAAGATAAAATAACTTCATGCCTTGTTGCAATCAATCTCAGGAACTCACTTCATGTCAGAAAAGCATCTGCCCTGTGCTTGCTGTATGCTCAATCTCCAAAGAGATGGTTTTGAGGATCAATTAATAATCAGAGCCACCAACACATAGTGGTTAAAATATGTATCATATTTTATATGTGAAGCCCAGTTACGCTTCCTACTATGACTTTTTAAAAATATTTTTTTGAGAAATGTATTTCCTTACTTTTCATGATCCATGTTATTTCTAGTTTTTCTCTTAATTTAGAGGCCCATCTCCATTCCTTTAGCCCCAGTCCACGCTATAGATGGATGATCTTATTGCTTTATACCAGCCTGTTTTTTTATATTAATAATTCTCCCTTTAAAGGGAAGTCATCTCATATTTCATATACTACTCTTCGTGCACTTTGCATATAGGTCGTATTTATAATTTGAAGGTATGTAGATTCATCTTGACTTTGCCCTGAGCTCTAGAAACAATGCAGTTTAATATTTACTCTTGAATGTTCAAGATTCATGCTCAGTATATAAGAAAAATAGACATGTCTTATCTAAACATAGTATAAAATTTATATGCTTCTATTAGCATTTTGATCTTTATACCATCTTATGACAGTAAAATAAACTTTTCTCTGATGTCTATTTTGATTTGGCTATATGAGGTTTTTATTTTCTATTTTTACAGTAAATTTTTCATTAAAAAATAAAAAATTTTCAAAAGTCTTGTTTTGTCAAAGGACTCGAGGAAATAATGAGAAAGAGTTCCAGGTTTCCAGTCTTAATATATTAAAATATATTGGCGTTACTTACATGTATGATTAGTACTAGCCAAAAACTGGAAACTGATAAAACACAAAATCATATAGGAACATCACACGGCAAAGTGGTTAGTTCCATAAATTGTGCATCTGCAGGTCAGAATAAATGATTAATATCAGACTGCAGTGAATGCCAAAAACTGCGTCATTGAAACTTGAATAGTTATTTGTTCTGGTAGCTCATATAACTATGTCACAGACATCCTTGGACAGCAATGAGAAAGATTCAGTTCATTACTCCTCAGAGATGAGCACACTGTGGCTTTTAGAAACCAGGCTTCTTGCCCAGATTATTCTAGTTCATCTTTAATATAGGCAGTTTGGCTGTAGATGCTGTCTCTTAACTGTTATTCTGATATATAGCCACTGAAGTTTAACAAAAACAAATCACTGATGACCACGAAGAGATTTATGTCAAAGCAGAAGTGAAGATAAGCTGTGATTGTGTGCAGAAGATATAAAGATAGTGAATAAAAACAGCTTCACAGAAATGCCCACCTGCGGTCGATAAGTTTTCTTAAATTCTGACAGCTCAGTGATATAAAGCTTAAGTTATCTGTGGGTCAGCAAAACTCCAATACCCATAGCATTTCATAGCCAAGACCCATCAGTGGTTAGAAGATACCTACATGTAACTTAGGATAGAATAATAAATCCTATACCAAATACATTCCAAATTCACCAATTTAAGTGTTGTAATATATTCAAAGCAAGGGAATATGAGGGGGGTTATAAGAGCTAGTTTTATGCAGCTTTGGTTCATTGACAGGCTAAAGTATATCTACATTTTCTTGTGCCACTCAATTCTTTTTTTCAGCATTCCATAGTGTGTGGATCATTTTTAGAATAAAAATAGTATGTGACCTTTACAAGATATTAAACTGGGAAAATGCATGAAGATATCCTTACTTATAATTGTCCCAAGCTCATACATTCCCTGATAAAATACAAATTTATGTCATCCCCAGATTTCAGCCCTGTCCATAGACAGGCATGTCTTTCTCCATGATAGAAAGTGAGGCCATTTTGTGCAACATTTGTGACGTTCATTGAATCATCCAGTTTGCCACTGTAGATTCCATTCCCCTCTTCTTTCTCCTGCTTCTTGGGAAACACTTTTGTATCCTTTACATTGCAAACTGTGCTTGAGATCTGAGTCTGTGTCCCATTTTCACAACTCCCTTTCCCTCAGATTTTCAATTTTTATCCTCACTATTCACATTTAACAAAGACAGATGGAATGAAACTATGTATAATGCTGTCACTTTAAAAACATGTTTAACAATGTATTCACTTTCACCTCTGTTGGTGCCTCTGCATAAAATCGCTGTTTAATATACCTGAGTATTTATTCAGTCTCATACCTATAGATTTTCCCATTGCTCTATCTTCTTCAAACCATTATTGGTTTCATTGAATGTGAAATCAACATCTCTTCATCTTTCCCTTTCAACTCTACAATCTGTTTTTACTAAAATTTGTTTTAGTAAAATTATGTGTTATGTCTCCATCACTTGTTATTTTATAACACACCCCGAGTTACACCTGTGATACAGAAGGCAGATTGCATGGAAAAAGTATGCCCTGTGAATGAACTAGTATATGTACATTCAATGCATGTTTTGGGGATAAATGAATAAATGGAAGTAGTATCCACTTTAAGAAAACACAGAATATAACATTATTCTTTCTTTGTCTCAGCAGTACCTGGAATGAGGGAGGCATTCTCAGAGTGACTTTATTATATTTTACCTTAAAGCTACACAAAATTATGGTACTGTTAGACTTCTAACCAATATAGAAACAGTGGAGTTTTCACTAGTTATTTTCTTTCTCTGTTAAATTTATTTAAATTTATGTGGTGTCACTATTTTAATCACAAAATGTAAATACTAATTTTTGTAGTTTAATACTTTAATTCCTATTGAAACTATTCCTTTGTTCTTAACATTTTGACTGTTTAATTTTCCCCCTTCTTACTCTTAAAATAAATTGCTAAGGGGAAACAATTTATCTCCTGGATATTTCTTCAAGTACATATAAAATGTAAACTTACATATTAGTATCTGTCCATGAAATTTCATATTGCAGCCTGTTTATTTAGATAATATACCAGTATGGGAGAGCCTAAGGAGACGAATAGATGTATTATAAAATAAAAATGTTTATAATTGTACTGGCTCCATGTGTTTTCTTTTGTTAATAAAAGTAATTGCTACTGTGGCATGGCATCAATACAAATGCAGAGATTTTATTTTTAATCCAGTTGATTCCTGAATTAGGATGCCAGCTCAGGCTTCTGATTCACTCATCCACCCTAAAAATAATCATTAATTTAGTTTTAGGTATCACTTGATTCAACAAACAATTCCAGTTTGAAGAATTGGACTATTCTTTAAAACAGAAACAATGATAAAGATGTTAGGAGCATGCAATCATAGGAGAAATCAGGTTTATCTGCGTAGCACAACATTGCTTTGACATGCTCATCCTAATTTTTCATGATGGCTAGTCACAAACACAGCTTTAGAACAGTCCTTACCAAGGGATGGCTTAAAAATAACATGTTCAACCAAATCTTTCCACTTTGCTTTTTCTCTAGTCCATCTGGCTTGATCCTATTCCTGAGTTTTGATGTGTCATAAATCCCTTCTTCTCCAGCCTCCTCTATCATGCATATGCTCCTCAGCTGATATCTCTGGTACAGTTTCTGAGTTTTGCTCTTGTTTAATGTCCCTTATGTGTCTCTGAATGATGCTCATATCCAAATGTAATTTAATTTTCTCTATAGGGAATATTATTTAGTATATGTATGTGATTTATTTATTTTTGCATACTTGACACATATTACTGGGGCTGACATCCATTAGATTTCCTAAAAATGAGTCAACAATTTAAAACAAAGGTATTTAGAAATATAAAGTAGCAAATAATAGAAATTCAATATCATTGTTTATATAAATTCTGATCATTGCATTATTCCTATTTATGTACACACATTTTAAAGAAAATGTTATAAAATTCATAAAAGCATTAAATTATATTTTTCATCTATGGTGGAGATCAGAGTTAGACTACTATATCTTGGCAAAACAATTAAATGTGACTTTTTAAAAATGTGACTTATAACATTTTAAGTAATATATACTAAGGTTAGGAAATAAGACATAAAAACTCTTTTGTAAGTACAAGAGAATTATTTGTGATGATATTTTGACAAACATAATGAAATAAATTGCTTCTAAAAACATAGAAGTAAAATAGATGTAAGTAAGCAATCATAACAAAAACAAATATAAAAGAAGAAATATTTTGACACTAGGGACATAGCTCAGAACTTAGCTAGTAAAATTTCTTGTAATGTGAGCCTAATGCCCTGAGTTTAACACCCAGAACCCATATTAAAAAGGTGGGATGGTGTTGTCCTATTCCCTACTGCTCTCCTGGTGCTATCTTACTCTAACTTTAGAGGCAGAGGCAGGAGAACATTTTACATGGTGTTGGAATTGATAACCTAGAAATATAGCATGGCGAGAGAGAGAGAGAGAGAGAGAGGGAGGGAGAGAGAGAGAGAGAAAGAGAGAGAGAGAGAGAGAGAGATAGAGATAGAGAGAGAGAGAGAGAAAGAGAGAGAGAGAGAGAGAGAGAGAGAGAGAGAGGAGAGAGAGAGAGAGAGAGAGAAGAAAAAAGAAAAAAGAAAAAAGAAAATAGAAAAAAATCTACATTAATAATGTAGGAGAGAACTAGGGTGTTGTGACATGACTGTCCACATACTAATATCACACAATAAAAACAAATTTTGAAAAATTTAAAATTGTGATTGAAACAATTGGTATTTAAGAGAAAACAAGACTCAGAAACCGAGGCAGGTGGATTTCTGAGTTCGAGGCCAGCCTGGTCTACAGAGTGAGTTCCAGGACAGTCAGGGCTATACAGAGAAACGCTCTCTTGAAACACCCCCTCCCCCCCCAAAAAAAAGACTCAGAAACTGTAACAATTAGTAATTTTGTGTTTTTTTAATTTAATTTGCATTAACATTTCATGTGTATATAAAAGCATTCTAATTTTTTCACCTTTTATCTTTTCCTAATTCTCTCTGATTGTAAGAATTGAGCAAACAGGAACACCTCAAAAAATACCGAGGAGCCAGGAATGTCCATTAAGCCTAAAGACAGAGAGCTTCACAAAGATTTACAGAACAAACATCCATCCCCAAGAGATGCCCTAACTGTGAGGAGAAATGCTCTAATCCAGGAAATGTCCCCAGGAGGGGCTGGATCTCCCCGACTCCTACATGCAACAGGTATCTCCTCCTCTCCTGTAGGAGAAAAGTCAATGGAAACAAAGAACAATGAGCTCCATCAATTAGAGATAACCAACTCATGCTGCAAACCTATGTTCTGGGAAGGTATAAAAAGTGTGTGCTTTTGTTCCTCGGAGTCACCTTTGCCTGAATGCGGGAGGACCCCAGTATACTCGATTATCAAAAACCTCATGGACACTGCGGCAATCTCTGTCTCTGTGTCTTTGTGAGTGGGACGACATCCTGGAAGTAAGACTGGGCTCTCTGAATCTTACATGATCCCATCGAGACTTCCCTTCTCTTTAAAACAGTTTTTTGAATATTCATATATTTTTATATTTTTTATGTTTCATTTTCTTTACCTATGGCCATGTGTGTGGTTATGAGTTTTGAACTATGTATTGAATCTTTTTAGGATCAACAATGCAATAGTACTGTAGACAGATTTCCCTTTTCTTAGAAAAATATCAAAAAGTTCAGCCTAGTGGCTTAAAAATCTCTGGAGTTCTTACACATTAAATGATTGGTTGTTGAAAAGATCACACTTTTACATGCATAAAGCACAAAATCTTCGCTACTGTGAGTTCAAGACTTTAATGATTATGCCATTCACAAACATGACATTCCACATCCCTTTCCAGATCTGTATCCTTCTTGTTCCCTTTTCATAATACACAGTAAAGATTAGAGGAAGTAATATACATACATTGATTTGTTGCACACTCATCTATCACTTATTCTCAGTATCAAATGCAGCTCTGTGTTTTTGTATTCACACTTGCCACGCACACTTGTCTCCTCCAGTCACATCCAAAATATCGGGGATAAAATCCTGATTAAAGATAAGAGGCAATAAGGATCCAAAAGGAGTTCTGTACCTCCTGGATATTCAGACAGTCGCTGGTATCTCCTAACTCAGACGTGTTCCAGATCAGTCCTTTCAATCATCAACACGCCCTCATAATTAGGCATAAAGGTACCCCAAGAAATGATTCGTAAATGGCTAAGACTGGACATTGTTTCCTGGCCAACACAATGTTATCAACCTATCCTAGTAATACCAAGCTGTCCATAACTTGGAATTTCTTTCAAGGGATCTGCCTCGCCAGAGCTAGCAACAGAGGTCTAGCATATTCCTTAGGCTAATAGATAGTTCACAATAGTTAGAAATGTTTTGAATACTAGAGAGTAATGAAGGGCTTCCACTCAAGGACATTAGCTAGAAGTGTTAGGTCAGAACCCTAGATCATTGCCTCCAGTAAGACCATAGAATTAGTATAGGAATACCAAATTAGCCCCAGCAGGGAGGGGCACCATTGCTCTTCCGCCGGCTTCGCAACTGGATAAGTGATCTTGGTCAGTAAGATCACTGACCAGAATATAGCGGTCACCTACCTACGTGACTCTTGTCATCTGCCCTGCTTGCTGCATGCTACTTAAGCTTGCTTGTCACTTTGTATAAGGATAAGGACTTTGACTCGCATGCAGGACTAGCACTAGAACTTAGATAGGCTAGGACTCAGATTCATGCAATCCGCAGTGCCCTGGGCTCAGAGAAGACAGCTGCTGCTTTAGACCCAGTATATTTTAGATGGCCTCAGATATACCTTAACTACTGAGCTACCAGATTTACCATCTCTCTTTTGCAATGACTGTAAAAGTCTGATGCCATTTTTAAGAAATACATTCAGATCCTGTACTTCATTTGTCGTCTCTGCCATCATTTCTTTGCCTACGCCTTGTTGACCTGACTAGGACCCCCGTTTCTCCCGCGGGTTGAGGGAGGCCCAGATCGGCGGGCCTGCAGCACACAACCACTCACAGGAAAACAGATTCTTTTATTAATACTGAGAGTAACATTAATCTATACAAACTTGAATATTCAGAAGTCCATTTTTTTTTACTATATCATGATAACCAAACAATGTTATTAAGTTTCCTCCTAGGGCATATGAACTTAACTGCCATTTAGTACTTTTGGGGGGGTAGGAAGAGGGAATGAAAGTACCAAGAATGGGTTCCTGCATGAGAAGTCAACCTCAAATTCAATTTAAATATTTTTTTTTCTCTTAAGAGTCAGGGCAGAATTACAGAAGTGGACACACCTTGCTTGGCAAGCTGGAATTGACATTCATGGGTTCATAGAAGAGTCACACTACTGTTGCCTTTTCTCCCATGAGAGACTGCACAGCACCTTCTAGAAATATGAAAAGTTCCCTGCAGGGAAGCATTTTCTAGCTCAGTCATGCTTGAAACTCTAAACTTTAGCAGAAGCTGCTGCAAACAAAATTTAAAAGAGTAAAGGTTATAACAATGTGTGCAACATTCAGGAACACTTTTTCAAATTATATAGTAAATAGTAAATAATGTTCTACTGAATTCAAGAGAAACACTTATTTCTGTCTCTCTCTCCCTTCATCTTCATTTCATCTTTTTGCATTTCATCTGCCTAAAGGACATTACCTAGACAGATACCCCCAAGGAGCACAATCAATATTTGATGAAGTAACTTTAGGATTCCATGGATATCAGCAAAAGTAAGAAAACCTACAATGTTTTATAATACTAGTAACATAAGACATCTAGGGAGAAAACAAAGACAAAAGGCACTAT
>NW_022196891.1:43446065-43490070 GCF_008632895.1 Mastomys coucha | reverse complement strand
TTTTGGAATTATAAATCCTTCCATTAAAAAGAATAACTGAATTTGTTTTGAAACCACAACATATGCAAAAAGTACTAAAATACAAGTTAATCTGTGTCGTGTATTTGTACTCTTACAAACAGGGCAAGTGAAAAGAGAAACATATTCAGAATATATCTTGATTAAATATTTAGTTTAACCTGAGCTTATCATATATAGCAATATAATAAAAGATTTTATTTGTGTGTTACAGAGTCTCAAATAACTTTTGTTTATTTGCAAGTAATATTTTTGTACCTGTAACTCTTAAGAGCCTGATTCGCAAAATTGTGTTAATATATTGGTAATTCAAACTTGATCTGAAAAGAGAAATTAATTTAAATGTGTGTTACTGTCTAGTTTCTCATTGCTTATCAGCCTGAAAGCTTCTGAAGCCTTCTCTTTGTATTTACACACAGACATAAACATAACCTACAATCATTCTCAGAATTTTCTTTTGATTATGTGTATTTTATTTTTACATTATAAATTATTTCTTTTTATACTTCATGAAATAAATCATGTAAAACTGGGAGAAATTTCTAGGTTGGGCTTTATTTTTTTCAAGTCTATACGGATCTTTCAGATTTTTTAGCCTAAAGTATACACTTGTAGTCTGAGGGCATAAAGCTAACATGCTCTAAGAAACAGTATCTGTTTTAGGAAAGATGCTATCAGTGTAGGGCAGAACAATGGCTCATTCAAGGAACCCAATAAACACCTTCATCTCCACAAAGAGGAACTGATGTGACAGGTAAATAGATATGTTTTGGGGTCATTGTGGTAGAACTTGGAAATCGACAGTAGGAAAATAGAAACCTTTCAAGATTCAGAGATCTGGGACAGCTGTTTAATAGAGGAAATAAAATATCAAGACACCTGCTATACTGGCTTACTGAACTGGGATGAGTGTTTCCCTAAAGCAGGCATGAATGTGAAGGAGAGCCTCAAGAACACTTATCATTGAAGATACTGACATTCTAGTTAATGAAAATGTTGCCAACCAGCACTGTTTTGTTGACTAACTAGATAAGCAACACGAATCTTCTTAGTAGCACTGCAGTGAAAAAGGAATTTGTTTTATCTTCCAGGGAAGTTAGGAGGCCTTGAAGCCAGGAACTTACTAGAGAAGGAGCCTATTTCACAAATGCAATGGTGTTCTGGTAGGGCTGAAACTCTCACCCATTCCAGTTTATGAGGTATCATAGACCTTCCAATGTTGTCGTTAAGCAGGTAGATGTCAGTTTCACTCAATGTATTGCACGGTAAAAATGAGTGACATAAAATGAATAAAAAGAAATGTGTTATCTGCTGTAACTTAGGCATCAGGGTGTATCTTCTCCAACAGTACATAAATAGTTAGCTTTAGAATTCTACTTGTTAAAGTGTTGAGGCTGTCAAATATGTGGTTCATGCCACTGCAACAAGCACTGTGAAAGACCCCTGTTTTAATTAACTGACTAAGGCTTCTGTTCTTCAGAGGAAAATATTACTTCCACTTGGTGTGGCCATGGGAGTAGTCTTTAGCAAGTTCTTTGACTGTCACACATGTTTTTGTTGTAATCCAAGACACATGGCCTAAGAAGTTTGAGAAAACCTTAGCCATGATCTATATATGCTCCATTCTATTTACTCCTCTGAATATGTCAGCTTAGGGAACTTCTGTCAGCCTCTTGCTATTGAACTCTCCAGCCCATGCCGTCGAGGTTACTGTAACTGAGAATCAGAGAGAAAGAGTCCCTTCTGAATCGGTAGAGTCAAAGGAGTTGTCAATAGAGCTTTTCCAACTCTACTTACGGACCCTTCCATGAGCGACTACAGCTAGAAGAATCAAAATAAGTATATCAATGACCATTGTCATAATCTCACATACATAGAGCTACTACTTGTCTGATGACCAATGCCCAGGCAATAGTATACATAATAGCAGCAGAAATAAAATATTAAAATTTTTACTGCAAAACACTAGATTGTTCTTTGAATATTCCTGACAAGTTTGGATAGTGGATGAAGAGCTCTTACGATACTTGCCTCTGTATCCACATGTCATGCTAACACATGCTAAAGCCATGTGTGATTCAAGGGTATGTTAAACACTCTATACCCAAAGGCATAGATGTTTTCCAGATGTCATGAAAACCAATAGCTCAATAGCAAATATAGCCAAGGAAAGCCTGGTCACTTAAGGGGGTATTCCAGTTTCAATATATGAATTATTGCAATATATGGATTATCCACATCCTCTCTTGACTGTACCATACCTCACCAAATTTGTAAATGGTAAACACTTTGGTTTGATTACAGAGACAAACTTTTTCTCAACACTTCTGTGGTATGTACAGTGACCATTAGATAGATAGAGAAGGGAAAATAGTCTATATTATTATCCCCAGAAACAAATAAAATAAAAAATATACTGCAAAAACATATACATATTAAGCAGTGAAGGAAACTTAGAAATCATGCCATCCAATAAAAGTCACAGAACTCTTCAATCAACTAAGAGTACAGGTTGTACTGTAAAAAAACAAAAAAGAAAAAAAAATAACTATGGTACTTCCTAATACTGTTACTCCTTAGTGAAGGATTATAAGGAATTTTAAATGGATAAAATGTCTTATGAATAATTCAACAGCGTTCTTTAACACATCCATTGAATTATAAGAAAATGCAGATAATTCCCTATATGAAATTAGATAGATTATTTTGGATAAAAATGAGATATTCATCAAAAAAGGAAATATTTTGAAAGGAACCCAAACTAAATATGCTTCTTATAAATGATGTACTCAACTAAAGAGCTCAATAATGATATATAATTTTTGGCTGAAATCTTCAGCAGCAGACTAAATCAAGAAAAATAAGAAAAATAGTCTTCCCAAGAGAAGATCACACAAACTGTTTATATAATTTGTCATATAGTCAGTCCTAAAAAGGTACATTACAATAACTACAATAACATCATTCAGACTGAGCAAGTTAATATATATGAAAATAAACTAGAGAGAGAGATTCTGGTTTGCCATTCTGTTGCTATCATAAACACCATGAGCTCCTCTTGGAAGATAAAAGGGTTATTTTACTTATCAAGTAGCTATCAGCAAAGAAGAGAGACAAGGAGATCAAGGAATCTTAGGAATGAATGAAGCAGAGATCACAGATGAAAGATGCTTACTGCTTTGGTCTCAAGCTCAAGTTCACTTTCTTTTCTCATAAGGCCTAATTTCTCAGTTGAAATTACTTTCAGGGTTGTTCAAGTTGGTAACCAAGGTCACTAATCACAAGGGGTTTTAGTATGTCAAATTCAGAAAGGTAAAGGACTGATAGAAAATAATATGTCACATTAAGACAATTATTACAATCATAAAATAACAATGCACCTGATATATTCAGAGAGGAAGAATAAGGCCAGAAAACTGCTGTATAAAATTTAGCATACAATGATCTGATCTTGGGAAAGATGTGAATATTCACATATAATTTTTGAATGCTAAATCACATTTCCAGAAAAATCTTGATTCACGATCTCTGGAATTAAATAATCAAGAATACCGAACAAAGGAAGAATTTATAATCCTCAGGGAAAATAGATCTGCAAGTAAAATTTCAAGGCATTCCCAATATGAAAACAGAAGATTTTTCTATTGCATAGGAGATAATTAATGTTGTATTTCAAGTCCTGAGTAGAAAAAGAAAAAGAAAAAGAAAGAAAAAACAATAGCCATGAGTATCATTCAGAGCAAGAACAAAAGGTTCTCAAATGAG
Organism: Mastomys coucha; assembly: GCF_008632895.1. Lineage (NCBI taxonomy): Eukaryota > Metazoa > Chordata > Mammalia > Rodentia > Muridae > Mastomys > Mastomys coucha. The sequence continues at coordinate 43,486,287 of NW_022196891.1, read as the reverse complement.
TAGGCACTGATAGGATTCATAATTTTCAGGTCATCCTTATTAAAATGTTGAAACAAACACATATTTGTAAGGGAAAAATAACTGATATCACAGTAGCTTTTAACAGAATAAGTTCCATTAGAAGAGTAAATATACCAGGACTTGTAAAGGATTTGAGCATTATCAATGTAGTAATTTATCAAACCATACTATGCCTGAAAGATGAAGAAATGGAATAAGTTTATTCCAAATAATAACAATAATGAAGATGACAAATATAAATCTGAAGTAACTTTCTGTATAACATATTAAGTTATTAATTCAAATAATGTATTTCCTCTGGTTCTAGTTGAATGATCCTATAAATGACAAGTTATAGAAACTGAAAAATTATAAAATTACATGTAGAATGAACCTGTTTGATCAAACAGTGAGTCCTCAAGGAATTCAAGAGGAAAATTTGGACAGTACTTAAAAATAGGATGAAAACAGAAGCACAGTAGACCATAACCTAAGAAAGCAAGCAAAAGCATTGCTAACAGGAAGGTTCATCAAAATGAGTATCTACATGGGTATATGTAGTAATGTCTAATAAGCAACCTGGTGATGCATCTTATGGAACTAGGGCAGAAAGAAAATATTAAAATGAATATAGAAAAAGAGGTTATTAATGACAGGGAAATTCAGACTCTTAAACACAGTAAAACGATAAATAAAACAAAACATTGATTCTTTGAAAAGTTAACTCCAGTGGAAATTTATTAGTTAGCCTATTCAAAAATAATGATTATGACTTTTGATCACGATGATAATTAATGATGATGATGATGATGATGACAATGATGACACAACTATGACAACGAGGACAATGACGATGATGTGGTGATGTTAATGTTGACAGTGATTAGCAACTATAAAAAGGATAAAATTATAGGAAGCCATAAATATTTCACAGCCAAAGAGATTGTGGTGATAAAATGAAAAAATATAGAGGACATGGACACATATTTGGACAAATATAACTTATAAAGTCAGGAGAGACCAAATACAAACAGTGAGGTTGAAGCAGGTCTGTATAACACTCAACAAGAGTAAGCCAAAGAGATGAATATTTCACAACTGTACTTAATCACACTTTAAAATGACTGACACTGATGTATCTGAAACTACAAGTCTATGACCTATTAGTTTCTTTTTAAAGATAGGAACATTACAGTAAAATATTTTTACAACCCTGAAAAATTTTGAAATGGAGAGAATCATCCCAAACTCATTTTATAAGGTCAAATTAGCCTATTTCCTAAAGCTAAGTAGAACATCATCACCAACAGTAAAGATTCAAAATTATCAATAAAATTTCCTGATAGACACAAAAATACTCTACTAAATCCTAAAGAATAAGTATCAACAAATCTGAAAAAAAAATCATTTGTCTTCTATACATTAGTTTCCTCCACATTTTTTTTTCATGATTGAAGCAAGCCTTCTAAAACATATGATGCTTACAGAGAGGTGAAACAACTGGATGCTCTTTGCTGTAGGAAACTTTTTCTCCTGCAATGCACATCCTTAAATTCAGGATAAATCTGAATAGTTTCAAGAAATCCCTAGCCGAACAAGGCAGTGGTGGCACACGCCTTTAATCCCAGCACTTGAGAGAGAGAGGTAGGCAGATTTCTAAGTTCAGCTCCAGCCTGGTCTACAGAGTGAGTTCGAGGGCAGCCAGGGCTACACAGAGAAACTCTGTCTCGAAAAAAAAAAAAAGAAGTCCCTAAAACTAACTATATTTGCTTCAGTATTTCTTTACACACATTAAGTTAAGTAATCTCAATAAAACTCACCGGTTTGGGTGGAGAGCAGGGGGAGGAGGGAGGGAACAGGGATTTGTTTTTGTTTTTTATTTTTGTTTTTATTTTATTTTACTTTATTTTTTTTTCAGAGGAGGAACTGGGAAAGGAGATATCATATGACATATAAATATAGAAAATATCTAATAAAAAAAAAGAAAAGAAAAAATCTCACTGGTTCCCCAACTTGCTCTTTGCTGATATCCTCGCTTTGTTCTATCATTGGATCACTGTCTGGAGTGAGTAGATGTGAATTCACATCTCTCAAGGATCAGTAGTATCATACAACCACGTCACAACATAACTGGTGTCATCTTATAAATTACATTATAGATCAATAAACAAAACAGTACAAAATAATACACATCTTTGCAAAAGTGGTGGATAAAATATGTAATCTGCCTCGTTTAGGGCACATGCCTTTAATCCCAGCACTCAGGAGGAAAAGGCAGGTGGATCATGGAGTTCTTAGATACCTCTATCTACAGACATCTATGGTTACATAGGACAACCCTGTCTGAAAAATAAAATAAAATAAAATAACATTATAATCTTCAAAACAGAAATTAAAAAGTATTTAATAACCCCTTTGAAAGTATAGCCACAAATGAATTGCACATAGAAGAATGATTAACCAATGTAATAAAGTTTATAGCAGGCAAACTCACACAGCAAGTATGATGCTATCAAATGTGCCATCGACCCAATTCATTGTTTATTTATAGGAAGGAAAAAAGGACACAACAACATCAGGCCAAATTTAAGTCCATGGTAACTTAAGAGTTCTTTACCCTTTTAGCTTCTAATGCTGAAGAATTAGAACAATATAATCAAATCAACACTGCTCCTGTTTGCAATATCATATCTATTTTATACATCTGTATTACATATTGCAGAGTATATATGTCACACTGTTGCAGGACGATAATTTGTAGAGAAAACCGAAGTCGTATACCAAATGTGGATCATATTGAAATGAAATAAGCCAAAGAAACATATACATTTTAGATTCTTTTATTATTGTTGTTATTATTTTCTATTATGTTATAGAATAGTGCAGTAGCACTACTTCAGTCTAGTGAGCTGTTCTTCGCCCACTTATACTATATTGCTCACGTTATCCAAAAATCCTGTAGAAATAAGCACACTTTAACAATTTATGGTGCAAGTTAATGCCATTTTAGACTAAGAAATGGTTTGAAAGGAGCTGTAACGAAGAAAAGTTGTATCACATGATATCATGCTTTCACAAGTATAAAACAGTAAGAAATATATTCTTGCTTTAAAGGGTACAGTTCCTATTATACATTTTTCAAGTTTTAACAGGATGATTTTTTTTTCAAGACAGGGTTTCTCTGTGTAGCCCTGGCAGTCCTGGAACTCACTCTATAGACCAGGCTGGTCTCAAACTCAGAAATCTGCCTGTCTCTGCTTCCCAAGTGCAGGGATTAAAGGCATGGGCCATAACTGCCCGACAGGGTGAGTATATTTTAAGATACTTGTTTTTATCCATATATATCTTTTTTTCTTTATGAGTCTTCATGGAAATAATGAAGTTTTTTTTTTTAAACTTTCAGTTGAGAAATATTGTAGAGGGCTGGAGAGATGAGTCAGTGGCTACGAGCATTGACTGCTCTTCCAGAACTCCTGAGTTTAATAACCAGCAACCAAGTGTTTGTTCAGAACCATCTGTAATGGGTGGTGATGCTCTCTTCTGGTGTTTTTCAAGAAACACAAACACACACACACACACACACACGCACACACACACACACATACACACACACATTTAGTATATGCTTTCAATCTTGAAAGAATGTTCCACAATGAGAAAATTTACTTTATCTTTTTCCAGGATGCTTTGTAAAATTAAAGCTCAACATTTACAGCTACAGATGAAGGAAAAACAATAGCAATGGTACAAAGTTTAAAGACCATCATATGTAAATGAACAGAAGCATTATATAAACAATATAAACACATACAAACACAGCTTTGGCTGCCACTTTGTGGAAATCTGTTAACTCTATCATTCTGCAATGAATTAGTTCAAGGTTCTTGTAAAACAAAGAAACAAACAAATACATAGGATGCCAAAAGATATAGTTTAACTAGCCTAAAGTATGGTGATGAGACTTCTTATAGAATCAACTTTGATATAATTGATCCGTGATTCCTAGAAGCTCTCATTCTTTGGCCAAACCTTAAATTACTATTCTTGTAAGGTCACGAAAGTCAGGGGGACCTGTTCAAAGCATGTTTTCTGAAACTTTTGATCCAACTTCCATTAATAAGAACCCTGGTGAGTACACTTAGGTCATGTCAATAATCTAGAATGGTGACATATGTCAAACTATGACCCAAGTTTTATTAATGTTGAACCACAATATTTCTGTTCTAGTTTGCTTTCTGTTATTGCAATAACACCACGTCTATAAGCAATTTTGGGAAAAATGATTTATTTCAATTTATAGTCCTTCACGGAGGAAAGCCAAGGAAGGATCTCAATCTAGGAACTTAAATTAGGAACTGAAATGGAGACCATGGAAGAACACTGCTTTCAGCCTTGCTTTTTCTATGTGTTAAGCTCCTTTCCTTATGAATCCCATACCCATCTTTCCAGGGATGCCACTATAAACATTAATTTGATTCTTCCAATATCAAACCTTTATTTTTAAAATAAAAGGCTGCATAGAAATACTCAAGGCCATTCTGATGGAAGAAATTTGTCAACTGATGTTCCTTTTAGCAAGATGACACTAGTTTATATAAAATTCACAAAAAATTGACAAGCACAATCTTTTTATCAAGTAAGTTAAGATAGACACATTCTAAGGGCTTATATGCAAGCCAGTATTCTTTCCATACTTAATGGTCACAACTTTTCTTATAAGTTGACATGCTATCACCATCCTAAATATCACCCCAAAACAAATACAGCCATCTCATTCCAAAAGTGTTTTATCTGGAGCCATTAGATACATTCAAAGGAGTTAAACATTGTCCTAAAATAATTTTTTTTTCTCATTGCAAATAATGTATTTTTTTATTTTGAAAGCATCGTACTTTTTATATCCCCAATTATTTGTTCATATTATGGAATAGGAAATTAGCTTAAACTTCTCGGGAGAAGTATGAATGCCCACTAAGCATCATCCCCTCTTCTATACACATAGATCTGTGCCTAGCCCAATCGTCATCAAAGAACTTTCATCCAGCATCTTATGAGCACAGGTCAAAAGACCTACAACCAGAATTTAGACAGCCTTTTGAACACTGAGGAAAAGGAGAGGAAGGCTTGTAGGGCCACAAAATGAAGGCCCACAGAATCAATTAAGCAAGAATCATAGTGGCTCACAGAAACTGAATCCACAGGGAATGACCCTGCCTGTGGTCTGAACTATTTGCTTTGTATTTATGTTATGGTCCTGCAGCCTAGTGTGTTCATGGGATTCCTCACAGTGGGAGTAGAGGTGTCTCTTTGGACACTTTACCTCTTACTCGTTGTCCTGTACAGCTTTGATATTGTTATCTTTTTTACCTAGTTGTGTTGCTATCCATGGGAAGCCTGATCTTTGCTGAAAGGAAACAAAAAAGTAGACTTCTTAGTGGAGGTGAGGGGAAAAAATGAGAGCCTTGACAAAGGGAGAATTGCCATCTCGTTGAATTTATGAGAGAATAAACAATTTTAAAATATAAATATACAACTAGATTAATAAATTGAGGATTTCACAGCAGTGCATACCCCTGTTTTTGCACCTGATATCTCAATTCATTGCAAAACATTGGGCTGAGGTTTGAAAAAAATCAGTAAAAAAATCTTATTATTTGTTTAAAAAAATAATCCCTAGCTCTTCTCTGGTAACCCAAGCTTATTTTAATAATAAAATAGATAAATGCAAATATAACAAACTTCTAAGGCTTGTCCCAGATGACAAATATTTCTGTTTGCCTGTAGCCTAGAATAAATACAGAAATGTCTATATGATGTAAAGGTTTGAAGTTTAATGATTGTGAACTTTATTTAGCGGAATTTAAAGGACTAGTGTATGCCTTCAAACAGACCTCTAATGTGTTTTTAACTGTATTTAGTGAAAAACATTCTCAGTCAGGAATAATAATTAAAATATAGCTATTATTTAATTATTATTCTCATTAACATGTTTTAAATATATATGTGTGTGTATATATGTATGTGTATATATATGCATATATATATAAACACTAAGTCAATATACTGTTGCTCATGTGCACATATTCAATACTTCTTCAACTTTATGACCCCAATTTACATGTTGTTATCACCATGTCTGTTATAACTTTAATTCATTCCTCCATACTCCTTTATAAGAATAGGAGTTTGAGAGGATATCAGAAAACACAGAAAAAATAAAAATGTCTTACTCATGTGGCTCAATTCTCATTTTTGGTAAATATTGAGAACTGTGGGGAGAAATTTTGATTAGGAAAATTTTAAGATGCTTTAGATTTATAGAAGTAAATATCTAGGATTGTGTGGCAAATATACATAAAATAGCTTGCTCCCTTGGGACTCGTTTTAGAATTATATTAAGGTTAGAAAAAACAAAAGTAGTAACCCTGTGGATAGTAAGAGAATACCAACTTAGTTTGACCTCATTGGGGATATCAAATCTGCTACTTAGTGGCCTCTATGCTTTGGGGAAATCAGCTCAGCCCTGTAATCTGTCCTCCACTCATTCCACTAAAATACAGTTAGACAGAAATTACCTTCCTCAGGGAACATCAATTGGTGTGACACGGGATATCAATGAAGTGTTCCTTTTTGTGCCTTGTTGTAATGTTTTAATGCTTTAGTTATCATTTGAAGTATAATTATTATCATTATACTAAAAGTAATAAAAATAAGAACCAAAGTATCTAGTACCCAGTAAATATATGCCTTTTAGCCATATATTTAAAAAATAAGGGAAAAGAAAATATCATCGTAATTAAAGAAGTATTAAGAGACCTTTGTGTGGAACATCTTATGGTAGTCACAGAATGTGATGGTTTGTATATGCTTGGCCCAAGGGGTGGTGCTATTAGGATATTAGAATAGGTATGGGCTTGTTAGAGTAGGTCTGTCATTGTGGGGATAAGCTTTAAGACCCTCATCTTAGCTGCCTAGAAGCCAGTCATCTCCTGTTTGCCTTTAGAACAAGATGTTGAACTCTCAGCTCCTCATTTACTGTGCCTGCCTGGAAGCTGCCATACTTCCTCTTTCATGACAATGTACTGAACCTCTGAACGTGTAAGTCAGGCCCAATTAAATGTTGTCCTTATAAGGGTTGCTTTGGTCATGGTGTCTGTTCACAGCAGTAAAACCCTAACGAAGACACTGGGCAACTGTGCTGTTCATGCTAAAGTGTTTTTGCAAGGCCTCTTTTACTTTAATATTGACTTGGCTGGGGTGAACAGAGAAGATGACTGAGCATTTTAAGGTCACTCAGACAGCAAAAGTGCTGTGAAGAAAGTTATTCTGCAACAAGTTGAACTCTGCTGGGTTTATCCTCCAAATCTGTTCACAAAATTGGTTGCCATAGTATGTACTCATAAATGCAAGAATGAATACTGTCCAAGCCTAAGTTCTAGTTGGGCAAAGAATTTCTAAAAAGAAAAATAATCAAATGTCAATCATTAAGCTGTCATGACATACAACTATTTAGTTGAGAGTACCATAAAACTTTCAGCAAAGCAGCACTCCAATTTACAGAAACTCGTATAAGAGTGCATTCCACATTGCAAGTAAGCTATGGTGGGATTCAAAACAGGCATTTTAACTATGGAAGTCAGAATAGAGAATTCTCAACAGCCCAAAATGTTAGTCTATTACACCAGTGAAACCACTCCTTGACTTTTATGAGCAAAGGACTTGACATCCTACTCCACAGATACTTGCTTAGCCATGTTCCTACTCACATTAGCTAGAAAATAAAAAATAAAACAATGATGTTCAATCAATATGGTAAAATTGTGGAGGAGCACCACAATAAAATAGAAAGTAGACTAGCAAAGTATATATTATCTGACATGGAAATGGGAAAAGGGGGTGACAGTTTCAGGAGAGTAGAGGCATATAAATATAGAAGAAGGTGGCAAGAGTGTAGAATAACATTAAGGATGTTTTAATGACCCATAAGAATCATACTATTAATTGTTTACTTATTGTTTATTAATTGTTTAACTGTGTGTATGTGTGTGTGTGTGTGTGTGTATGTGTGTGTTTAGATAACATTTTTTTTTTGTCTAGGCTGAGGATTCTTCCTTCAAGAGCCAACACAGTCTCTGATAAAGCCCCAACACATCATACATCAGAAACACTGTAATGAGCAGATGCGCACAGAGAGAGAAGATATAAGACTGCATGTATCAGGAAGTTTAGTTATATGACATTGATACCTTTGAGCTATATACTTGACCTGAATGATTCCTCCCTGAGGTGTAGCTATCATAAAATCAAAAGTCTACATGCAAGCTTCCTAAGAAGGTAAGAAGCCACTAGTTCTATCCAGTTATGATTTTTATAAACCACATCAATCATCATAGCTAGATATTATTAAGGGTGCTATACTAGTATACATGCTTCTTTAGTAAATAAAGTCTTTCTATTTATAGTTAAGATTGCTCAACATGAGGAAAATCATGCCTGATAGTGGAAAATTAACAACTACTAAGAGTCAGTGAAGTCATGTATCTTAAAAGAGAACATGCAATACAACTTTCCTAAACTAGCATAATCCTAACCTATTCTCTATAAATATTTCACTTTATGTCCACAATATTGTAGTCTTCCTTCATCATCAAATAGTCCTTGCTTTACAAAATACAGAGACCATTACATTAACCAGAGCCAATAAAAATGCTAAGTTGTGAATCCCAGTCTCAGTGGATACATCTACAAAACTTCCAGATACTTAAGCATAAGAGAACATTGCAGAAGAGGGAGCAAAGACATAAATGTCAAGTGATTCCAGAGTTTGACACAGAGATTGTGTCTTTTGGTACTATAAAAGCTCATAAAGTCTCATCAACATGGCTGCCTAGACAGGAACTGTATATTAACAACAAAAATAGACATGTCAATATGGATGTGGAAAACCCATGAGCCTAAATCATATATAATCAACTAACTATAGGCAATGAAAAATGCTTAAAGAGGGTGAAATAGTTTTCTTCAAGAATGGCACACTAATGTGTTATCCAACACAAAATGACCAGTCTGAAAATATATGCATGCTAGAGGCCATCAAGGAAAAGTTAAAACTAGCAGGTGATCTTCCTGAGATGGTTCTGCCATGGGCTCTCAAAGTTAATGACAAAGCTGCTTGTTTAGACAAGGCCAAGGAGAATTAATTTTAAGAAAGATTCCTACTATAAATATACTTTTCCTGTATATATATATATATACAGGAATATATATATATATTATATATATTATATATACCTTTTTAGATAGAACTTAGAAAAGCAGAACTTAGAAGTAAATGCATATCATTGGAAGCAATGGTATTGAGATTAAGGGCATTATTGTGACATAAGAGCCAGATTAGAATTGATATATATATATATATCACTATGTAGTATCCCACCCTTTTGAGCAGATCTCTACAGAACTGTGAACATGTACTACTGTCTTGTAGTGAGGCTATCTAGACAAATAATTGAGTTCTTAATTTTTATTGATGATTCTATATGAGTTACTAAAATTATATTAGTAATTATTAAGCACTTTTATAATAGGACAGCTATTAAGTCTTCTCTGATAAACAAAACTGGAGTGAAAACTCTGCCAGTCTTCAGGTGTTATAAGTTAATTGCTTCTGAGATAGCAAGCAGGTATCTACAACTTAGAGCACATTCCAAGATCTTGTAAAACCATTAACCAAAGGTCATAAGAAAGGGAAGAAGTGATTTACTATAGGTGCAAGGACAGAAGATAAAATATTGACTGGGGTATCTTAACGAAACTTTACTAATAAATTAGTCACAAAATTATGGTTTTTAACGTTCAATAAACCTGTTGAGCTTATAATAGATAAAGTATGTTTAGCCAGATAATTCTCCCAATGTATATACATGTAAACATTATGTATACATGACTTAAATTTATGTGTAAACTTGTGAACTTTTTAACATGTGATCATGTATTCTAAAAGATGTATAAGTGCTGAGGACAAAGAGAAAGAACATTTAGATAGAACTTAGAAAAGAAGAACTTAAAAGTAAATGCATATCATTGGAAGTAATGGTATTGAGGGCAAGGGCATTATTGTGACATAAGAGCCAGATTAGAAGGAGAGAGCAGAGAGAACATTTTAGACAGTAGGAAAGAATTTTCTTAGAGAACTTTTTAGAGATAACTTATTGGTGAAGAACTTTTGTAGAAACTTTTTGGAGAACTGAAGAACATAGAAATAAAGGCTAAATAACTTTTCAAAATGTCCCTTTTCTTCTTGCTGACTTCAACTGGCAAGCTGGGAGTTAGAGTCACGCAGCTTCTGCTGGAGACAGAGCAAAGGGTACTTTGCTTAAACCCTGTTTTCTTAGAATTAGGTGCTAAAAACCACAAAATGCAGCTTCTGGACTCAGAGAAACTCAGACAGGCAGCTACCTCAGCAAAGTGACTTACACTTAAGATAGATAAATATTTTTATTATCAAACAGTAACCAATATCTCACAAGAACAATTCTTGCTCCTTCTGATGTTCTTTCCCCTCCACTACCCCAAGAGGAGCCAAGGAAGAAGAACAACTACAGCTGGTCCCTGGCATACACACAAGTAAAATTACATATATTTGTGCTTATACTTATGAATACATATGTATGTACATGTTTATGAATATACAAAATGAAAAAAGAGGTCTTGAATACAAAGGAGAACTGAAACAAGTAGGACTAGATGGAAGAGTTTGAAGGGACAAATGATTAATTATACTATATTATTAAAAATAAAATACAAGATCACAATATGACTATAGAAGGTAATTGTAATCAGGAAGATGTTGGATCAAAAAAGCATTGTGTAATTTTGAGTCTAGGTTTACTGTCTTTGTTGTGCCTACAGTTCTCCAATCAGGATCTCTAGGACAGCCTACCTACCTCTAGGGTATCACAAGATTGTTTTTCTGCAAAGAAACTTAGGAATTTTATATCCTCTATGTCTGTGCTTTAAACTGTTGTCCCACAGCTGTATTATCCTATCTGTCCATGTGTAGCAGTGTCTTCACAAAACATCATTCTTTTTATCTAAAATAGAAGAGTGGAATTCCCAATTTCCACCTCAAATATTGTTACATCAGATGAACTATGACATAATCCAAGCTTAGTTTTCACTCACTGCCTACATTGGAAGAAGATAATACAACATATTTTATCTTTTTGAAGCATACTATCGGTTTACTAATTTTTTTCCTACAATGTTCTGAGACAAACTAAGGACTTATGACACTTTTATCTCTTTACTTCATATGTTGTTGCCCACTCAAATAGCTACTGTATTTTGAGGCTAGAATACATTTACAAGTCAGTTGACAGGTAAGCAAAACTTCAATCACTGAATCAGTTCTAGTAAGAGAGGGATGATAAGCAGATAACAACTAACCCTAGACCATCACCATCATATTGAAGAACTTTGTCCAAATTCCTCCATTTAAGAACTCATTGAAAGAGTCTTTTCTATTTTATTTTTATAATCTACTTTAATTCATCTATTTTATATTTATTATTTTTAGAAAATTTTTGAGAGATTTCTGATATGTTCAGAGTGTCATAGAAAGATTCCATGCAGTAAAGAGAATGAAAAACAGAAAACTATGATTACAAGGTGGATTTCTCCATGATGTCCTGTTATGATGAATTTAGCTGTAATATATATAGCACTAGATAAGTGGCTTTCTATGTTTATAAAGCTCCAACCCTTTAATAAAGTACTTGAAGTTGTGGTGAGCCATTATCATAAAATTATTTTTGTTGTTGTTCATAATTATTATTTATTTTGCTACTGTTTTGAGTTATAATATAAATATTTTTGTGGATAGATATTTGTCAATGGGGTCATGAACCACAGATTAAGAATTGATGCTCTAGATAAAAGAAAGTAAGAATTTTTAGATGCAAATCTTTTCTTGCTAGGTTGAGAATGTAGATAATCTTAGTTATAATGTTGTAGGAAGTATCAGAGATATCAGAGGGGTCTTATATAGAAGGTCCCATGGGTTTTATTTAGTTACTTATAATTAGAGAATATGATATGTGATTTAAAATTCTCCACTCTGCAACAGTTTTGAAGCTGATTCTTTATATATATACTCAAAGACATTTCCTCATGTTATATGTGACAAATTCTTGTTTCATAACAGAAATATAAAGGGAAGATATACATATGAAATATACACAAAGGGAAACTGAGAAGCAGGCTGATCCCGGTGATCCTCACCTGGAATTGGGTTTTCTATAGTACTGTAAGTACTTATGGGAAGCAAAGCCATGGTCTAGAATATAGCCCACAGAAAGGATTCTACCTACTGTACAGCATCTTTCAGCAATGATTTCTGTTTGAGTGTGGTAGGATAAGATCACCATAAGTTAGATACCAGCCTGTTCCACTAACTAGTAAGCTGTGTAGGCCAGCTGTAGTTACAGGGTAAGATCTGTCTTAAAACCAAATGTTAAAAGAGACTATGTTCACAAAACCAAAAAAAAAAATAGGTAAATTTTATTTTGTCTACTTTACCTCAATAGTTAGTAGCAAGATATTTGTTTTAAAAATTTATTCTTAAGTGATATGTGACTTTATGAACTGTCTCAAAACCTAACAGTGTATGTTTTCTATTCCACTCTTGACTTTTCTGATATCTGTCTCACTACCTTAATCATATTAAAGGACAAAATTCATTTTTCTAATTTATTTATAGCATAAAATACAATTATTTTTTTATTCTTTATGTTAATTATCATAAACAATCTCATCTTTTTCATACAAACACAATCATGTATATGTTTAAATTTAACATTGGAATTCTTTCAAACTTTTTCTGAGATCTCTAGGTCTTGTGGCCAACACAGGAGGTTGTTATTCAGAAAGTATGCATTATCTTTGCTGCTCAAGGACAGCAGAAATTATCCTCTGTACTTATTAAATATTCCAATTAAAATAATATATGTAGACTCACAAAAGAGAAGACTGTTATTTAAAATATATTCCACATTTTACTTCCTGCCACATTTTTCATAATGAGGTACATGGTTTAAAAGACTAGAAATAAGTCTAGCATTGTAATCATAAAATTCCCTATAATTAGTTATAGAAATTTATAAAGTAAAGAGCCAAAGGTTAATACCTTTTAGTATTCTTCTGCACGATTAAAACATAGTCAGAATAATACTTTATGCCAGAATTTGCTTACCAGTGTCACCCTCATCAGTGTCAAAGTAGAACCAAGAAGTTTGAAAGATGCATGATGCTGGAGTTCTGTCTACATTATTAATGAAAATTCAGTGGCAGATGAGCTTGGTTAAATTGTGATTTTTTTTTAATGATGTAGATAACAATCATAGTGACAGAATGAAAATTAAAATCATATTTTAAGCATCAACAGCTGAACAGTTACAGAAACCATAACCTATCAAAATGCAGAGAACAGGTAATGGTGATGTAGTACACCCAACATCTAGTTCACAATCCTCACACTAAGGTTCAGGGAAGATAATAGAAGGGAGGAAAGAAAGATTGTAAGAGGAAAGAACAAGAAGAATAGTGCATAGATAGATAGATAAATAGATAGATAGATAGATAGATAGATAGATAGATAGATAGATAGATAGATAGATAGATAGATAGGTAGATTGTAAAGTCAGTGTGTTATTTTCCTTCCTCTGGTGAATTTCCAAATGGAGAGTTGTAGATGCCCACAGATGTGGAAACATCAGGGTTGTTATTTTCTTGTAACAACAAACCATATAGTAACTTTACACTGAGATGCTCTCTTCTCATTATATATTATTATAATATAAAAAACACAGTTCCTTACAGATAAAAGCAACCTCACTGGATGCTTCATGAATTACATCTTTTTAAACTGTGACAGACTTTTTCATTATCATCATCATCATCAATCATCATCACCATCGTCACCATCATAATAGCTAAACACAGTCTATAGGATAAATCTTGCTTGGCCTTAATACTAATTGTTTTTCAGAAGTTATTTGTGCTTAACACTCCAGAATAACTAGTCGCAACTATCAGCTAAAGCTTTTTGGTGCGCCATTCTTCAAATGTCACTGAGACACTATAATCAAATGACAAATGTTGCTAGTAATTACAACCACTGTATAATTATTAACCAAGCTCGGAGAATTTTGATACTGGAGGTGGACATTGTTAATTCTCTATGCTAACATGTAGGCATAAGTAGGACTCTCCCAGAAAAATATGGAATATACACACCATTCTACTGGGAAGTCAGAGATAGCTGAGAAAAATTTTTAGACATAATGAAAGTGGAACAAAAGAGCTATATACTGTGTAAATTATAGAACCTATGAGTGACTTAAATGAGGGATATTTTATTAATATGTATTGTTTGAAGCTAAGGACAGTGGCTTTTTAAAATGATATATTTCTTTAAGAATAGTTTTTTTTTTATATGTAACAATAATGGGAGAACACATGAGAATCTAAGTAAAAGTCAATCAATAGCATTTTCTATAACTAAGTTCATCACTTCCATGGTTGGAAATATGTGATTTATATTTCAATCTATCATGGCTGCTTTTATATCTCCTTTCAAAATAGTTCAAAATATAAGAAAGGAGTGAGGAAATAAATGAAATATAGCTCCAAAGCAAATGCATGCACTCACACACACACACACACACTGACACACACACTCACACCTTCTAGAGGAGCTGAAGGACAGTCACATTGATTTTGATGAAACAGTCTGGAAAGAGCCCCCAAGGTTCTGTTGAATGGGGATGCCTCTCAACATGGAATTTGTTGTTAAAGCAATTTCATTCTAGTGAAAATATTAATACAATTTTGGTTATATTTTGAAAAATAAAAGTAGTTAACCTTGACTGGGAAAATAAGCATCGTGGTTTATTTTTTACAAAGATACTGTTTAGATCTAAGCAAATAGTGTATTTTTCACAGAAATAGTTCAATTTATAATTTTTTATTTCTGCTTTTGTGGATGTATAGATAAATTCTATTTGTGGGAAGGGAATCATATGGAATAAATATTAAACATATTTCATAACACTAGGTTTTTGAACACTGATGACTGATAGTTAGGAAATAAAAGACCTAAACCTGGGTGAAAGTACAGGCTGAATATATAGCCTGTGTTGGATGGCAATTTCATCTATATTCTCTCAGTAATGAAATTATGTAAAATATATTGTGAAAGTCAATAGAGATAGATAGATCCAAGGACACAAGCATTAAAATATTCATAGTTTAAAGGAGAGGAAGATAAACAAAAACAAGAAAAAGTCAAATATTTCTAATGAAATCTTAGTAACTTTTTCAGCCATATGAGCTGCTAGGGGGATCAAAGGAGAGTTTCCTGAAGAAGAGGTCAGTGCTCTCAAAAGGCAAACTAGTGACTAACTACATTGAGAGCCACAGTGGTCTTATTACCTGTATAAGCCTGAAGAGTTTTCAACTTAACTAAGTAATCACAGGAGATTTAAGAACCAAAGCTGGTGGCAAGAAATGGTTCCAAAGAATTAAGAGTTCTGACATTTTTGCAAGATTACAGAAAACAGCCAGAGTCAACCATAAACCTTTAGTGCTTTTGTAAAAGTAAGAGATTATTTTTAAAAGCCATTTCTAAAATTTCTAAAATCAACAGTCTACTCTTCTGGAAGAGGACATTATCAGCATGCATGATGGTTGTTTTTTTCAATTTTGTTTGTTTCCACATAGCACTTCATGTCTTTATTGGGATGAATAAAGACATGCCAATGAAACGAGAGTATTCATACTACAAAGATAAATGTAAGTGATGCCAGCTCCTGAGGGAAAGGAACCAAAAAGTGGACACAGATCTTTCTTTAAAAGAAACATAAGAAACTTAGAATTCATAAGTATGAGGGAAGCCAGTTAACAGCGTACCTTACATCAATGAGTCTATATTATTCCAATTTCATACTTTAAGTGCACTATTTAGATGAGTATGGTGTTCATGTACATGTGTTCAGTCACATTTAAGATATAAATGTGTAAATACATGTTATTCATCAAATACTTTGCATATCAATGAATGGATATTTATCTCCCAAATTAATCAATTTTCTAGAAATTCTTATTGCTTATAAATTTTGATAATTCTAGTAGATACAAATATTCTCTCACATGCCAAATACACATGTACATTTAATTTTAGGGAAATATTAATATGTTTATGTAAGAGCATTATTTTTCTCATTTAGCTTATATGCCATGCTCAGTTCATGTAAGAGAATAATTAATCATTCTAGCAATAGAAAATGTGGTTGAATAAAAACCACACAACAAGAAAATCATGTCCTTTTTGAGAAGAGGGAGAACAGAGATGTTAGAAAAGAACAGAACAGAGCAGATAGACTGGCACAGTGATGACTGCCAAGCCATTCTTACTAACTGAAAAGATTCTCTGACTACTTCCAATTGGGAACCATAGGTATGACTCACAGGACTATGTGCAAAATTCTCATAGAACTCATTCAGGCTTATCAAATCCATGCAGGAATGATGACTAAGGAAAGGGTCAAGTCATTAAAAATAACACTTAATGCAAGTAGGATGTTATTAAAACTGCATTAGTTCAGATAAGAAGTACATGTCAAATAAGAAAAGGCTCTATTCTGCATCAAGAACACAGGAAGTTACTGAAATTTCATTTCATTCCTTCCTCCTTCCCTCCCTTCTTTTCTCCCTTCCTTCCTCCCCCCCTCTTTCTTTCTTTCTTTCTTTCTTTCTTTCTTTCTTTCTTCCTTTCTTTCTTTTTTGATGTTCCATTCATCTTTTGGAACTTGTTTTACAGTATCTTTTAGAGTGTTTGACATTGCATTGTACAATGGGTGCTACTTGACAATGAATGTATGTGTTCCATGTTACTAACAGTAATTTTACATTTTATTTATCAGCCATTTCATTTTAGCCAGATGTGTCAAAGCAATAAAAATTTTGAAATGTTTATTATAGCAAAACACTCTGTGAGTTTTCAGGGGCATGAAAAAATAAAATGAAAACCCTTAGAACTAGCCCTACAAGATATGTTGCCAGGGAGTGAAATAAATGGAAAATAAACGACATAAAATATTACTTCATTAGGCCAATATTTTATTATGATTTTATCCTACTCATTATTCTTTTCTATCATTTTCTAAAATTTATTCTTTATTTTATATATTCCTTTATTTAAGGATTTAAGATACTTGGTCATTGCCCTTTACTAAGGCATTTATATTTTTGTATTTTATCTGCTTATTTACTTTATAATTCTAAAACGAAAGAACAGTTATTCATTTTAGTATTCCATCTCTTTTTATGTATTTCTCTAACCTGAACAATTAATGATAATGGATGTAGACTTTAGATGCATATATTGAATGATTATCAAGGTCAAAGGGGAAGAATAAAATTACATAAAATGTTTTACATGGTCTTTCGTAACAATTTCAAATCTGTCTTCTTTGTGTTAGCAAAATTCTAACCTGTTTTAAGTAAAAAGTACAGGAAACTACTTTCACAACTAGTCTCCTGCTTAGGGCACAAATGAAAAATAGATTCCAAAAATGATTATAGTATGCCTAAGGTCCAACAAAATCAAAGCCAAGTTAAAATGTTTATCTGTCTTGCAAATAAATTAGAAAAATATTTGATAATAATTTAAAATTCCTACATGGACTGGTTCAGTTTGCCCTATAATCCCATTGTTGTTTCATCTGTTTATAAAAATGTAACACCAAGCAACCTGATATTAACAAGACCCATTTTTTTCTTTGTACTGTCCTATCCCCTTGCTCCACAATAAAATGAAAGCACTTTGAAAATGTGAATCTGATCTTTGTTCCTAGTTTCTGCCTCTTTAGTCTTTCTTTCTTAGTATGTCCTATTCAGACCATCAAAATACTTAAAAGATATTTAAACTGGAATGTTCTAAGTTGTTTTTTTTTCATTTCTAAATTTTTGAATTTTCTTATTAATTCCAGAAAGAGCTAAAAATGTCATGAGTTGCTCCTTCAAGGACTGGGTAAGACATATGCTACATTTGATTAGTCAAATATGGCATTACCCAATTACATCTGAAAAGCCCTCAATGAAAACAGGTCCACCCTAAAGCAGAATGATGGAAAGAGGGAGTGAGCCAGGGGGGAGATGTCATCTAGTATTGAGCTGAGAAAATTCAAGGGTTCTGAGGGTACCTACAATTGACAGCAAGAAAACCTGTGCATGTGAGCTTTATGAGTCAGAGATTTAAATGTATATTTCAGCCATATCCTAATTTTAGTCTATTTTTACTCTCATCAGAAAACCTAGTAAGCCTACACTAACCCCAAGGTCATAGAGTTAGCAAGTGTTGGTTGCCATAAGTCATCAATTTGTAGATATTTTATTAGAAAAAAATTATCAAGTAAGTTACTAAAGATAATAAAATAAATAATAAGGGGTCAAATAAATATTTCAAATATCTTTTTAAAAGCTTGGATTTCATTTTATGTGTTGGGGATTCTCTGTGTTATTGTAAAAAGACATATGACTAGACACATACCATTTGTAAGAATTTTTCTTGCAGTATTTCCAGGCATAAATGAGAGAGGCAAGACTGTAGAATTTGTGCTGTGCTACTAGAATTTTATATATTTTCCAAATAGAGAATCCAGACCAGAATAAAAGTTTAGGGTTGAAGTAGAAACTAAGACATTAGAAAAATTTAGAAACTCAAATGAAAGCCATAGAAACCATGTAGGCCTAGTTGACAGAGGAAAGAGGAGTCATGTAGAGATAATGACTTGGATATAATATGTCTACTTGATGGTGAGTTCTAGTCTTCTGTTGGATACCGAAGAAGGTCCAGACTTAGGTTTATGAAATACACAACACATTGTATCTTGGAATACAATGTTGGAATGTCTCTAATAGAATCTGTGGTAAAAGGAATATCTCAAATTTTAATTTTTTTGTGAAATGTATTTCATAATTGTCTGCTGGAAAGAAATTAATATTTTGAATAAATGCTCAAGCAATTTCAACATAAATTTTAAATGATATTCAGGACATTTTTGAGAAAATGATTCTCCTCCTACTCAACTATCAAACAAAAATATGTTACAAGTTTTTTTTCTTAGTTTTAATTTTGTATGTATATTGTGGCTCTCTTATATCAAATACACCTAGCATGCATAAATTTAACTGGTATAATTCAGAAACAGCTCACACATCATTTGAAGCAATATTTGAAGGTTTGTCTTCATGATCTAAAAACTTAAAGCATATAAATACTCATGACAAAAGTACATATTTTAATCTGAATATCACAGACAATAATAACTAATAGAGTAAATCTCAAAACAAAATATGGCAACAGCTCAAAGTAATAACAATGAAGAATAATCTTCCTTAGAGAAAATGTCTATCAAATTATAACTATCAAAGATATAATGTATCAAAGAAATAGTGGTAATTTAATATTTAGGTAATTTTCAATAGACTATCTTAATGCATATTTTATATAAAATGTTAAAAACTTCAGTTATATAAAAATATTATTCTAATGAATTGATTAACTTTAAGATATCCTGACTTAAGCAAACTTTAATAAAGTATAATAGAACTCATAATGAAAAAAATTTCATGCTGTATAAGTTACAACATTTTAAATTCAGATATTGGAATAACAAACTAAAAATTCATTAATTTATTTCTTGATTAAAAAAATGAGACAAAAAAGTGAGGGACAATGATCCTCTCTCTAATTTTAATTTTTCTAATTCAATATAGCTAATAAACTATTGTTTATAATTTATTATTATTATTGAACTAGAAAAATTAAAAATTAAAACTAGTAAGCTATTTGTTTATATCTAATAAACAAATTGGCCAGAATATAATGATTGGCCATTAGGAATCCAATTGACTCATAATAAGTTGATAGCCAGGATTTTTACCTAAGTAAATTCAAATGCATTTATGACAGGAAAAAAAATTATTTAATAAAATGTGAGCTTGCCTGACAAAACAAGAAATATTCTAGACTATTATTTTTATGCAAGTACAAATTTATCCTTAATATTGAAGGTAATCAACCCCATGATACATGAGCTGGAAGCATCATCCCACTATAACAAAAATTGAAAAATTTCCATCTTCATCAACATGGAGTGATTATCTGAATGATATTTAGTAATTCTCAGAAAAGGTTTTTTGTGTTTAGCCTTCCAACCATCCACTTTTCAAACCACTTACTATAATACATTACAGATGCCACAGTGGATGTCAAAAGAGAGAAAGTTGGACAAAAGGGTGGTAATTAGGAAAGGCAGAAGAACGGAACAAAGAAGAAAAAAGGAGGTGAAGGAAGAAAAAAAGAAGAAAATATATTTGCTTTACAGACATGTATAATGCATAAGAAGCACCTGATCTAATGCTGAGTACTCACAGATACTGGTGTCATGAGCTTATATGTACTTACCATACCTTAGCCATGATTTCCTTATATAAGTAAACTTTATATCCATGACAGAAATACAGGATGAGTGATTCCTCAGAAAGTTTGGTAATGTGTGACTATGCACATGCATCATGCATGTCTCTATCTATACCTCACTTATCCCTTTGCCTCAAAGTTTTTGTGACTTGAATGAAAGCATCTTTGAAAAATGGTAAGGAAGCTGTAAAGAGGGAGGGAAAGATGCGGAGGAAGAGAATTTTGAATGGCATTCTCAAAAATAACATATAGAACTGAACTGAAACCCAAGAACTATATCCAGTGTATTCAGAAATACCAGAATACAAAAGTTCCTTGTCCAGAGAAACTGTTTCAGAATGCTACAGAACAACTATTATCACAATAAAAGTTCTGTAATTGGTAATCAGACATAAGTTGAAACCTGACAAGAAAGTTTATGCAAAAATTGTTTCAGAACTAGATATAATGATCCTAATGAGCTTTAAATTAAAAAAAAGATTTAAAGTTTACAATTCAAAAGATTTGGACTTAAAGATAAATATCGTTAAAATAAGTGGAACTGTTTTATACATTAATATGTAATATTTAAGAATTCAAAGGGCTTTTGAATTAACTAAATACGTGATCTATGATTTTCCAGTGATCAAACAGGTGACAAAGACCACTTGTTTTCCAAAATGCTCTAAACTAAGCAAATTAGTTAATACAAGCATGAAAAATGAAGGCATTTGGTATTTAGAAGTATTCATCCACATTTTAAACTAGCTTATATGCAAACACATTAACACAGGAGACATGCATGTTAATAATGAGCTTACTGACCAAGAATACTTGCAAAACTTTTATATCTAAATTCCACAAACCGTGTGACAATGTTTCAAATTGTAATTAATCATCACTAAAGGGTACATGTGTATAAACACCCAAATATTTTTGTTAATAACTTGATTGACTGAATTTCTGGTTTAATTCAAATTGGGCACTATACTCCTTTTTGTGATTGAATACATTACACTCACTAAATTTTCTCATTTAATAGATTTCAAAAGAATTATGGGTATTTACCTAGGAAAGGCTCCAAGTTTTTCCCTTTCTTCTTATATTAGCAGAACATTATTTGAATTAATATATGCTTGTTTAGATACGTAAACAAATATTTTCTTAAGAGTATTATTTGAATATAAATTAAATGGATAAATGATCAGATAATCTAATTAAGAAACAAAAAGAGGAATTTAGGAGCCAAAACAAATAACCATAGAAATAGAAAATATTTTTAGAAATACACAACCTTGAAATAGACCAGAAAGTTTAGAAAAATCGGTACCTTCACTAAATAATTAACCCTCAAAACAAACTGTAAGAAGAGATAAAGTTCTAAATAAACCATAGATGTATAAGAACATCTATGAAAGAAAAGGAAAAAGAACTCTAAAAGTACTCATAGTCTACTCAACTATGACTTCTGAAGGGAATAACTTTCAAACATGGGGAGTTCCTAAATTTAAATATTCATGAGACTTGGCAAACCTGTGTCATTGATACTCAAGAAGCTGGAGAAGAAGCGTCTACTTTTAGCATTATATACAAAAAGACCCTGCCTTACAGGGCAAGATATAGGATTGTAGCAGAATATGCATGAGTCTCTCGGCTCAATTATCAGTCAAATAAGTAGAGGATGTTGGGATATAGAGAAGCTAGCCTAGCTAAGACACAGTAGGGCCTGGTACCTTTTCCAGGCCTTAGGTTAGTTCAACACACATGGATATTTAAACTCAGGTGTCCTGCTTCTCTGGGTCCTTGCCAGAAATCAATACCCATTATAATTGATATCAAACATTTTAACATTCACATTGAAATTAATTGTGAATTTAATTTCCATAGTTTTCACATTTTTTTGTAGTATAACCAATTTAAACCTATCTCAGACTAACTTACAAGTGACTGAGACTCAGATTATGGTGATTTTATTTGCCACTGACAATTACTGGGGGTAATTCCTAGTCTACTTTTCTAACTACTGGTCTGGCTACCACCTAATGGTGTACCCCAGATGTTTGTTGTTTTTCCTAGTCACATGTTCATGGTCCATCTCCCTTCATGTGGCTTCCTACTCTCTTCCTAATTCTATGTCCTTCTCCTGGACTCCCTTTTCTCTTCTTCTTTCTCTACTCCAACTAAATAACTCAACCCCCCTACCTCTAATAACTCTAGTAATTGGCTGTGACCAATTTTATTTAAACAGTAGTTTTAAACTAAGGAACAATGTTTGCACAACAAATCTATGAATGTGAGAAGTTACTCTTAGACCTAGACCTTCTGGTAGAGAATTTAGCTTTACAATTAATATTAACAGAGCAAATGTCAACATTTTGTTTTTAATCTGTAAACTTTCTTTTCATGTTGATTGTTTACTTTGTTGTGGGATAATAAAATAAATATTTTGCTACAGTGCAATTTCTGCTATGAAAAAAATGCATTAACACATGATCCCTTTGTATATTTTCTGTTTGTTGTCTCTGCTTTGGGAATCTCATTAAAACTAGCATTTCCAAGACCAACATTAAGAAATTTCTCCCTAATTTTCTTTTTCCTTTTTTTATTATTAATTATTTTATTTATTTGCATTCCAAATGTTGCCCATGGTTCAGGTTAGTTGACATTAACCATAAAAAGCCCAAAGACAGATGGTTTTAATGCAGAATTCAACCAGACCAAATTTTCTTTTAAAACTTCAGTCTTATAACAAGCCTTTATTCATTTGATTTTATTTGTATATATGCTGTGAAAATGAAATCCAGTTTTATTCTTTTCCCTATGCCTAACCAGTTTAACCAGCACTATTCATTGCTGCACATTTTAGTGCTTTTTGTATCCTTATCATAAGTCAATTGTTTGCAAATGTGTAGAGGAATACTGTACTTTAACTATAACAGCCTGAAATTAGATTCTTTCCAACTTAATATAGAAAGCATTATAGGTAACTCAGTATATTAGAGCTTTTTTCATTATTGTGATAAAATACAGGAGTAATTTAAAAAAAATCATCTTTAGCTCATCATTTGGAAGTCAGAAAGATCATAGAGCACTTAGTCTTTCAAGGGTACCCTTTTCTTCACTGTGGGGCAGTGGTCTGTTCAGGTAATTTAGGCTCAGTGGAGTATTGTGGCCTTGAGTCCTGGAGCCTCATGGGTAGTTTCTGCTTGCATGAGACGGAGGAGCTCAGTTATATCTCCTTAGTCTTTGGCTCCTGCTTCAGTCACAACTCCTCACAGCTGCCCCAACAGGAGATCTATCAGGCAGACAATGACCCAAACTCCCAGCCTTCTAGCTGGACCCTACACCTAGTCATCTGACCACAGCCAGGCATGCCATGCCCCACACAATATAAAGGATGGGTTGTCCCCTCCTCTCTCTCTTGCTCTTTGTTTCTCTCTTGCTTCTTTTCTTCCTTTCTCATTCTTTGTTCTCTTCTCTTGCCTTCTTGTTCTCTTGCTTTCTTTTCTTTCCTCTCTCTCTCCTCCTCTTCTCTTCTCCTTCCTCTCCTTTCCTTCTCTCTACTTGACCAGCCTATTTTCTCTTTCCTATAATAAAATAACTTATTTATACATTGCTTCCTTTTTAACTAACACCCCTCCAAGGCCTCAGCACTAGGGAGAGAGAGAGCCAGAGGCCTCAGCAGCAGGCCCTGACTTGGTACAACACTTCACTTCCTCTTTGCAGATTGACTCATGATGAGATTTTAGAAGCTAGGGACAGTAAGTGTTAGAGGGGTAGAATAAAGTGAGAGCATAGGAACTAAAGAATGAGAAGAGTGGAGAAGGAAAGATAGGAAGATGAAACAAACAATGAATTAAAGAGAGAGATGTCTCACAGAGTAAGACAAGAAAAATTATTATATGTTGTAAAGTCTGTTTCCTTCTTCTTATTAGGGAACTAATACTTACTCATAAAGAATCATTCTTTTGACATCTTTCTAAAAACCCATATCTAAAGTAGGAGCAGGTGGGTTAGTGAGCAGGAAGGGGGAGGATGGGACAGCGGTTTTTCCAGAGGGGATAAAATTTGCAATGTAAATAAAGAAAACATCTAATAAAAAAGAATTAAAATGTGAAAATTAGTTGACACACACTTAATACCTTACAGTGATTTTTAATCTCTAGTATATTTGTGGGAAAAATTGAGATGAAACCTTAACATTCTTTTGACTCTACAATGCTCACTTCACTGACAACATAATGCTCATAATTAACAGATCTTATCTTAAATGGTTCCATCATTATGTCAAAATATCTGTGTATGAACTTAACATCTCCCTACACTGAGGGACTATGCGTAGTCATAGGATCCTGGAAGAAAAAATGCCATATTTTTTTTTCAGAGTTGTGGTAACCAATAAATTACCAATAGAAGAATTTTAATCTAGCAACATGGCTGCTCTGGCAAGGAATCATGTTCAAAGACCTTTGACACCTGTGTGTTCTGGCTCAAGGAGTCATGTTGCTAGACTAAAATTCCTTTATATTGCCTGTGTTCTAGTAAATAATTTCTCTTTGTATCTATCTCTGTTTCTCTGTTTCTGTCTCTGTCTCTCTCTGTCTCTTTGTCTTTGTCTCTGTCTCTCTCTCTCAGGCACACACACATACACACACACACACACACACACACACACACACACACACACACACCCTGATACTCATGAAGGCAATATAATGAAACTTTGTGGGAAAAAGAAAGACATCCACAGGAGAGGGTGTATTGGGAAGAAATAGTAAACACTGTGAGAAAATGGAGAATGAGAAATGATAATAAGACGTGAAATGACCAAAATTCAATATATAAATGTGTGAAACAAATAATATAAAAAAGCAATAAAAAGAAAGTTACTTTGAATTTTATTGCAATATTTATTAAAGAATAATTTCAAGAGAACTCCCAGCTATTTGACATCTGAGTTTGTTATCACTCTGAGGACAGCCAAGTGAATAAGTTAGTGATCTTGTTTTTTCATCCTCTATCAAGAAACAAATCATCCTGATGTCACCGTCACATCTCAACAAAAGTGATCTACATCATAATCAAGTCAAGAATTTCAAATTAGGCACAATTTATATCATCAATCATACTACATATTTTTTTTTGAAATTTAATAACAACAAAAAGTGAATGATAACTATGGGCATCTTTGAATACGGAAGAACTCATGGATTGCCAAAATTTACAATTGTTGCTACACAATCATTCCTTCTCTTCAGTGCTTAATGCACAAATGTGCATGCTTTTCTAAGAACAGCACTTCTAACATGGTATTAGCTGGCTGAGAAGCAAATCCTCAATAGCCTAAACAAATACAATAAATAAATAAATAAATAAATAAATAAATAAATAAATATTAAATAAACACTTACTTTTAGGCATCCTGGGGATTTTTTAAATATAACTAATGTTTTCAGTAAATATTTTTGTAGGGATGTGGACTTTTTTTTGTACACGCAGAATGTTTGGTGCACTCCAAGCAATGTACATGATATAACTTCATATTTAATCTGTGAACTTAATTAATATTTTAAAGTGCTCATAAAAATTATAGTTGAGACATGAATCATTTTCCATCTATACGCATATTTATAATGGATATTACCTGGTTATTGTGGGGGAATTCAGAATATGTTGCAGAGAGAGCTTTGCATTTATTTGTTTCTCTTAATGATCCACATTGTGAAAGCTGTCACTACCCTGTCATATCCATGAAGAAACTA
This sequence comes from Mastomys coucha, assembly GCF_008632895.1. Classification (NCBI taxonomy): domain Eukaryota; kingdom Metazoa; phylum Chordata; class Mammalia; order Rodentia; family Muridae; genus Mastomys; species Mastomys coucha. The sequence continues at coordinate 43,460,001 of NW_022196891.1, read as the reverse complement.
ATGTTTGCCAGTAAGGTTTGCAAATAAGAAATCAAATACAAAGGCTAATATCATAGTAGTATCTATTAAATGCTTAGCGGTAATGCCACACAAAATAAAAACTGTCATGAATATAAATAAGTTTTTAACAAAAAAGTGCACATAATTAGCGAAGGTCCTCACATGTCAAAAGTCCTGAGTTTCATGCATAGCCCAGACTTCTAAAACAAACAAAAACAAAATAAAACTTATACACCTATACTACATATATATGTTGTCACTGTGTCAGAAAACAAAACAGAAACAAGAAAAGGAGGAATATATTTTAGCTCACCCACTTCGAGGAGTCAGCATGTCGGAATAGGGAAAGCATGCTAGCACAGTTCAGCTCCTATTGGAGCAGGTAAGAAACAGGGAAGTTGAAGTCCAACGAGGTCTTCCCATTTACCAAATTTATTTTTTAGTTTGGAAGTTCAATATATACAATGCTGTCCCCACATAGATAATAGTTACTTATTTTTCTATTAATAATAATTCTGGAACCAACTCACAGACATCGCAAGCATGCCCTTCACCAAATGCTTAGCTGATTATAAATCTAGTTAGGGTGAGACAAGGTTAACTATCACAACATTTAACTAGTATTGACATCTAAGGATGCTATGTTAGTAAGAAAATTTTATTATTTTAAAATTAATTTGTACGCTTCTTAATTTAAAACTCTTTTTCTCTTTCTGAACAATGAGGCAAGAAAAATTACAGAAACAACAATGTAGACCCTGGTGCCTGTGGTCAGTAGACTTTTCTTCAATTATGAAATGATTCCACACCATTCTAATTATTTGCAACTTGCCTGTCCTTGATGGGAGAGCTATCATTTGAAATGAAAAATATCTGTATTACTTCTCCTCATTTTCATGCTACTAAGCAAAATAGCTACAGATATAGTAATTGTTTTAAAATAGAAAGGTCTGCTTCTATACTTTTTATTTCACTCAAGATACAACAATAGCAGTGAGGCCTTGAAAAACTTGTCTTTATAATATAATATTAAATAAGAAAGAGATATTTTTCCCCCTGAATGGCAATAAGAGAAGAATGTTTTCTTACATTACTTGTGCAACACACAATACTGGAAATTTTAGTCAGAAGACTTAGGTTTTATAAATAAATAAGTGATGCAGGAATCAGCAGAGAAGTAAAATACTTATTTATAAATTAAAAGACACAATTTTAAAGAACACACAGAATATATACATACTTTGACATGAATAAATTCAGTAAGATACAGAACTCAAAATGTAAGCAAAATTCTGCTATATTTCTATAAACTGATCACAACTCAAGATATTTACAATAGCATCAAAAAGAAAAATGTAATTTAAATATATAGATATAAAGAAGATTAATATTTGAGAAAAATCTCAAAATTGTCAGAAGACAATTTGCACTTAAATGGAAAATAGCCCATGTTTATGGGTCAAAGTTGTTAGTATTGATAATTGGAAATGCTATCTTAAATGATATATTCAATTCATTTCAGTCTAGGTATCCACAAAAAATTCAGAACTCAAAATAAAACCCTAAAATTTATCAAGGGACTAAGTGCCTGCCGAAATAAAGTTTAAAATAAAAATCAAGACAGAAAAATATTGCAGTCTCACTGTTCTTGATATTAAACCTTACAACTATAAGTTGAACTAAGCACAAGGACCTCTTTTCATTCTTCATTTAGGTTTCCATACAGGATTCTTAATACATAGTTGTTCTGGATTCACTCTTGGAAAGGCTTTTAAGTGTTAAAAGGAATCAAGCATTTTGACCTAATGAAATACATCTTTCTCTATTGTTCTCTTTTCTCTGAAGGAAAAGAAGTAAATGAAGACTCACGTTGAGAACAAAGTAGCCCTTCTTGTAACACCAGGCTACCAAAAGGCATTCCTAAATGGCGTCTCTAGTTTTCTTGTGAAGATGCTTCATCCAGTTGATGGATATTTACCTGTACTGCCCTGGCACCTGGAAAGACTGTCTCTCAGGCAGAAGAATGGTGATTTGTTTTCTATCTATGACAATAAAACTGCCCTTCAGATTCCTCCACCTCAAGACTCAGTGATTCACACTTGTTAGCATTCTAAAATATCAGGATTTAATAGTTGAGTTTCATTGTCAGTTGTGACACCAACTGAACATGTGAACAACACCTCCGTAAACTGCTCACAAAGCAGTTGTTCGACTTTAACTCATGCTGTCTGCAAGTCTGTGGCTAATAGTATTCTTTGCACTTCACTCAGGATCATTATCATTTCTGCTTCCAATTGTGAGACTATGCAACTGCAGGTTCACCACATATTTTACAGGAATATATCAGAATTTTAGTTCTTAGCGAAGAGGAGTATGAGTGCTGAAGTGAATTCCTGAAGTAGGAAGCAGGAGACAGAAACATACTCTTACACTCTTATAACTCATTATAAGTTATAATGTTTATATCTTGGTGCATATTATACAACTTAAACAAAAGTATAGCTCAGAATGGAGTTGCCAAGTAAATGTATCCAAAAATATGTGTTCCAGTTATGAAAGTCTTTCATAATACCTGAAAAAAATATTGCAGCCAATTTCTGATTTGAGCCCTCCAAAAAATAGTTGGGGGATAACTCTTTAAGAGCTCTTTTCTTGTTGTTAGTCTTAGTGTGTCTTTGGAAAGATCTCCCATAGTTATATTAATACTTATATAATAAAATCTATCATAAAAAGGACAGTATAAATTTAACTATCACAATATCTTCAATAGATAATCTCACTTGTATGTACTTTTGGTTCTTAAAAGAAGCAAACAAACAAACATGTCTTTTCATTTTTTATTCATTATATATAGTAGTCCTCCTTAATTTTCCAGAGTTTCTAGAAATTGTGTACAAAGAAAGAGGGATTAGGGATATCCAGGCTGCTAATGAGCACAAGCCCTTGCATTAAGTAAAGTCCTCCTAGAGCAGAGCTATATTTCTTCAAATATTACATACAATTTTTATTCATTATTTTGAAGGAGAATAAACCACATGGATAATGAAAATGTATTAATATCTTCTGTTAATTTTCAGAAACTAGTGATTGGTTGTATTCTACCTTGAATAATTTAATTGGTAATACAATATTTATGCTAGTGACTGAGATATATTCCAACTACTTTTTGTGCTTCAATCATAAAAATAGTTCCTAACTTTCTGCAAGTTTTTTATTATATATCATCAACAAGTAACAATGATGTGAATGGCCTAGTCTCATTAAAGATATATTATTTATCTTGTATGTCCAATCTGTATGGATTAATACTCTGTGTCATAAATGTCATATCTAATGATATTATTTAATATCATTCCCCATTTTATGTTATTTAGGAAATTTAAGTTCTTAAAAATTTCCATGGTAATTTACATGTTAGTATAGTTGTATTAGGTATAAATATTTCAGATAAAGATTAGGATAAATAAAAGTTACTACAAAGTCTAGTTATATGTATACCTACAATGCATAGGTTATATGTATTACACATTATAAATTCATTGGAGAACCTGGTATGGTAAAACATTTCTCCCTATTAAGAAAACTTCTAAAAAATAAAAAAATTTAAAAAATCTTCAAATATAACATCATTCTACTCCTGGAAGCCCCAAAATATTATCTACAATAAATGTTCCTATTCTATACTTAACTTTTCTGTGACAGAAAACAAACATGAGAGGAAGACACAGAATGCATAGCAAACACTATCTCTAGAGTTCTCAGATATTTTTTTCAATGCTCACAACTTTTCCTCATTACTTCATGCTTAGAAATCCTGTCACATCTTTCCTTGTCACACAGCTGGGATTTACATTCTCTCCCCTAAAGCACCATTACAAATGAAAACATTGTTTCTTGTTCCAACTGCATATCCAATAGCTTCTGAGAAAGTGAGAATTGAGAAATCACTTAAAAGTCTGAACAAACTTCAATCTAGTAGTGTAGAAAATCCCAAATTTAAAAAAAAATTAGAAAGATCATGCTGAACTAAGGTTAACTTATTAAAAGGAAAAGCTGTAGCTCTCATATATTCTTTAAGGGTGCTTAGAAAATAACAGCCTACCTTTGGCAAATGCCACAGCAAAATGCATAGTAATTATTTCTTTTTCATTTTAGAATAGAGAAATTCAAAGCTTTTCTCTCTATGTCACAATTCAAAAGCTCATCTAATGAATTTCAAGTAAAATAATTAAAAAAACCCATCACTGCCTATTTCTTTTAAAAAGTAAGTAGCCAACACACTGGCTGAAGCCAGTATTCACAGGACTGGGCAATGCATGACCCAGGTGAATGTGCAAAATTACCGGTCCAAGCTGCATGACAGAACCCAGCGCCCAATCATGGAAGATGACATGCCACAATCATTTCAATTCCCTGAAGTCATGTCGAGGCAACCTCACTCTTGATTTCCTCGAATGCTTTGCCTGTTTTGTTTGGCAAAGCAGAATAGATAGGATACTGATCTATGTCTTCTAAGCTCTGCAGGTGAATTGCTTTATGAAAGGAGGCCCTTAAAATTAGTAACCTGGAACCCATACATTCCCAGGATATATATTTTCTCTCATTTATTTGTCTGGAAAATGCCTAATTTGATACTTTTTAAGAAGAATGAAATGTCCCTTGTTTCAGTTTTTCTTTGTGTTTGAAGAGGGTGTAAGTCATGAGATATAGAAACTAGATTCTTTTTATAGTAGAAGAATAAAACATGACATCATTCACAAGATATCATTTGCCATCTTTAGAGAGCAGGGATGTGGCACTTGGTAATTGCAGTATAATGCTTAAGAAAAAAAGTTCATCATTACATTCAAGCAGCATAGTTTCCTTTTAAAACCATGTAATCTGAAAGCCTTCTTCCACCTAACAAAACTACTACCCAAATATGAAGTCTCAGTAGAGCTCTCTGATGTTCTCTTAAATAATGAATGAACTATGTATCAATCATGTGCGATAAACATGTTAGAATCTTACTATGTTAGAGTACAATGTAGATTTTACTAATGAGATGTCAAATGAAATTCACATCAAAATTCATCGATATGTGTTCTGCTAATGGACCATCTAATTCATCTGTTAAATTCTCCAGGTATTTCCGGACACTGTATGTCTCAGCCTTGGTGATGATAATGACATTAACATCAACAGACTCTGTGACAAATGATGTTGTAATAAGCATCCTTAAAGCATGCAGTAAACGTCACTGGTTTTTAGGTCAGCATTTTCAGTTTTCCAAAGAGTATGGATATAGAAAACTATACATATAAGTACTGAATGCTAAATGATTGTGCCACTGGTGCTTTATTTTTCACACAAAACATCCAGGAAATCTGGGATACCATAAAAAGACCTAACCTAAGAATAATGGGAATAGAAGAAGGTCATGAGTTCTAGGTCAAATGCCCAGGAAACATTTTCAACCAAGTCACAGAAGAAAACTTTCCCAATCTAAAGAAACAGATGCCTAAAAATATACAAGAATCTTATAGAATACCAGTTAGACTGGACCAGAAATGAAAATTGTCCTGGCATATAATAATCAAAACACAAATTCTACAGAACAAAGAGAGAATAGTAAAAGTAGCAAAAGAAAGTGGACAGGTAACATATAAAGGCAGACCTATCAGAATCACACCCAACTTTTTAACAGAGACTATAAAAGAGCCTGGATAGATATCTTGTAACTTATAAAATACACACACATACAGTTACAAAATTAACTCAAAGAAATCATTAGCCGCCTGATACAAATGATAAACCGGCTGAGAAAGTAATTAGGGAAACAACACCCTTTACACTAGCCACAAATAATACAAAGTACTTTGGTGTAACACTAATCATACAAGTGAAAGATTTATATGATAAGATTGCAAGTCCCTGAAGAAAGAAATTAAAGAAGATATTAGAGATGGAAAGCTCTCCCAGCTCATGGATTGGTAGAACTAGCCTAGTGAAAATGGCCATCTTACCAAAAGCAATCTACATATACAATAACATCCCCATTAATTTCTGAGACAATTTTTTATAGACCTAGAAAGAGCAATTCTCAACTTTATATGGAAAACAAAAAAAAAAAATCAGGATAACCAAAACAATCCTGAACCATAAAAGAATTTTAGGAGGAATCACAATTCCTGAACTCAAGCTGTATTAGAAAGCAGTAGTGATAGAAACTCCATAGTATTGGTGCAGAAACAGACACGCTGAACAATGGAATCAAACCAAAGACCCACAGACCTACAGACACTTGATTTTTGATAAAGAAGCCAAAACCATACAATGAAAAAAAGAAAGCATCTTCAACAAATGGTGCTGGTAGAACTCTATGGCTACATGTAGACCAACAAAACTAAATCTATATTTACCACCCTGAACAAAACTGAAGTTCAGATGGATTAAAGACCTAAACATAAAGCAGAATACACTAAATCACATAGGATAGAAAGTGGGAAATATCCTTGAACACGCTGGTACAGGAGACAACTTGTTTCTCTGAACAAATGTGCCAACCGATCACTGCAAACATTAGATCTCTGTGGATTGCAGCATATCATAATCTTAGCTGCTCAACTCAGATACAGGAGGCAAAAGAAACAAACTAAAAGGTCTTATTTTTATGCTTTTATTTTTATGCTATTTGATAGCACCACTGACCCAAATAATTCCCATTAATGCTAACTTTCGATGTTTCCACCTTGTCTTAGTCACTGTGAGAGAAGAACTAGCCTTCTAATGAGCTATTTCATACCATGTTAATAAACAAACTACACAGTTTAAATAGTTTAATCTTATTGTTGTCTTCTATTATACACATAGAGAGAACTTTCTACCCATTGCTATAACCCTTAGTTGGTTGGTTGTTTTTTAGTTTTCCTCAGAGGTTATCACTGATGTTTTTCATTTTTAAGGCTTGTGCTAAGTAAGTTCTTAACATAGTACAAGTTTGTGGGGTTATTTTAAATAAGAATGTCTTCCTGCTGGGGGTGGTGATGCAGGCCTTTGATCCTATCCCTTGGGAAACTGAGGATATCTGTGAGTCAAGGGATCCTGCTCCTTACATCCTGTCTTAAAAAAAAAAAAAAAATTGTTCCTTTAATTCATTTTGAGTAGTTCATTTTTTTCTAACATAACCACACCTTATTGACTTTGCTCTTGGTATTCAGCCCTATACCTCCATTTGTCATCATCCTGAAATTGCTTTAGTAGGGTCTTTTGAAGCTTGACTTTTTTCTCTTGCCTAGTTTTCTGTCAAGGCTTCCAATCCTTTACTGAATAGATGGTTGAATAAAGTAAGTATCCCTGCAATTTTTCACAGCTTGAAGAAAAGCTTTCCATTTTTCATCATTTAGTGGAATTCCAGCTACCAGCTTCTAACTAATCACCTTCACTGTAGTGTAGAGGGACATTGCTACTCCTGGTTAAGTAAAGTCTTTATGTGAGATGGAGGCTAAAATCTGTCCACTGCTCAATCTCAATTCTTTTTTTAGTATGTTGATACTGGCATATTGGATGACTTTATTCTGATCTATGGCTATAAATACCATCTCAGAGCCAATGATCCACCAATGTAAATTTCTACTCTTGGTTTTGTTTGGGTTGTGTGTGTGTGTATGTGTGTTTTTGTACATTGTGCTGATGTCTAACTCCTTTCTGGACATTTTAACTACTAATGAGTTTTAAACCAAATACATCCAAAATCCAAATTATATTTTAATGTTCTCCTCCAAGACATCATTTTTCAGTATTCCTCCTTCTCTTAAAAATGATAATTTGATCTCTGCTGTCATTCAAACAAGGCATGTAGTATCATCCTTGACACATCTCTGTTCCTCTTTCCACCTCCAATTCATGACAGACATCATGTGTGTATAAGAACTGTCATTTTTCACGTTCTACAATATTATTACCTTCCTCTATCTCTCACTGAGATAATTTAATGAATAAGACTTCTTACTGCATCTCAGCACAGTAAACTTGCAATATAACAAAGTAGAATAAAAAACAAAACCTATTTCTTATATGTGTTTTCATATTAATTCTAATGTAGGAAGAATAAATAGTAAAATAATATAAATTGAAAAGATATCATTCATTTTAATTGTTCAAACAAATGCTGAAGAAAAATAGCTTTTGTGTTTTGTGTTTTGTGAGGGTAAATTTTTAATGAATTCTGCAATCTCCATAGGAAAAGCAGGTTGCAAGAATCTCCAAAAGAAAAGTAGAGAAACACGTAAATGTAGAATTGTTGTCTTGACAAATAAGCTTTCATCCTGAAGTCTGAGGTGGAAGAAAGTTTGAATGTTGAGTCTATATAGGGAGTTGGAGCTCCACTCAGAATGGGCCTCAGTCATGGATAGTTTGTAGTGACTGATGTAAACTGTGGAAGTTGATAAAATGAAAAGATTCTCAGAGAGTTTGGTTGGAGCAAAGCATGACTTCTGTACAGTAGAAATGAGACATGGACAAATTGCCTAAGTTTCTTTGTTCCACCTACATCATGGATAATGGAAAAATATTCCCCTGTTTGTGTTTATTCCTATGATGAGTCTGTATGGTGGCATAAAGGCACATGTTTTGTGGCTCTGGAATGGCCTATATAGTTCTAGGTGGCCTAAAACACAATCTAAGCTTCCTGTCTCAGTTTTTTGTGCTCAATTACACACATGAGCTACCACATCTACATTTAAATGGTTATATTAAAAGTTGAAGAGATCAACTTGATATTTTGAAAACTATGTAGTTTTATCGGACACTGTAATATATAGAATGATCCCTTTCCTCAGTTTTTGTTTTAGGAACTAGGCTTCCTGAGTTTATTTATATGAAGAGTCAGATGCAAATGCTCTGCAAGATAAATTGAACATAGTGAATACCATTGACCAGTTTATTTCCATCTGTAATAGAGTGAATATCGTGCTTCTGTCTTCTCTTGCAAGACTCCTTGTATCAGTTTATTCATCACAAAAAGTAGGAGAGAAGGCATTACTAATTTGTCTGTGAATACCATGTTCACAGAAATATAGATTCCTGTATAGCCCCTCTCTTGAAACAGTGGTCCTTTTGTTTTGTAACCATAGCCAACTACATTAAGTTAAAATGGAACACAATATTACTTAAGTACTCTAAAGTGTGAAATTAAAAGCCTCCTTAGAGATTAGCTTCAAAAAGGTTTTATTCCCTGATGATTAATACTCCCATTAAAATGTGCTTTATATTATATTGTGTGGTCTGTGTATAACATCTCATAACAAAATATGAAATTAAAGTAATAAAATAATAATGAATAATGCCAACCTGAATGGCCATTGCTCTAGTGGTAATGTTTGAGGAGAGCCTCTTCTATAGAATTTTCAATAAACAGGTCAGGAGCTAACTTAAACACAAAGAATTTATCATCTTTTAATCTCAGAATTTCTCTGTGTTAGAACTTCTGCTATTCTATGCTTACTCATAAAAATAAAAGAAGCATTCTGAGCCAGGCAGTGGTGGTGCATGCCTTTAATCCCAGCACTTGGGAGGCAGAGGGAGGTGGATTTCTGAGTTGGAGACCAGCCTGGTCTACAGAGTGAGTTCCAGGACAGCCAGGGCTACACAGAGAAACCTTGTCTTGAAAAAAAAAAAGAAGCATTCTGGACAAAAGAGGTAAATGATGAAGCTTTACTCAGCTCAAACTACGTGTGGCTGGAGTTCTGTAAGCAGGATGCTTCTTGCAGCCAGTATTCTTATAATGCACCGTACAGGGGACAGTGTCAAGTGAAAAAATATGAAAGGTTAATTTAGATCCTTCTTAATAAATCTTTTTTTGAAAAGACACTATAGTCAATAATGGTTTAAATTATCTATGTATTTTTCCATTCTTCATATTATTTTTCAATAAACTTTTGAATGAAAATTTCAAAATAGTCCTTTCTTACAGAGCTCTCAAGTTTTAAGGTTTAACGTAAAACTCATGCTATTGTAAAATAAACATAATCTCAATTATTAATAGAAAAAAAGGAAAGCACAAAATATACATTATGCATTGGAAAATTAATTAGATTTCCTTTTAATAGTTATATTTTTATTATTTATATAGTATGAAAAATTATTAGTAAAATAACCTACTAGGTAAGTTTTTTCAATAATTTTTAGTTAATTTTACATGCTGATTGAAGCTCCTCCCAGTCCACCCTTACAAATCCCTCCCTCCATTTTGCTATCCCCTTCTCAGAGAAGTTGAATTCCCCTTGGGCACTAGTCCACCACAGAACAGTTCCAGCAGGATTGAATGCATCCTTGCCCACTGAGGGCCACCAGGCAGTCCTCATAGGGAAAGGAGAGCCAAAGGAGATCGGGGAGCCCCACTCCAATTGTTAGGGACCCACATGAACATATGGCTGCATATCTACTACAAATATCTGCTAGAAGGGGTGGGGAAGCAGACTCATTGTAGGCATCTCTGGGAAAAACTGGAGACCTGGGAACAGGGAAGGCTACGGCTACGGGAAGTCTTGGGGTGATCCAAGCTGAGATCCAAACCGGCAGATAATATAGAGACTTGCGGTAGCCACTTCCTCTAGCTAGGCAGGACTTCCAATGGAAAAGAGTGACATCAACCCAGTCACAAACTTTCAACCTAAAGTTTGTCCTGGCTATAAGATGCACAGAGATTAAAATGGAGCAGAGACTGAAGGAAAGGCCAACAAATGATAGGCTCCAAGTTGAGACCTATCTCATCCATGTAAGAGAACCAGCCCTTGACACTATTGATGATACTGTTAGGTTTGCAGGCAGGAACCAAGCTTAACTGTCCCAAGAGACTTCATTCAGCAGCAGAAAGAAACAGATACAGAGACTCAGAGCCAACCATCAGGCAGAGCTCAGGAAGACTTGTGGAAGAGTCCGGGATGGAACTGTGCAAGCCAGAGGGGCCAAGGACACCAAACAAACACCCACAGAGTCAATGAAGTAAGACTTGGTTAATTTAATTTATGATTTGCTTAGTAATTATGGCCAGGCTTTCATTGCAATTTTGGAATAGAATGTATCTGAAAAAAAAGTGCAATTTATTTGAAAGGCACTTTGCCAAGGACTTGAGAATACCATAAATTACTAAAAATTGTATAACATTGTATAGTAGAAGATATCTTGCATATGATTCTGTTTTGATAATAGAAGAAGGTGGGCAAACGCCTTAAATTTGTGAGTAATTATACTTATGAACAAGGATGCACGTGTTTTTATCCATAGTCATATTGTTTGCCCAAAGCTTGGTAAGTGCAGAAAAGATGACTGAAATGTTTTCTAATATTGCTTCAGGAACCAAGAACTACATTCACTGTGTCACACAGATTCGATTTTATAGGAAGTAGATCTGCATAAACACTGGAGGAAGATTCTATGTTTTAATTATTATGTAGCATTTACACTTCTAGACTTTAGCATGATCCTAGCAGATATATCAATATGCCTAGCACATGAACCAAATCTCTGGTTTAAAATACAAATGGGATGTATCTCACTCATATATACACAGCAGCTATGCCTGCATATGTATACATAAAAACACACATACACACACATGTATGAGTGTACTCCCTGTACTCCTATTTCATTGTCTAGTATAGTCATGTTCAATAATAGCCCTAGCCAGGCAGTAGTAGTACATGCTTTTAATCCCAGGACTTGAGAGGCAGAGAAAGGCAGATTTCTGAGTTCCAGGCCAGCCTGGTCTACAAAGTGAGTTACAGGACAGTCAGGTCTATACAGAGAAACCCTGTCTCAAAAAACCAAAATAATAATTAATAATAATAATAATAATAATAATAATAATAACCCTACATACATTTATTTTAAATGGGTTTTCTTGGCTATAGCTTCAAGCTATTAAATTTAAATCCTGTTGAAATTTTTTGCCTGGTTATATAGCTGTAAAAATTATGCTGAAACTTGCATTTAATTATTTAAAATGGCTAGTGATGTGTATTTACTTTAACATTTTAGTTTTAAGTGTTTAAATATTTTTCTATGCCCTAAAGGAATTGAAAAGTATTGTTAGAAATGGTGTCAAGTGTTTTATTTTAACATTTCATTTTGAATTGAAACTGTTTATGTTGAGGAACTAAAATGCTTCAAATATTCTATTATTTTAGACTCAATTTTAATCCACACAACCCAGTTGATACCATTTGTTATGCCTTTTGCATAGCTTATCTGTCAGGAGTTTGAACTATTGCAGGCTAATTGCTCATCATAATTCCTTTGGGCTGGATTCAGAGTAACAAATTAAACCAGGAAGATGCACAAAATGTTAAAAAAAAATGTCCAGTCTTTCACAGGTATAATACTGCATACTACTTTAAGATATTTCTTCTTTCTCTCTCTTAAATTTATTTGGTCTAATTAATGTGAAGTATTTAAGGATTTTTAAACAATATAATTTACTTTTTAATAAAAATAGTGTTATTGAACATAGCACAATTAAAAAACATTATTTCTAATAATGCTGATTTCAGCTGGTAATGTGTTCATTCAACAATTTTATTAACTGCTAATTCTCTCTTTTAAAGAGACAATGAGGATACAAGGGCCAAAATCTAGCAACCACTACATGTGTATTACTGCAAACTGCACAAACTTCTTTAGCAGATATGAAACAGCTGTCTCATGGGCCTTATTCTGCCTTTGAATAAAGTTGCTGAAGTACTGTGTGTCTACAAGCTATAAGGAGCAATGACAAAATTAGAGCTAGCAAAAGGGATTAAAAAGTAGAATTTAATTAAAGGTAAGGACATATTGCATTTTACTATCAAAATTTCTTTCTTTCTTTTTTTTTTTTTGGTTTTTTTGGGAGGGTGTTTTGTTTGTTTGTTTGTTTTTCAAGACAGGGTTTCTCTGTATAGCCCTGGCTGTCCTGGAACTCATTCTGTAGACCAGGATGGCTATGAACTCAGAAATCCACCTTCCTCTGCCTCCCAAGTGCTGGGATTAAAGGTGTGTGCCACACCATTGTCCAGCAAAAATTTCTTCTTTCAAATATTATATTTCCAAGCTCATTATTAACCTTTTTTTGAAGTAAATTATAACCATCTAAATATTTATATTATTTTCATATACTTATACTTATAAAATATTCCTTACAAATATTCACATAATTCATGATTTTCTGTGATTTCCTGGAGAGCGCATGGACCTAGTATACAATAAAAAGAATTGATTATAGAAAGGAAAGAACTCATGAAAGAATTGTACTTCCAGGGTAAATTTTTAGTAGAATGCCTCAAATGTCCTAATTTTCCAATAGATATTCAGCAAATCCACTGAAGAGGATTTGATCCAGTAGTTTTAATGGAATACAGATGATAAAAGCTAAAGTATGCAGAGATGTATGTAGTAATGTAATTAGTCTATTAGTATCTTTTATCTAGATGGTTATTGCTTTTGTCATTTTGTTACTAAGATTGTATTTTAGAGATGTTGCCTTGAGATCATCATCAGAGAAGTGAATCCATCAGTTTTGGATTGTTTGGCTAGAAATATCAATTTAGTAGATAATAACTAAGATGTAAGCATAGGAAGATGTGGAGTGATGCATTGATCTGTAAATTAATTTGTTTGGTGTTTCAAAAATCACATTGAGGGACCCTAGATGAAATGCCCTATAGTGGGGAGAGGGAATTTGTATAGCCCACCTCCATCAAAAAGACAGGGCATGGAGTAAGGGAGGTGGTTGCCATCCCACAGTCAAAACTCTAACCCATAAGTCCCAAAGCCTGACAGTGTGACTGCTGCTATATGGAGCACTCACAAAAAGGGACCTAGCATGACTACCCTCTGGAAGACCCAACAAGCAGCTGAAAGCAGTCCTAAGAGGAAAACTCATAGCTTTAAGTGCTTCCAAAAAGAAACTGGAAAGAGCATA
>NW_022196891.1:43388330-43441850 GCF_008632895.1 Mastomys coucha | reverse complement strand
AAAAAAAAAAAAAAAAAGAAAAGTTACAGGATCACCAGGGAATTCACCGTGAGAGTATGTCTGTCTCCTAGATATGCCAGAGCTATGTATGTGGAGTCTCACCAATGGGACTTCCAAATCATGAACTGATTAAGGATCAAAATAGACATGCTAATGTGGACAGGGAAGAGCAGTGGGTTTCAACACTACTCAAAAATTATGGGTAACTACACATTGTTGAAAAGAAGGAAAAATGTTTCCCAAAGGAAGCGTACAACAAATGTTAGTTGTTATCCAATAGTTGATGGTCAGCTCTGAAAATATATACATATAAGTAAAATTACACCCACTGAGAAGGCAGTGATACATATTTAGGAATATGTGTAAAGAAATGAGAGGGGGAACTGATGTAATTTTATTTTGATATCATTTAATCAAACTCCATGAGCGTTTTACCAATAACACCCGTTACTAGTCAAGCCTTAACCTCAGCTGCTTAGAAACCTGAGGCAGGGAAATTGCAATTTCACATTCTAGCTGAGTGTTGGAATGTGTTCACAGTCAACCTGGTCATCTAATTGCTATCGTTGTCTTAAATTAAGATTAAAAATTGTAATAAGGGCATGCTTCTGTGATAAAGTGGGTGTGTGTTATGTGTGAGGCCCTGGGTTCCCTCTAGAGAACTGCTAAAGAAGGAGGAAAAAAAAGACACAAAGAACATAGCACATAGAATAACATACTTTTATATCTATTTCTGTCAGACATGCTGAGTTCTTTCTGGATAAAAAGTTACCTACACATTTTTTGAGGCTACCAAACTGGATTAAATAAATGTAAAAAAATAAATTTAAAAATGCAAGTTCCAAAACATTCTTCAAACAGGAATGCATACATACATATGCATATACATAGAATTTATTTCATATATTTTCTTTTTTTAATTAGATGTTTTCTTTATTTACAATGCAACTTTTATCCCCTCTGAAACCCCCCATATCCTATCCCCCCCCCCCTGCTCACTAACCTATTCGCTTCACCTTCCCTGTCCTGGCATCAAGCCTCCAAGAGACCAAGGGCCTCTCCTCTAATTGATGTCCCATAAGGCCATCCTCTGCTATATATGCGGCTGGAGTCATGGGTCCCTCTTTGGTTGGTGGTTTAGTCCCTGGGAGCTCTGGGGGTACTGGTTGGTTCTTATTGTTGTTCCTCCTATGGGGCTGCCAGCTCCTTCAGCTCCTTGGGTTCTTTCTCTAGCCTCATTGGGGACTTTGTGCTCTGTCCAATGGATAGCTGTGAGCATCCGTTTCTGTATTAGTCAGGCACTGGCAGATCCTCTAGGAGACAGCTATATCAGGCTCCTATCAGTAAACACTTGTTGACATCCACAATAGTGTCTGGATTTGCTAACTGTATAGGGGATGGATCCCCAGGTGGGACAGTCACTGAATGGCCTTTCCTTCAGTTTTTGCCCCAAACTTTGTCTCTGTATTTCCTACCATGGATAGTTTGATCCCCCTTCTAAGAAGGACCAAAATATCCACAATGTGGTCTTCTTTCTTCTTGAGCTTCAAGTGGTCTGTGGATTGTATTCATACATTTTCTTATATATCAACTTTTCGTATCCTAAATAAGAGAGTTTTCATGCTGGAGAGGTGGCTCAGCGGTTAAGATTGCTGACTGCTCTTCTGAAGGTCATGAGTTCAAATCCCAGCAACTCACAACCATCCATAATGAGATTCTGATGCTCTCTTCTGGGGTGTCTGAAGACAGCGAGAGTGTACTTACATATAATAAATAAATAAAAAAAGTAAGAGAGCTTTCCTTCAGCAAGAAAATGTAACAGGAAATGTTTCACATTTAATTATCAGTATTAAAAATGTAAAATATAAAATCACTGCGATTTTCTAAATACACATATTTCTTTTGTTATTCATATTTCCCTTATTATCTTTTTATTCCATAGGCATGTTCTTTTCCTTGCTCACTTTTGTCTAATTTAATACGTGGAAGGTAAATATTTCATTCTCTTAAACAATGAACAAGTCCACCAATTGTATCATTTGTAAAGAAGAGTAGAAGACATTTTTAGAATAATTTAGTATATTTATTTCTTGAATTCTTTTATTTATTTCATTGGTTGTTATTTATTTGTTGCTTTTATTTTTTATTGAAGTTGTTATTAAAGTTGATGGCTGAAAAGGGACCTTTCCCAGAGGAGTTAATCTGTGATTCTTTGTGACCTTTCAAGTCACTATGGCTTCAAGCTAAAAATGGACGTGACAGAACTTGGACATGAACTGAAATATATCCTTGTTTTAACAATAAATAGTTCTCGTGCAGATTTTCCCACAGTTTTTAGTCCTTAAAAACTAAATGAATCTGTAGTAGCCTTATGAAAGTTAGACAGGGACATGAATATGGATTATGTAGCAGTTTACTACATTAAATCCCTATTGGAACAGGAATAGGCTGCATAGGAGATGGGAAGAATATCCTTAATGAGGTTTTTTAAAGGGACTTCCTTCCTCCAAGTCTAACGACTTAATATGAATTTCATTCCATTACATTTCTGGGATGAGAAATGAAATTATTGTTGGGATCATTATTTTTTGGAATCTGTTAAGCTTCTCTGAGTTCCTTTAAATTTCACTTTCTTTACATTATGGATAGGCAGATTCAGTCTTCAATTTCAGTATTAGCTTTATGCACATATTCTTCACATTTCATAAAAAATATATTCATTAATTCAAAAAGTAACAGCATCCTGGACAAATCTAGTAAATGGTTAATTTCAGAAGTGGCGGAGACATCCCTATTACCATCTTGACCCATAGCTTAGCATATATGGTATGATACATAAATAATAGCTGGAAGTTTATTTTTTCTAAATGAAATTTATGCTAGAAGTTACATCAAGCAGTGCAGCTTTCTAGAAGCTGTGATCTTAACTATTATCAGAAAAATTAATGAAATATATAAGTTAACTGTAGATTACTATAAACACATCATAAAATTTAAAGTTAGGATGATATTAGAGGGCCTTGTAATTTTTTTAAAATAGGCAAAAAATCCTTCTGTAAATTACTATGGTAAAGATAAGTTCTAGAGGTGCTATAATTTATATGGAAAAATTGATAGAGATTATATTTAAATGTTAGGATTTGGAGAGAAGATGAATATTATGAAGAATATGAGGGGAAATATAATTATATTAAATAAATAATTTAAAAAATGCTCAATTCAAAATAGTTTATTTATTTTTAACTAGTAGGTCATGGGTTACCTCTATTTTCTCAAAGTTTTTTAAATAAAATACTAATGTATCAACACATTTCATTTCATACTAGCAGGTAGCACTATCATTTCCTTGTTTTAGCTTTCTATCTCTTTCATCATTTTAACGAGACACAAGTAGTGCTCCTTTTCGACTCTATAAAGGAAGTCAGCATGTGTTAGCAAAACAGATCTTACCAATAATTTGCTCAATGTATTCTGATTAATTTAAGCTATTGAGATAATATATATATATGATATATTTCAGATACATTAGATTAACATTAAAACATAATGTAATTCTCTATTAATTATTAATTCTTCACACTTACATGTAAGCCTAGATTTGACCAATAGAACACTAGAAGAAAAGCCTTGTAGTTCATGATTATAAATGAGAGCTCTTCCTTTTTAGCAAACAGTGAACAAAGGAGTTTTGTCTCAATTTCTGCCTGCTGTCACATTCTGGCATAAGGGAAATCTGTCTGAGGCAAAACACAAAATTTGACAGGTGTTGCACAGGAAAACAAAGCATTTAGAAGAACAGTGCTTGCCTCGCTGCTACTTGAAGTATACACCTTTAAACTGGAAAATGTGTCTGTTTCTTTAATCCATAGGATGTGATGTGTTGACAGGGAAAAAGGCCTGGGAGTTTCTTAATGTGGAAGACCCCAGCCACAGTAAAGACTTACTGAATCAAAAGATCCTGTAGATACCAGTAAGCTGAAGGTGGTCTTGACATCTCTCTCAAAGCATATCAATCACAGTTTGGAAAGACTAGATATGATACCTGCTAAACCTTTCCTGATTACAACCTAATTTACTCACCCTAATAAAAAGCAAGTTCTTCGGTCAAAGAAAATGACCAGCTATGCTCAAGCACATAGTTGCTGATATCAGAGGTGAATGTTATACTTTTAAATATATACTCTCTTAAAATTCTCTTCTTGTATTATTAGAAAATAAAAGTAAGATTTTATGCATGTTATGTAGGTTCTGAATCAATGATCTCTGATCTACATACCTAGCATAATTATTATTCTTTTAATGCAACTTTTTGAAGTAAAAATTAGAAGTTATTATTTACCCTTCTTAGTTCTTCAGTGGACAAAAATGAATAGATTACACTTATGAGCAAATAAATATATATTCATGTGCATTCATATTCATATGCATATATTTAAATTTTAGTAGAATTGATTCTTTTTTCTTATAAATTCCGCATATTCTATAACACTTTTTTGAAGTATGAAAGCAATCTAGTAAGAAAGGTATCCAATATATGTGATACCAACAGCCAAAATGTTTCCTCATCAAGTTTTGGTGGGGAATCGAAAATAATATTATCATCTAATGTTTTGAGAGTCTCTTGAACCCGTGGAAAAAAAACTCAAAGGCAAATACTGCACTCCTTGCACTTGACTTTTTATTCAATGACATATGGCTTCTGGAGAAGCTCTGTATCCTATATAGGGTAGCCTCAGTCAGTTCTGTTATTATATATGATTTAGTAACTTACTACATACAGCAATTAAATTCCTTTAAAGGGTTAATATCTTTTACTGTTACTAACAAATCAGTATGAGACATTCTAAAATATGTATTTATGATATGTGTACATGAAGGTTTTTTACAATAAAGCTTAAACCTTGTGATATTGTACTCAAAAGATATTTTACCATAAAAGGGTTGAAGTAAACCATTTTAATATTAAGCAAAATATATATTTGACCTTACAATATGAAAATATAAAGGCTTTTCAAAATTATATACATAAAAGCAATTAATATGTTCTCACATTCATTAACTGGAAGACATTAGAAACATGAGTATTCAAATGTTAATGGACTAAAACAGCTCTTCTTACTTTAAATTAAAATTAGCTTCATCAGCTTTATACTTAATAGCAACTATCAATTTAAAAATTCAATTTTATTTTAAGAAAATTCTTTCAAGCTCTGTATTAAAATCTCTGAGAAGCTTCCACAGAGGAGGGTGTCATTAAAATTATCCATTCATACAGTAGATGAAAATGTCTCAGGTTCATATAGCAGTGCCAAACTTATGAGGAAATTTGCATTATTCTTTACAATATACCACTCATATTTAATGTTTCTATACTATGGCCAAATAAAAGTTTTTAAACTTATAATAAAAAGCACTGCATTGAAAAATGATGTGCTTACTTTTCTAACATAAAAGTCTTCAAAAGTCTATTTGTATTAAATAATAATAAAACAATTTTATTTTTAAACTACTTTATTAATTATTATTTGAGAGTTTCATATACAATTTTTGATAATACTCATTCCTATATCTATCTTCTTCCAGATCTATCCTTTTTGCTATGGCCACCATATGTTGTGTCATTAATTTTATTTTTCAAAAAATACATCGAATTCTATCCCTGTTGCTTAGATTGTCTTAGGTGTGTTGCCACCCATTGAGCTTGCTAGACCTACCAAGGGTCACATCCTTAAATAAAGCTCACTCCCTTTATCTTGGCAGCTGTCAGTTACTTTCTCAAAAAGCCAAGAGAGAAGGGAGGGGAGACAGATTGTAGTGGCATAATGTGGGGAAGGGAATATTTGAACAAGAATTATTCTAATCCAATGTAGAAGCTTGGAGTTGGAAAGGTAAAATAAGGATAGAATGCCATTTAGGTGTATTCGTTAACACTAAAGACTTTTTAAAACAAACAAACAAGAAATAAAAACAAAAAAACAAATATGTAAACAAAAACATGAATATTAACACTTCTATGACTTACCCCATAAAGGGCCAAAAATATTCACACCAGACATATAGGATAGCAAATAACACTGTCATATATTTTGGTCTATTGCCCAACCGTTTTCCTGCTGTCATGAAAACATAAACTTCTGAACTAACAAACTATTCAAAAGTTACTTGAAATGTTCATTTTCTTTTGTCGTAGAGTGATGAGCACAAATAAACAGGTGATGGTAGAATTCCGCCCAAGCTAAAATATGAAAATCTGGCTTAAGTAGAGAGGATTTATTCAGGTTGTAATCAGGTAACTCATTTTAATTTGTGCTACACAAATCACTTGAATCCTAATGGAAATACTGACACAGTTGTGTAGCCCCAAGGTTGATTCTATTTTTTAACTGAGTGAATATAGAAGCTGCATGATCATATCAAATGACAGAATCTTGCATACCAAAAAGAAGTTGACAGCATCGTATGATTGGGTTCAAAGATGCAAATTAGGAACAATTGACTTCTGTGTTGGTTATGTATTTTGGTTGTAACTTTTAAAGTATTATGTTTTTTTAATTTTTATTTTGAAGCAATTTAAGTTATCTAATATTTTATACTATTTCCTTTATGTTTCTTAACATTCTTGATTATTGTATCCATATTCACTTGATAGATATACTATCTATCTATCTATCTATCTATCTATCTATCTATCTATCTATGACCAAGACAACTTTAAAAGCATCAGCGGCGGCAGCAACAACACACACACACAATGATAATAATAATAATAATTATAAATAATAATAATAATAATAATAATAATAATAATAATAATAATAATCTGGGGCTAGCAGGTCCAAAGGGCTAAAGTTCAAGTGGAAAGCTCTTGGACAGGTGCAGATAAAACTGAGCAGTAGCTGGGAAACTTTATCTTGATCCACAAGCAGGAAGTAGAGTGAGAGCTGAAATCTCAATGCCTATCCCTAGTGGCACCCTTCCTCCATCTCTCTTCCTCATACTTTCTAAACAGCTGTGCCAGCTGAGCAACAAGTACTCAAATGTATAAGCTTGTGAGGACCATGTCAAATCACCCAGTGGTTTTCAACCATCCATAACTCCAATTCCAGGAAATCAAGAATCCTCTTAGGACTTCCGTATACACTTCACATGCACATAGAACACGATGGATAAATACAAAGTACTCATACATATCGTCATCCCTTGTCAAGTTTACACACAAACATGTCACTATTAAGCCTCAACCCTTACTTATTCATCCCCAAGATCTAAATAAGTCCCACAGTCTTTACAAATTCTTTCATAGTAAAATTTCAATCCCTTTAAAATATCTAATCTCTTTTAAAATCCAAAATCTTTTTACAATTAAAAGAATCTTAACTATGGGCTCCACTAAAATACTTTCTTCCTTTAAGAAGGAAAATGATCAAGGCACAGTCACAATCATAATCAAAATCGAACTCCAACCGTCCAATGTCTGGGATCCACTCATGATGTTCTGGGCTCCTCCAAGGGCTTGGGCCACTCCTCCAGCCCAGCCCTTTGTAGCACACACCTTGTCTTCTAGTCTCCAGACACCTGTACTCCACTACTGCTGCTGTTCTTGGTGGTCATCTCATGGTACTGGCATCTCCAAAATACTGCAACTAGGCTTCACCATTGCCTCTCATAGGCTCTCTTCATGGTGCCACACCCCAACTCATTTGCATGACCCCTTCAGTCCTGGGTCATCAATTGCAACTGAGGCTGTATCTTCACCAATGGCTATCCATGGCCTCTCACTGTGCTGAGCTTCAGCTGCTCTTCATGACTCCTTCATGCCCTCAAAACCAGTGCCACTTGGGTGATTTTTGGACATTACCAAGTCCCGCCACAGAACAAGGTGGAACCTTGGCTATCTCTGGAACACAGCCTTTTTGTCCTCTCAGAAAACACTTTCAAGATTTCACCTCAATGATGCTTATCTCTTCGTAATCACCACTAATTTCTAACCAGGTAACCAGCATCAATAGTTCTAAGAATGCAAAAGGTTTTTCTTTAGTAGTTCTGGTATCTTGTTAATCACAGCTGATTCTTCAGCACCAGATAACCAAAACCACAAAATCTTCATAATCAAAACAGCAACAGTCCTGATTAGAGTCTTTAGTCTTCCCTCTGAAACTTCACAAGCCAGAACTCCACCTTCTGCATTGTTCTCAACATTATCTTCCAAGCTCCTGCAATACATCTCACAGAACTCTAAACATCCCAATGACTCTTTTAGCTCAAATACCAAAGACCTTCCACAGTCCTCCCCAAAATATGGTCATATTATCACAGGAACACCACACTGTGCTAGTACCAATTTGTCTTAGTTAGGGTTTCTATTCCTGCACAAACATCCTGAACAAGAAACAAGTTGGGGAGGAAAGGATTTATTCAGCTTACTTCCACATTGCTGTTATCACCAAAGGAAGTCAGGACTGGAACTCAAGCAGGTCAGGAAGCTAATGCAGAGGCCATGGAGGGATGTTCTTTACTGGCTTGCTTGAGTTCCAGTCCTGACTTCCTTCTGATGATGAACAGCAGTGTGGAAGTGTGAGCTGAATAAACCCTTTCCTCAACAACTTGCTTCTTGGTCAAGATGTTTGTGCAGGAATAGAAACCTTTACTAAGACACATACAAAACAGATATTTCCTAGAAAACATTACAGGTATTTTATAAATTTCAAAATGTAATTTATTGATATGCATACTTCTCTTTGCTTAGAAGAATTTAATTGCTTAAGCATTTTATGTTAATACTTATATTTTAAGAAAGATAAGATATGTTGAACACTTGACAGGAGACATGATCTTTAGATAAAATCAAAGAACCAAGTGAATACTAATAGTACCTCACATTTGTAAAGTACTTGAAAAATTTGAAGGCTGTTTCAAACTCTATATCACAAAGCCATAGAAAATCCTGGCAAGTTTGCCAGAAAAGATAAATTATTAACCTAATTTTATGGTTGAGCAAATTTGGATTTAAAAAGATTAAATGTGCTATCCAATAATCCACATAGTTTTATGGTGACATTTATGTATTATTAACGTCAAGTTTTATGGCTGTTCTGATATCCTTTCTCTGGACAGTAACCATACCTCAATTTTCAGAAAGGCTTAATTTGAAACCTATAATTAAATGGATGGTATGAAATAACCTGTATAATGACTTTCAAAATACCTGCAAAGAAATTAGTATATTTGTAATACAGAAAGCCAAATATGAACAAGTGAACCAAAAATGAATTGTTTTCACATTCTTTGACAGGATTTAAAAAAATCACACCTATCCTTATAGACTATTTCTGAGTTAGTTCTATGAGGATATTTTAGTTTTTAGTAATAAAACATGCTTTCAAAGAATCATAGGTATTTCGCAACTTTTTAATTTGAATGATACTAAATGGCTTAAACTCTAAAGATTCTGGAGAAGCAAGACCATAGCTTAGAAGCTTATTGTATAAATTAATGCAATTCCATATCTCCAAGCAAGACAGAGAAATGAATTTAAACTGTGGAAGAGGAAATAGCAGACATAATATTCTTAAATAAACCAAAAGTTATGCAATAATATTATTTCAGTCTTTAATGTAAGCTTTAGGGATTCCAGAGGTGGATATATGGATTTCATTTGCAAATATCTTTTTCTATACTAGGTAAATTGCTGAAAATATATTTAGACAAAAAAACCAAATTAATTCATATGTATCAAAGTATTAATATTAAAGATTAGACAACCAGATTAACAAACTATTTTTATCATTGTATTTTGATCACAGGGTTATAGTTCTTAGTAACTTTCAAAGGTATATAATGATTTCTGATATTGAGGCAGTATACTATATGTCTGCTGTTTCTTTATTCATAAAGAATATATATCTACAAATTATTAGCTATGTTATAAATATTAATGAATTTTAGACCTACAAAACTAGATTGAAATGTTTTTTATTATAAACTAGAAAGTGTTCTGAAATTGTTTCATGATCCATTGTGAACAGCTACAAAATTTAACAAGCAGAATTCTGGGCGTTGTATACCCAGTTTCTCAGAACTTCTATTCATTCTAGAGCTAGCAATTCTTAGACACATCTTTTTCCACTAGATTCTTTGTTTCATTATACAGAGAAATTAACAAAGAATAATGTAAGTTTCATACTTCTGCATCATTATCTTTCATGGACCATGTTTTATAAAGTCTGATAAAAATCACATTATACTATTTTCAATAAGCCTGTTTTCAAAGGCCAATGCAAGAGTTTGGCTGAGTCTTCTGACAGCTCAGGTTTTATTCTCAAGGTGATTATAAAAAGGGGTGAATTTTAGTTTGGTTTTCCCCTTACCTTGTTTTCAAGAACTCGATACAGTTAAAAAAGGGCTGGAATATATTCGGTCCTGCTGTGACATATATCAAGTTAATTAAAAGGAGGGACACATCCTATATGTAGAAGACATGGTTTCATTATCATGAATCAGAAACTCTGAACACAGAATTGATGTTCAAATTTCTGTATGACTTATGTTGTTGCAAAATGTCTTAAATGTCACAAATATGAAAAACAGAGTAATTGACTCCGGCAGGTGTTTTTTAAAGTCCAAGTTAAAATCACAAAACAATTTTATTTAGTCATTAATCAGTTTACCATTAATAGCCATTTCATTGTGATAAAAGTGAATCTGCACAAAAACAGAGCTTCCCATGAGTATTTATTGATGCTCTACTCTGCTCAAATCACAATTGAACTCAAAATGTCCTTTCCCAATGCATAAGTTTTAATATTTACTAGAATCTTTTGATCACTAAATAAAAAAGCTATAGTAGTAACAAAGTAGGTTGTCCTTCTAATTAGACATTAATAAGTTTGTTTGCCTACATATATAACTGACAGACAACCTGACTACAGCTGCCATGTCCTCATTTTTATATCGTATGCAGATCCCTGCATTCCTAGTTAAGGATGTTAAGGATCTCCGGGACACAGGCTCTTAGATTTATAGTTGAAAGTGGTGCTTTGACCTTATTTATAATAGCCAGAAACTGGAAACAACCCAGATGTCCCTCAACAGAGGAATGGATACAGAAAATGTGGTACATCTACACAATGAAGTACTACTCAGATATTAAAAATAATGTATTGATGAAATTCTTAGGGAAATGGATGGATCTGGAGAATATCATCCTGATTGAGGTAACCCAATCACAAAAGAACACACATGATATGCATTCTCTGATAAGTGGATATTAGCCCAGAAGATCGGAATACTCAAAGTACAATCCACAAACCACAAGACACTCAAGAAAAAGGAAGACCAAAGTGTGGATACTTCGTTCCTTCTTAAAAGGGGGAACAAAATACCCATGGAAGGAGTTGTAGAGACTAACTATGGAGCAGAGACTGAAGGAAGGATAGTCGAGAGTCTGCTCCACCCAGGAATCCTTCCCATATTCAATCATCAAATCCAGATACTACTGTGAATGCCGACAAGTGCTGGATGACAGGAGCCTGATATAGCTGTCTCCCGAGAGGCTCTGACAGTACTTGACCTATACAGAAGTAGAGGATCACAGTCATCCATTGGACTGAGTACAGGATTCCCAATGCAGAAACTAGAGAAAGGACCCAAGGAGCTGAAGGGATTGCAGTACCTTAGGAGGAACAACAATATGAGCTACCTAATACCCTCAGAGCTCCCAGGAACTAAACCATCAACCAAAGAGTACACACGGTGGGACTAATGGCTCCAGCAGCATGTGTATAGCAGAGGATGGCCTAGTCTGTCATCAATGGGAAGAGAGGCCCTTGGCCCTGTGAAGCTTCTATGCCCCAGTGTAGGGGAATGCCAGGGCCAGAAAGCAGGAGAGGGTGAAGATGAGGAGGGGGAGGGGAGAGGGAACAAGGGTTTATTTTTGTTTTTGTTTTATTTTATTTATATTATTCATTTATTTTTGGAGAGGAACCTGGGAAAGGTTATATTGTATGTAATTACAAAAAAATCTAATTAAAAAAAAATCCAAGAAAAAAAAATAGAAAGTCCTACTTTGAATGAATTGTCAAAGATAAGCAGGATTTTTTTAGTTTGGCAATGTGTTTATTTAAAACATGAAGCCCTAATTTATCCAAATATTTAATATTTGAAATTAAAAATATTAATATTATCAACTTAATCTTTTTTATAAGGAGTGGTGCATTGGCATATTTTGTCTGTTATTCAGAGCATGTTAATGTCAGTTGAGTTCTTGGCCAATGTGGGGGGATCCTATGGAAATTTCTAAACAACACAGTCTGTTGCTCAGAATATTTGTTGCTCCCAGCATACTGGAACAAGACCCCATTGCTGAGGACATAACCCACAGCTCACTGAATATGGAGAAATTGAGCTGGTGCTGAAATGGAGCCTTTACCTCTACAGTAAAGTGTCCTTTATGCCAAAAGTCATTCTGTCAGCTACCAAAAGAGAAATGTAAAAATCAAACCAACAACAAAATGTTTGACTTTGCAAGATATGCTAGAGCACCTGTGGCATAAAACTTTTAGTAGTAACCAACAAATATCTTATTTGACTTAAGTCCCACTCTACAATATGGCACCAATACCTGACATTGCTTGGATTGTCAAGAAGCAGAGATTAGATAAATCAAACCTAGCATAAAACCAAACACTACTGGTCGAAAATAAAATAAAAAGGGATCAATAAATGAAACCTAAATATATTCTGCTATGCTCATAGATCAGTGTCTTCTTCAGTCAATCAAAATTAGAGAACCTTCCTCCTGTAGCAGACAGGAACAAGCTCACAGCCAAACATTATATGAAAAAAGAGTACTTGGGAAACATCTCTAATTGGGATGTCTCCATCAACTCGTTTCTTTCAAAGAACCCACAGTAGAAGGGAAAAGCATGTAAGAGCCAGAGGAGAGAGAAGACACCAGGGGAACAATGCATCCGGAATCAACTAAGTAAGGTACTTAGAAACTCAAAAAGGCTGAAACAGTAAACACAGGACCTACATAGGTCTGCACCAGGTCATCTACATGTATTATAATGTTCAGCTTAATATTTTTGGTACGCCTAAGTGTGTGAACCAGTGGGTTTCAGATATATGTGCCATCTCTTGGAGATCGTTTCCTTCCTTTGTGTTGCCTTGTTCAGCTTCAATGAGATAATTTATGCTTTTACCTTATTGTGTTTTTTTTCCATGTTTGATTATTGTTATCATGTGAAGCCTGTTATTTTCTAACAAGAGACAGAGAAAGGAAATGGAGTCATTAGAGAGGGGAGGTACAGGGGGAGAACTTGTAGTAGAGGGAGAGGAAACTGTAATCAGTATATATTGTATGGGAAAAGAATATGCCTTGGATAAAAGGAAGTAAAGAATTATCATGTAATATAAAAAATTTAAATATAGCTTCAGAATATAAAGAATGTTTTTATTGAAAAGTAAAAAGCAAACCACAGGAACAACTAGAGCAAATACAAACCTTCAGAACATGTGCTAAAACAGATTTTCTTTACTTATGGAAAAGACAAGATTTTGGACTTGGGAGATGTCTCAGCAGTAAAAAGCACTTTTAGCAATTAAATCAATTTATGAATAAAGAAATAAATAAGAATTTGACAAAAAATTAGTATCATTGTGATCCCTTCTACCCTTAATTTTTATATGAATCCAGGTTGATGATGGAGAGGAAATTCTAAGAGCAATTAAAATTCAATCATTCCATGAGTGTAGTAAATGACCTACTTCTTGATATTCTGAAATGTCCATCAAGGTTTAATCACATTTTTATTTTGCATATAATACATTGAACTTTTCATAATGACAAATATATCGATTATGCACAAAATAAATATGCATGTAACACACAAATCCCAGTTCTGTCCATTTTCCAACAAATGTTATAAAACCAACTTTCTTCCTTTCAGAATATTTAGCATTGCAGTGTGTATGTGTACCACATTTTATTCACTCCTCTATCAATTGGCATTAATATTGACATGATATCTTAGATATGGTACACAGCACAGTAATAAGAATATAAAATTATATATGTTTTTAACTATATATACAACTATATATAACTATATATATATATATAACTACTATATATAACGATATAACCATATATATATGGATATATATATATATATATATATATATATATATATATGACCTGTGGAATTCTGAGTCATTTTTGTATGTACCTAGTCATAATGTAGTTAGTGCACAGGTTAGTTCTATGTTTTATTTATATTTTAGCTTTTTTATCTTATCTTTCTCACATGTAAAATATCTTTACATCATTCCCATACTTCCCTTGTCCCTAGAATTTTAATAGTTCCCCTCCCAAATTAAAATAGACTTTTTCATTATTATTGTCTCATGTATTTATATATGTATATAAATATATACATATCACATATATGCACAGTGGATATTAAATTTTTTTAATTTACTTAGCTTTTCTCATATGTATAGAAGTGTTTCCAGAGCTTGCCATGTTTGATTGGGCAATATATGCTGCATGGGAAGTTATGTCTGGAACAAAAATTGCACCTTAAGAACCATTGATAACCTGTAGCTCTTCATCCAGGTCTCAGACCATATGAAATTTTCTCTGTCCACATTGGCATGCCAACTGGTTTTATAATTTAGCTGATACTGTTTATAGAACCATATTGCTGAGATTTCTGCATGAGTCTTCCAGGAAACACAGCTGTGTTATGTGCTTTCAGTGCAGGGTCAATTATTTGGATATTTGGACATCAATATTAGGAGTGTATATTTCTACAGTTTTAAAACATAAGGTTATAGTAACATAGTAACCATATAAAAATAAGAAATTAACTGTTCTTATAAACAAGGTAAATATCTATTATTATATTATTATTTTAATTTTATTATTATAAAATTTTGTAATTATTATTTTAATTTTATTTATCAATCTGTACAAATTATATGTCCAAAATATCTGAGAAAATTAGATGAACAGCAACTTTAAAAATTTTAAAATTAATGATGGAACAAAAACATAAGAAAGCTAAACAATTCTTGTACAATACAAAAATTTCTGGCAGCATCACCATCTGTGATGTCAGGCACAAAACAGTAGTAGTAAAAACTGCATGTTATTGCTATAAAAATAGTCAGGTTGATCAATCGAATCAAATTAACAACCAAGAAATAAAGCACAGGAGTGGACACTTGATTTTTGACAATGATGGTAAAACAATACAATGGAAAAGTGTGGGGCCTGGGCCTCTCTCCTGTGGCCTGGGGCTCTCTGATGCTGATACCTGGAGCTCTCTGCTCCTGAGGCTTGGAGCTGCATGGTGTGTTAGTTAGTTAAAAGGAGTCAATGCATGAGTGAAATATTTTATTATAGGAAAGAGAAAATAGGCCGGTCAAGTAGAGAGAAAGAAAGGAGAGAAAGGAGAGGGGAAGAGAAGGAGAGAGAGAGAAAGAAAGGAAGCAAGAGAGCAAGAAGTCAAGAGAGAGAACAAACAGCAAGAGAGAGAGAGAAAGAAGGCAAGAGAAAAGATCAAAGTGCAGGACAAAGAAGAAGGCAAGAGAGCCAGAAAGGAAAGAGGGCAAGAGAGAGAGGAACAGGGCAAACTGCCCTTTATTTTGTGTGAGGTATGGCTATCTGTCTGTGGGGGGGAGACATTCTTGGCTGTGGTCAGGTGACTGGGGGTAAGGTCCAGCTAGAATACTGGGAGCTTGGGGCATTATCTACCCAACAAAGCACATATCTCCTGCCAGGGCAGCTGTGAGAGGGTGTGACTGAAACTGGAGCGAAGGACTCAGGAGTTATAGCCGAACTCCTTCTGCCCCTTGCAGGCAGAAACTGCCTACTGGGGCTCCAGAGTTCTAGGCCTATTATTCAACTAGGCCTAGGTTGCCTGAAGAGACCACCATCCTACAGAAAAGGGAGAGCATCTTCATCAACTGGTGCTGGTCTAACAGGATGTCTACATGTAGAAGAAGGCAAAGAGACTCATATTTATCATAAAACTCAAGTCTATGTGTATCAAAAACCTCATCATAAAATCAGATACGCTAAATCTAATAAAACAGAAAGTGGGAAATAGGCTTGAAATCATTAGTACAGTAGACAAAGTCCTGAACAGAGTGCCAATGGCTTGTGCACTAAGAGCAACAATTAATAAATGGTACCTTGTGAAATTGAAAAGCCTGTGTAAGTCCAAGGACATTGTCAATAGGACAAAACAACAAGCTACATATTGGATAAAGATCTTCTCCAACCCTACAAGTGACATAGAACTAATATCTAAAATACATAAAGAACTCAAGAAGCTAGACAACATAAATAATCAGATTAAAAATAGGTAACATAGCTAAACAGAAAATTCTCAACAAAGGAATCTCAAATGATCAAGAAGCACTTAAGGAAATGTTCAAAGTCCTTAGCCATCAGAGAAATGCAAATCAAAACAATGCTGAGATTTTTAACTTACACCCTTCTGAATGGCTAGGATCAAAAACTCAAGTGATAGCACATGCTGGTGAGGATATGGATCAAAGGGAACACTCCTCCTCTACTGGTGGGAGTGCAAACTTGTACAACTCCTTTAGAAATCAATTTGGTTCTTTCAAAGAAAGTTAAGGATAGTTCTACCTCAATACCTAGCTATACCACACCTAGGTATGTATACCTAAAATATGCTCCACTATCCTACAATGATATATACTCAGCTATGTTCATAGTAGCTTTTTTTTTTTTTAAAGCCCCAAACTGGAAGCAACCTAGATATCTCTCAACTGAAAAATGGATAAAGAAAATGTGTTTCATTTACATAATGGAATACTAATGAAACCAAAAACATCATGAAATTTGCAGGCAAATGGATGGACTTAGAAATTATTATCCTGAGTGAGGTAACCCAGACCCAAAAGTACAATCACTTATAAGTGGATATTAGC
Source organism: Mastomys coucha (assembly GCF_008632895.1). Lineage (NCBI taxonomy): Eukaryota > Metazoa > Chordata > Mammalia > Rodentia > Muridae > Mastomys > Mastomys coucha. The sequence continues at coordinate 43,424,882 of NW_022196891.1, read as the reverse complement.
AATAAAGTACAGGATAACCATGTTATTATTCACAGACCCAAAGAAGCCAAATGACAAGGAAGACCCAAGGGAAGAGGATTGAATCTTTCTCAGAAAATAAAATAAAATACATATTGGAGGTGGATGGAGGGATGAAACTTTGTGGGAGAGGGAATGGGAAGGAAATCAAAGCAGGGGGTTGTGGATCAGGTATAGAACAAGCAGGAGAGAGAGAATGGAAATTGGCTAGGGGGAGGGAACATTATCTTGGAAGTGCCAGAGACCTGGTATGAGGGAGCTCCCAGGGTACCTATATGGCAGACTCTAGCTCTGAATCCATAGGAGTGGAGGATCCTGAAGTGGCTACTTCTTGTAGCCAGGCAGGAGGGATAAGGACAGTAACCCACTCTCAAAACCTTAAACCCAAAATGTGCCCTGCCTACAAGATCTATAGGAACAAAAAGAGAGCAGAGACAAAGGGAATATCCAACCAATGACTGCCCCAAATTGAGACCCATCCCATGGGCAGAAACCAATCCCTGTCACTATTAATGATACTTTGTTATGCTTGCAGATAGGATCCTAGCATAATGGTCTTCTGAGAGGCTCCACCCTGCAGCCAATTGAGATAGATGCAGAGACCCACAGTCAAACATAAGTTGGGGCTCAGAGAGCCTTATGGAAGAGGTGGGGGAAGGATTGAGGAACTCCAACATGACAAGGAGTCTACAAAAAGACCATTAGAGTCAACTAACCTTGACTGTTGGGAAATTCCAGAGATTGACCCAACAACCAAAGAGCAAGCATGGGCTGGACCTATGGCTCCTGCACATACGAGGGAGATGGTCTTCATGCAGATCTTCCAATAGCTGGAGCTTAGACTGGCCCAGAATCCATTGCCTGCCTGTGGATCTCAATCTTTTAGTTGGGCTGCCCTGTTTGGCCTGAATGGGAGGGGATAGGATATGCCTAGTTCTGCAGTGATGAGGTGATAAGAGTTGTGTGTGGTATGTGTGTAGGGAGTGATACCCAGGAGATTCCCCTTGGGAAAAGGGGGTTAAGATCTCTGTGAGGGGGTGCTGAGAGGAGAGGAGTGCTGATGTTAGCATGTAAGGTGAATGAATAATTAAATTTTAAAAAGATTAATGCCACATTATATATTAACTTTTGATTTTCAAATAAAATTTAATTATTTTTCTCTCTTCTCCAGGTTATAAAATAAGTCTATATCTTTGAGGAACTACCCTAAAAAAAACAATTTTCTGCATCTTCTGTCATCAAACTGATGAAGAAATACAACAGTCTAATTTTGTTATTTTATATAATTGTTAACATTTTGTGGTCAAATTAATTACTATAGTTTATATGTATTGGCTGCTAATATCAAAATTTTTAATTCAGCAAATTTAATGTAATATCCACCCTTTTCTTTGGCAAAATTAACCTATCATGAAGAAATTGGACATTAATAGCCAAAGTAGAATAACTATGAAAATAGGTATTTTGTAGGGTTTTGGTGTTTTTGTTTGTTAATTGGTGTGTGTTTTCATATTTAACTCTACCATTAAATTATTTTGACAGAGCTTCCCCTCCAAGGATTGTTTTAAAGTATAATCTGGGTCATTTGCTTATATAGAAATGAAAGAGGAGAAATGAAAGACTCTTGGATGAGTCCAGTCTCTCTCAGGAGCCATAAATGCTACAATCTGTATCTCACTCACCATTCTAGTCTGGAAGAGACAGAAACTTAGTGTCTCAAAGTTGGGAAGAATGTCAACAAGCTAGATAAAGAGTGGATGCTGAGTTGACAACTAGAAAAGAATTCAAACCCACATTAGGTAGTACTGTAGATACACTGAAGGAGTCGCTATCATGGTGTTTTTTAGCAAGCATATCCTTCTTGTCAGAAGGGCGTGAAAAGCTTACTCTGATAACCTAAAGACAGCTGAGTTTGTTTCTCTGTAAGCTATAACAGAATATAAGTAAACTAATTTTCTACTTAAATGCTTGGTTCAAAGTTACTCAAGTTGTTCAAATTGTGTAAGTAAAACACGAGGAATTAGATATGCATCTAAATCTTTTAAATGAAATTTATGATTTTGTTGGGACAAGTGGGAATCTGCCTGCCAAATATCTATGTAGTACCATATAGCTTTTTAGTATATAATTTCTTCTTCTATACATTACCCTTAAGAGTCTGAGTTTGGTACATGAACAACTTCTTGGTAAAGCACATGCTTACTGGAATAAGTGAGATTCAAGTCAGAATGCCCCAAAATAAATCATTTTGGTTGGCAAAGCATAACAAGACGAAAAGTGACCTTTTTTCCTCTTCTAGTTTGCAAGTCTTCAAAGACACATTGCATGTATTGGCAGATAATATTCAATGGCCTCAGTTGTGCAGAAATGAATATAAAGACAAGCAGAGTAAATTTTCAAAAACGAAACTTGCGAGCAGTTTTTATCTAGATGTAATTGCTCTTTTTCATATGGAGAGGAAATTCAAAAGAAAAATATGAACATGATTAAATTTAAATTTAACTCAGTATTCAAAAATGAAGTTTTAGCTAATTATCACTTAGATCTATAATCAATACTTCTTTTACACATTTCGTTCTACTTTCTCCATCACATATTTAGTATATTTCAGAATTTAAACTTAAGTCTGGTACCTCTAAATAAATTGACTTTTTATAACACACAGCATGAAATCATGATTAAATAATGACAGATAAATAAAGGTGCAACTCTATTCACTATTCCCAAAAAGTAAACAGTATTTCAGATAACTGTTGTGTAATGTACTGCTTATATCTCTTTCATATCTATAGTGGCTAAATGTCTATAAATATATAAAGCTAAAGGATAATCAGGTCTGCTTTGGACATGTAGAAAGCTTTTCCTTTTTTCTATTTCAATTTTAATTTGGCTACTAAACGAATAAGAACACCCTCTATATTAATGACTTTTTCTATCCTTTGCCAGCCTTTTCCTGGGCAGTAAATGGAAAAGAGGACTTCGGGTTCCTCTAGCTTTGACTACCACACTGAGTAGTGTTTATAAAACTTGCAGGATCTGAAGAAATATCCAGCAACTTTTTTTCTAGTGAACTAAATTTTAAAACTAGAAGTAAAAGGCAGTAAGTTCTAAGAAAGATTCCTATAATACAATAGATGCCACACATGCTCATGTCAGAATGTGGTCCTCACAATTTAATTGCTATGCTATAAATCTATGACAAATAATAAATAAATGGTGATTCATTCATAAATATGGCTTAGTTAAGATGATTAAGAGTATCGGTTGTTCTCCCAGGGAACCAGGGCTCCATTTCCATCACCCACATGACAGCTGAAAACCCTATGTAACTACTATCCTACTAGATCAGATGCCTTCTTCTGGCTTGCTCTAGTACTTAATATACTTGTACAAATATATACATACACTCACTCCACCTGACACACTAATGAAACACTTTTTTAATAAAATTTTTAACCTTTGAAGAGACAATCATTATCACAGTTGCTGAGTTTAACAACTAATGAATGGGACCTCATGAAACTTGAAAGCTGTTTGGCAAATGGTACATCATTCAGACAAAGTGGCATGCTTCAAAATGGAAAAAAGATTTTTGATGATATATAGGTGATAGATAGATAAATAGATAGAGAGATAGATAGATAGATAGATAGATAGAGATGTGTATGTATGTGTATTTAAAAAATATCAAGAACTCAAAAATCAGATAACAAGAATATAAGTAACCCAAGTAAAATGGGGTGCTGATCTAAACATTAAATTCTCTAAAAAGGAAACTCAAATAGTTGAGAAGCATTTAAAGAAATGTTCAACACCCCTAGTCATCAAAATAACTAAGCTAACCAAAATAACCTTCAGATTTCATCTTATACCAGTTAGACATGGTATAAATGGTGGTGAGGCTCATGCCGGTGGTGAGGATGTGGAGAAAACAAACAAACAGACAAAAACCACTTATCCATTGCTGGTGAGAGAGCAAACTTTTACTGGCACTATGTTAACCAATGTGGTAGTTCCTCAGGAAGGTAGGGATTGATCCACATCACGATATAGCTATGCCAAAGGATGCTTTATCCACAGACTCTTGTTCAACTATGTTCATAGCTGCTCTATTCAAAATAGCTGGAAACTGAGAACAACCTAGATGTCCCTCAACAGATAAATAGATTTTAAAAAAATGTTACTTAATCATTAAAAAAATGAAATCATGATATTCACAGTTAAATAGATGAAGGAAGAAAACATCATTTTTCGTGAATTATCACATAGCTAAGATAATATACAATATGTATTCATCCATATGTGGATATGTGTGAATGTTAGCTTATAAGACAATGTTTAGCAAACTACAATTTGGTGTACCACGGAAGTTAGGTACAGAGTAAGTGAATTGGGCTTGGATAGTCTTCCTAAGTGATCCTTCTAGGAAAGAGATGTAGAATAGAGAGTTACGAATGATGGATGGGATGCTTGGGACAGAAGGAATAAGTAAAAAGGAGGAGGGAAGAGAGAGAATGTGCGAAGACAATAGCTAAATTTAGGGCCACTTTGAGTGCTAGCATGCTAATACAGTAGAAGCTTCTTAAAATATGAACATACGTGAAGGAGATCTAAAAGAAATCACCAAATAATAGGGGTTACAGCACCAACTGGCCATCCCCAGTCACCAACTGAAACTTCAAGTACTGAGACAGTGTTACATGTAGTTGGCTTGTTGGCCAAAAATGGTCCCGTGAGAACACTGAAACTACCCATGCTGTGGTCAAGATTGGAGGTTGTTCTCCATATACGAAGTGCAAGGACCCATAACTGAAGACAACACCTACACTTCTCATTAAACATAGAGAAGCTGAGCTGTTGTACAGAGAGAGCAATCACTCTTATTTGCCTGCTTCTTTGGGGCAGAAAGTTACTCTGCAGGCTACCAAAAAATAATTGTAAACTTCAACACAGGCACAAATGTTTTGCTGTGCAATTGTTTTCTGACTACAAGACAGACTGGCACAGTGGGGCAAACAAACCAGTTTTAAGGTCAGGCAGCACAGCCAGAAGGACTCCAAAGGCATCTTGTGTGGATGTGTTCCCTGTCAAAAGTGTCTTGTCGTGGCTTTTCTCTAAAAAAAAAAATAAATCCTCATTATTTTTATTTTATTTATATATTTTCCTTCACTCCTTTTACTTTACTCCTTTGCATACATATTATGGCTTCCAGTTTAGTGTTTTCTGGGATTTGTGATGGGGTCAATGCATGGGTCTAAGTTCCTTATACCTTCTCTTGAGATAATTTCTTTTGGTTTTTTGTTTGTTTGTTTGTTTTTGTTTTTTTTGGGTTTTTTTTGTTTTGTTTTTGTTTTTCAAGACAGGGTTTCTCTGTTGTCCTGGCTGTCCTGGAACTCACTCTGTAGACCAAGCTGGCCTCAAACTCACAGATCCACCTGCCTCTGCCTCCCAAGCGCAGGGATTAAAAGCATGTGATACCACCACCTGGCTTGAGATATTTTCTTTCTGTTTCTTTTGTCCTGTTCTGATGTGTTAATTTTATTTTATCTTCTTTTATTTTATTTTATGTTATTTTATTTAATTATTTTCCTATAGAACCTGTTTGCCTTCCACTGAGAGACAAAAATGGGATAGACCTGGTTGGGAGACAAAGAAGAAACTTGGAAGAGTAGAAGGATATAAAACTTTGTTTTGGAAATATGTGAAAAAAAAAATCTATTTTCAAGAAATGAAAAGAAATATAACATAAATGAATAAAAAAGAAATGGTTTCAAAAGAAAAAATCTTGTAACACACTATTCACCATAAAGATCACATATTAATTATTTCATTTAATAGGAATTACAGTGTTGAGATTGGTCACTTCCAGATTTGTAAAGTTTTGGTTTTACTGCTGTTCTTCAGTAAGATGATGACCTTCACTGAAGATGAGACACCTCAGAGAGTAAGAAAAGGTGCAATGGTCAAAGCCATTTAGCATGAGCATTTTTCTACATTCTTCCTTGTGTCGTAATCAGAGAAAGTTGTATAAGGGATTAAGATCAGAATTTACTTAACATGCTTATTTCAAGAAACTAAAATTAGTTATATGCTGCCTCTCCTCCTTTCTGTTGCTAGGAAACTGACAGTTAAGTGTACGAAATCTTCTAAATTCAAGTGGAGAACAACTTTCTGAAGTACAGTAAAACTTCATTAAAATGAAATTGCTAATTAAACAAAGCTGTTTTAGAGGTGATTTAAGGGTTATTAGATATCACGTACACACTGACTTTTCAACACATTAAAATACTCTGTATTTTATTAAATAGAAATAAAATAATATACCTAGGAGCAATTTTAAATTTCAAAGAGAAGAGGTTTTGTTTCAAGTTGCAGTAGCTATTTCAGCCCTTCCTAGACACGTCCCTACCCTTCTTTGTAAACCACAGCCTTGTATTCAGAAGCCTGTTGGCTCACACTAGAGGGTTGGATTTTTCTACAGTAATATTTCACTTGCTCCTTGTCTATAATGACTGCAGTCCTAATAGTAACACTTAAATTTGTAAAGGTAAAATTCCTAGGGGGATAGAGTCTTGCAAAATGATGATGATGATACACTTTTTCTTGAAGTTGAGAGAAATTATCCTAGCTACACATTGCCAAAGTGAAACCTCAAATGTCAGAATAATTCTAAAAGTGGCCAGACACAGGCAGAGGTTCAGGTGTGCTTACAGCCAGGGATCTACTGCTGTCAGAAACATGCTGATGAGGTGGTTTTTTAAATCTGTTATCCTGAAAAAACCAATTTTTATGAAAAATTAATACAGAGCTGTATATAATACACAAAGGTATATTACCTGCATTCACTTTTCTTAAAAAGTAACTATGAAAATAGATGGAAAAGAAAAAAAGAAAAGAATTAAACTGAATTGTCTATTCTATACTTACTTAAATATCCGAGTGTATTTATTTTTGGCAAGCTTGAAAGCTAATGGATAGTATTAATCAAGATACATTAAAACAAACTGCAACAACTTCCTTTCGTGAAACAATATGTAACTATATACCACAACTTCCCCCACAATTAAAATTTTATGTTAAAAGGAGGTCATAATGCAAAATTATATCACTGGAATTAATTCTATGTAATAGAGGATCCTATTAAAGAAAAATAATTGGGTGTGTATGTACTACTCAGTCTACATTAAGCAATTTGTAAAAGTTCACCTTGAGTTGGTTAAAGGAATATGCTTAATTAACAGTTTTAACAGTTCTATTCCACAAGATACATGTATTTAAATATTAAAGCAATCCATCATGAGCACATTTTCTGTGGTGAATATAGCTCTGACTGAACTATTTGATGAAATTTGTATATTTTATCAATGCATGTGTGTGTGCAGGTGCTCACATCTTCCTATAACATATTGCAAATCCTTAACAATTAAGCCTCCTCCACTAAAGATAACTAAAAATAGATAGTAAACAGATGTGGTGGTTCAGAACCTGTAATCTCAGCACTTTGAAGGGTGAAACCTAGGGACTGCCATGATTTTATGTACAGTCTCATCTACAAGGAAAGTTCCTGTCTTCCTTGGGGTTCAAAATGAGACCCTCTCTTGCTCAAAAAAAAAATACAGGTGGCTTTAAGTAACAGAAAAAAGGATGAGATAATAAAACTGTCACTTATGCTTATTCCTGTTGAAAATAGAGGAGTTATTTTCATATAAGATAACCTAGTGTATCCCTTTTGGTAAAAATAAGAACGTATATTTGATATGAAGATGAGAAACAGAAGAAAGAAGTGCTATGTACGCTGCTATTCACTACTCAAACAATGTAATGCTTCTTTCTGAAAAGCACATTGAAATCAAGTTGCTGCTGACCCACAGAGAATCAACCCGGTAACATAAAAACACACATTAAGCAATGTGCAAGTACAGGTGATTTGGAAAAATTGAATCGGTACTTTCATGGGTACTGAAATTCAAGACAGTGATCTGCTCTTGTGTGTCTAGGACACTGACATAACACAGTACTGATTGCAATTGGCTGCCTAGTGTGTTTTAAACTACTCCTGCTGCAAGGGTCATAATTTCTGTCTTTCCTACCTAGAAAGTCCTTTATCTCCTTTCTGCTGTCATCACTTACACAGAGCCCACCTAGAGATTGTGTCAACAATCTGAGTCCAATGGCACTGTACAATGACCCCTGGGATTGAAATTCCCTCTGCAGAATGCTTGATCCTAATGTCATGTTACTAATACTGCATATTTCAAGTACTTCTGGTCCTGTCCTCACACTCATTGCTCATGTGCAATATTTGTGGGTGTATGTGCATTCTTAGCTATATATAATATAGGCTGGGTTAATAATGCCAGCAAATGACTTATATCAATAACGATATGTTTCAAATGTAAACTATTCTGCTATGGGCTTTTGAGACCTCAAAACCTACCCCCAATGAAATGCCTTTTCAAGAAGGACACACCCACTCCAAAGGGGTCACATCTCCTTTCAAAACAGTCACAATAAATGGAAAAGAAGTGTAGGGGAATGCCAGGGCCAATAAGTGGGAGAGGGTGGGGTGGCAGGCATAGGGAGGGGAGGAGGCAACAGGGATTTTTTGTTGTTTTTGTTTGTTTCTTTGTTTTTTTGGAGGGGAAACTAGGAAAGGAGAAATTTACATGTAAATAAAGAAAATATCTAATAAAAAAAAAGAAAAAAAGAATGGGGAATAAACATTTTGCTAAGAATTGTTCCATTTTGCTATATGTTTATTTTAATTGAAAAAATTATAAAACCATGAAAAGAACAGAAAATATTATAATTTATTATAGAATTACACATATTTCTTTCTTTTTTGGGGGGGGGAGTGAGACAAGGTTTCTCTGTGTAGCCCTAGCTGTCCTGGAACTCACTCTGTAGACCAGGCTGGCCTCAAACTCAGAAATCCACCTGCCTCTGCCTCCCAAGTGCTGGGATTAAAGGCGTGCGCCACCACCACCTGGCTACATATATTTCTTTTTTGAAGGTCAGTTTGAGATCAATTGTATGAAATCTAGGAGAAAGAGTATGATTGTTTTTTACATCTACTTTACGCAGTATAGTCCCTAACTGATAATGTCCTTTTAAAAGTTTATATTTTAAATAAGTATATAGAGTCATATGAAATTTTTTCTCAAATTTATGACCATTTTTCATAAGATATGTTTACCGAATGCTAAAAATTCATCATGAAAAGTGAGTAGTTCATTCATGAATTTTTCCTTGTGCACCTATTTTCCAGCTGAGTATCACTGAAATGCCTATGAAGAATAATAATTATTAAAATATATAATCATTATTTAAATTTAAAATCTGAATAATGTATATTACTTTATTTAAAATGAGCAACATATAAGACAATATATTTGACACCATGACATTTAAAAAATCAAAATTAGTTTAAAAAGTCTTAAATCACTTTCCCTCTACATTTACTTATTTCATGACTACTATTTACAGATTAATTGATTTATTTAAAATCCAGTAAATTTGATATGCTTCCTCTTATGACTGTTGTATAGGTACGAAATGTGATGCTCACATGAATTTAAAATATTTGACAAATTATGCTTCACTACAGTTACTGGCTCTTAAAAATATAGATGATGCAATTATCTACACCAACGTGTTATCATGTCTAGAAACCCTTATGATAAAAGTGAACATATAAATCCAGCAATAGTAATAACAAGCTAAAACAGTCATGACAACATTATTTAAAATTCACAAAATGTACTCCAATGTGCTCTGTAGCTTTCAGAGTACCTTGCTATGGTGTCCAGGTCGATGTGATCCATTGTTAGCCAAAGAAAGAAAAACTATGAAAATGAAAAGAAATATGGTGGAATTATCATGCATTTGATGTTTAGTTATAGCAACCTACTTTATCTGTGTTTAACTATAAATTTTACTCAAATAAACATGTAATTAGAGTAAATTACATAGAAGTACTTATACTAATTTCTGATATCAAGTGTACAAAGATAGAAAATTGTGTCTTTCCTATACAGTTTTCACACATTTTCTCTGTATCATGTTTTTTTCTTACTGGTCATACTCATACATACATTCTAATATACACACACATACACCTAACACAAACAAGTGTGCACCCACATGTATACACACAGAGAAATGTGCACAGACTCACTAAGCACTCAGTAAACTGATAGGAAGAGAATGATCATAAAATGACACTTTATAGAAAATATATCATTTCAGCTTACTATGTTTATGTCACTTAAAATTGAGGCGGGTTAGAAAAGGCAGTAATGTATTATTGAGACATGCGGATGGAAAGGAACCTTACACTGGGCACGGTTGAAGCCTGTGACCAGCAGGCAAGCAAGAATTCCAGCATACATACAACTCCATAGAAAGAACAACACTATCAGCCAAACAGACACCCAGAGCTCCCAGGGACTAAACCACCAACCAGAGAACACACATGGAGGGACCCATGGCTCCAGCTGCATATGTAGCAGAGGATGGCCTTAATGGGAGGGGAGGCCTTTGGTCCTGTGAAGGCTTGATGCCCCAGTGTAGGAGAATGCTAGAGTGGTGATCTAGTAGAGGGTGGGTGAATTGGGGAGCAGTCTCATAGAAGCAGGTAGAGGGAGGGTGGGATGGGGATTTGCAGAGGGGAAACTGGAAAGGGGCATAACATTTAAAATGCAAATATATAAAATATCCAATAAATAAAAGAAATCCCCTTGACTGTGAAAGGGTATTTATTCATCACCTTCTATGACATTTATTCTTTATATGTTATCAGGCTATAGGAATATATAAATCATCCCCCAAAACAAACTATAAGCTATAAACCCAATTAACCAAAAGAGAAGAAAAAACACCAAAAATATGTATTAGCAACTTTTTGATATAAAGCTTAAGAGCCATAGCAATAGTGTGTGTGGGTAATTACAGGACAATTAATTATAACTCTCCTAGAATGTAGATACTCACACTTGTGTATCTTTTTTTTTTGGTTCTGGACTTTTTCCTGACCCTTTGTTTAAGAACATTATTAAAGTGTCTTTTAAGTGTTCTCCTTATAGTAGGCATGCATTTCTTCTTTGTGTCCGAGCAATGAATTCTGATTTTGCCTAAGTTGGGTTTCATAATAGAGTGAGGGGGCTCTTGAGGACACCTAGGGCAACAGCATGTAACACTGTCTATGTTCCACACCACTGACAGTAACAGTCTGTCTTTTAAGATAATTTGTTTCTCTTGAGAGGTTATACAAATATCAGCTGTGTTGGTATATGTTTTCAAGCAAACCAAATTTCAAGGCCAAAGTAGATTCATTATAAAAATGAATCTATCTGTGAATCTTAAATAAGATTCAGTAAGCAAGCAGATGGTCCCCCAGGTGGCCATGTCTTCCAATGAAAGCTTTTCAAGGAGGAACATGTGTTAGTATCTTAAAGCAACAATGGACACATTGAGTATTCTAAGAATTATTCAGTCTACTGACATGACATTTTCTGTCAATGACTTGCCTACAATTATATATATCGAGTTGTCCCTGAAAATCACCTTCACCAAGAACTGCTTATGTTAAATCCTACAATGTGCATTTAGAATGTGCCTAAAAATTAGAGAGCACCCAAGCTTGGAAGGATGCAAATTCCGATTGCACATGGGCAAAATAAAGAATCAAATTAGCAAGGAAAGGCAGGACAGTCAGATTTCTTTTCTTTTCTTTTCTTCTCTTTTCTTTAAGTTTTTCAAGCATTTAATTAAGTCAGCTAACTTTTTAATACAAGTCAGATATCTCCTTTTTAGAGGCACTTATGGCATACAAGTCATTTATGACCACAACAATGGTTACCAAATCGATATGCTCATCAGCAGATGATTGGAAAATGGAATTGTACAGAATGCAGAGGAAAACGTTTGCATTGTCTTTGGACTTTGTAATGCTAAGACCTTAATAACAATTTTCGTTATATATATATAGCAAACATGAGCAGTATTTTGCACAACCTAATCAGAACAGTTTTGATGATTACCACTTAAGAGTTTTGATGTTCAATCTGCTTTAGTTCTTGTCTATGTAATTTTCCCTTTGGTTCGTTCTTCTGCATTACATTTACACTGTAATGGCTTCACCAAATTATTCTCTTCCAAGTGTATCTTAAGTTTTGTATTGCCATTGTTCTTTGTGAAGAGCATCCAGGGCTCTTCTGTCTGTCTTGATGCTCTATCCTTGTTCAGAGTGCTTATCTGCTTTGCATAGGTGTTCACAGTCTAAGGCCTAGCTCTTAACATGAGGTTCAACAGCTACTGGATTACTCAAGTGAATCTTTTTGTCTCCTAGGCCTACCATTGGAAGGCAGCTCTAAATTTTTAATTTTATTTATGAAACACACATTTAAAACTTCTATGTCCCACTATTTGTTATTTATTTATTTGTTCACAGGGAACTGGCCAAGATATTAGAACTCAGGTGATAAAGATACAGTCTACTTCTACCAGGAAAATTATTAGGATCCTGGTACCATAGATTTCTCTTTTTTAAAATTAGATATTTTCTTTATTTACATTGCAAATTTAATCCCCTCTGAAAACCCCCCATGCCACCCCACCTTTTCCTGCTCACTAAACCATTTGCTCCTGCTTCCCTGTCCTGGTATTCCCCTATAATCGGGGGCATCAAGCCTCTACTAGAACAAGGGCCTCTCCTCTCTTTGATGTCCTACAAGACCATCCTCTGCTACATAATGCAGCTAGAGCCAGGTACCCTCCATGTGTACTCTTTGCTTGGTGGTTTAGACCCTGGCAGCTCTGGAGGTACTGTTTGGTTCATATTGTTGTTCCTCCTATGAGCCTGCAAACCCCTTTAGCTCCTTGGGTTCTTTCTCTAGCACCTCCAATGGGGACTTTGTGCTCTATCCAGTGGATGGCTGTGAGCATCTACTTCTATATTAGTCAGGCACTGGCAGAGCCTCTCAGGAGACAGCTATATCAGGCTCCTGTCAGTAAGCATTTGTTGGCATCCACAATAGTGTCTGGGTTTGGTAACTGTATATGGGATGGATCCCTAGGTGAGACAGTCACTGCATAGCCTTTCCTTCAGCTTCTGCCCCAAACTTTGTCTCTGTGTCTCCTTCCATGAGTATTTTGTTCCCCCTTCTAAGAAGGATCCAAGAATCCACACTGTGGTCTTCCTTCTTCTTGAGTTTCATGTGGTCTGGGAATTGTATCTTGGGTATTCTGAACTTCTGGGCTAATATCCACTTATCAGTAAGTGCATGCCATGTGGTTTTGTGATCACTCAAGATTATATTTTCTAGTTCTATCGATTTGCCTAAGAACTTCATGAATTCATCATTTTTAATAACTGAGTAACACTCCATTGTGTAGATGTACTACAATTTCTCTATCCATTCCTCTGATGAAAAACATCTGAGTTCTTTCCAGCTCTTGGCTATTATAAATAAGGCTTCTATGAACATAGTGGATCATGTGTCCTTATTACATGTTGGAGCATCTTCTGAGTATATGCCCAGAAGTGGTGTAGCTGGGTCCTCAGGTAGTCCAGTTTTCTGAGGAACTGCTAAACTGATTTCCAGAGTGGTTGTACCAGTTTGCAATCCCACCAGCAATGAAGGAGTGCTCCCCTTTCTCCACATCCTTGGCAGCATCTGCCATCACCTGAGTTTTTGATCCTAGCCATTCTGACTGGTGTGAGGTAGAATCTCAGGGTTGTTTTGATTTGCATTTCCCTGATGACTAAGGATATTGAACATTTCTTTAGGTGCTTCTCAGCCATTTGATTTTCCTCAGTTTTAAATTCTTTGTTTAGCTCTGTACCCCATTTTTAATAGGGTTATTTGATTCTCTGGAGTCTACTTTCCTGAGTTCTTTGTATTTATTGGATATTAGCCCTCTGTCAGATATAGGGTTGGTAAAGATCTTTTCTCAATTTGTTGGTTGCTGTTTTGGAGCAGGGTAAAATCAAGTCTTTAAAAACAGTTTATTTATAATCTAGGATTAACCAAAATGATCTGTGCATTCTCTTTCAATAAAACCACACTTCACAAAAGGGTCACAACTTACATGGTTGTGTTACTTCTTAATGTATGAATTTTCCACATTCCTGGCAATTTACACAGGTTTCTTTCTTTTTGTTTTTCTTCTGTTTAAAAAAAAAAAAAGGAGCCATGAGTCCCACCATGTGTACTCTTTGGTTGGTGGTTTAGTCCCTGGGAGCTCTGAGGGCACTAGTTAGTTAATATTGTTGTTCATCCTAAAGGGTTGCAAACCCTTCAGCTCCTTGGGTCCTTTCTCTAGCTCCTTCATTGGGGACCCTGTACTCAGTTCAATGGATAGCTGTGAGCCTTTACTTATGTATTAGTCGGGTACTGTCAGAGTCTCTCATCAGATAGCTATATCAGGCTCGGTGGGACTAATGGCTCCAGCAGCATATGTATAGCAGAGGATGGCCAAGTGGGTCATCAATGGGAGGAGAGGCCTTTGGACCTGTGAATCTATAGAATGCCCCAGTGTAGGGGAATGCCAGGGCCAGTAAGCAGGAGGGAGTAGGATGGTGAACAAGGGGAAGGGGGAGGGAACAGGGGTTTGTTTTAGTTTTTGGTATTTTATTTTATTTTATCTTATTTTATTTTATTTTATTTCTTTTTTCTTTTGGAGGGGAAACCTGGGAGAGGAGATATTGTAAATGAAGAAAACATCTATATATATATATATTTATATATATATATATATATATATTTATATATATATATATATATATATATATATATATATGGAAACTGCAATGATCTAAGTGTATTAAACATCTTAGAAACATCATCTATTTTGCTATCCAAGAAAGGAGAAGCTTCCACAACTATGGTTTACCCAGGTAAGAAGAGCTATCTCCTAAATGGGTGAAGCCAAAAACGCTGAGATTTTATATGTCACTGTGGCTGAACAAGGCTGTTAGCAAAGTGGGGCTTGCAGTGGGATTTCAAACTTTGCACAATCTGAAGTTTCTATTTTGGATATCAGAAGGAGGTCAAAATGATCTTGTTCTGCAAAACCTCTTGAGAGTAGAGCTGTGATTTCTCTGCACTATAACCTTGGCCAATGTAATCATTGCAGAACTCTCGCTCAGTATGCAGAGAAAAATGCCTAGTGTCCAGGTGCTAACTATGCTGCTGTCACCTGCACAAACTTCTGACCAAATACTAATTACAACTGAAAGGAAAAGTACTTCCTTTGTAGCCCAACATGATTTCTTTCACAGGTTCCCCACCTTCTGCTCTGATTCTCGTCAAAATGTCCCATTTCTGTGGTGCACACAATCAAAGTGATATGACAATGTATACCTTATCCATCTAAATTTCTGAAGGGTATTTCAGTGAATTTTCTTTTCAATGTTTTAACATTGTATGCCCAGTGGCTGTAAAATAATGTGTTCTAAATTACCTTAATATGCATTGCCTGGTACATTTTTAAAATTATTATTACAAGAATTTGCGAAATCATGAAAGGCAAGGAAAGGAAATACATAAGGAAGGAAGTAGGGTTATGGTCAAATGGTACAGTCCATCTATAATTAATAAGCTGTTTAATGTAAGTTCATAGCAGTCATATTTATAATGGCCAGAAACTGGAAATAACCCAGATGTCTCTCAACACAGGAATGGATACAGAAAATGTGGCACATTTATATAATGGAGTACTACTCAGCTATTAAAAATGATGAATTCATGAAATTCTCAGGCAAATGGATGGAAATTGAAAATACCTTCCTGAGTGAGGTAAGCCAGTCACAAAAGAACACACATGGCATGTACTCACTGATGAGTGGATATTAACCCAAAAGTTTGGAATATCCAACATTCAATTCACAGACCATATAAAGCTCAAGAAGAAGGAAAACTAAAGTGTGGATGCTTTGGTCCTTCTTAGAAGGGGGAGCAAAGTACCCATGGGAGGAGATACAAAGTGTGGAGCAGAGACTGAAGGAAAGGCCATCCTGAGACTACACTACTAGGAGGCCCATCCCATATGCAGTCACCAAACCCAGACACTATTGTGGATGCCAACAAGTGCTTGCTGACAGGAGCCTGATAGCTGTCTCCTGAGAGGTTATTTAACAAATACAGAGGCTGATGCTCGCAGCCATCCTTTGGACTGCGGGCAGGGTTCCTGATGGAGGATCTGGAGAAGGGACTAGAGGAGCTTTGGGGTTTGCAGCCCTGTGGGTGGAGTAAAAGTGTCAACTGGCCAGATGTGCTGGTGCTGGAGTTCCCAGGGACTGGACCACAACCAAGGAGTAAGTGGAGGAACCCATGGCTCCGGTTGCTTATATGGAAGAGGATGGCCTTCTTGGACATCAGGGGGAGGAACAGCCTTTGGTCCTGTGGGGGTTTGATGCCACGGTGTGGGAGAATGACAGGGCTGGACGTCAGGATTTGGTAGGTGGGTATGGGAGCATCCTCATAGATACGGGGCGGAGAGCGGAATGGGATAGTGGGCTTACAGAGCAGAGAAATGGAAGGGGGATAAGATTTGAAATGTAAATGAAGAAAGTATCCAATAAAAAATGAGTTATCCTAAATATTTAAAAATAATACTAAAAATTAATCCATGTAACATTTTGTTAAATTTTACATAGAAATATATCATTATGTGTGTGGGGGATGTCTTCGATTGCATCATTTGATAATAGCTTTTATGAAAGCAAAGTGTTCATGGTACTGCATTTAGAGAGTCATTGTTTATTACAGTGTTATTCCTAAGAATAGTAAGTTCTACTGCAATGTAATAACCATTGAAGATGTGGACAATAGATTATAAGCATGTGTGTGTTTGTATGCATGTGTATAAATTTGTAGACTATTCATTCTGTGGATGCATGCCCACACTTCAATTGTTTGGGGCATTATATTAATCATAGTACAGACAGTTTGAAATTTTTTTAGTGAAGTAAATAATCAGAACATTCAGTTTTCTTAATTAAATAATGTTACCTGCTTTAAAATAAATATATTCATGTAAAGATTTTAAGAATGTAAGCATTCCCTGGAAGACTACTGATAAAATATGCTTTATACTTTTTCAGTGGTGACTGTTTATGATGGCATGTTAAATGTTAAAACATTTGCTCATGGAAATAGATAAAATTCATTGCCATGACCACTGAAATGTAACATAGCCATGTAATAAGATGTGTCAAATTAGCTTAAATTTAATAAAATATAGAATTTCATTAGCAGAGAAATGTAAGTGTCCATTCATGGAAAATGGCTCTTTTAAAAGATAAAAACTTGAATAATTTTGCATATTGTTTGTAAAACTTTGGCAAACATTAGATATTAGCGATTTGAATAAAAATCCTAGGATAACTATAAATTCAACACAGTTATAATTAAACAAAATCTCCACCCAAACAGAGAATTAAATTAGTTCCATCGATAGAAAAAAAAGTTACTTAATCTAGAAGCTTCAAATGCAGCCAAAATCCTGAGGTCTTACAGAATAAATATGAGAATTGTGTGCTGTTAATCCAGACTTAACAAAATCCAAAAGCTAACACCGTGATTTTAAAAGCTGTAATGGTACGAAATCTTTTCCAAGATATGATCTTGACAACATGGTATGCTGGTCTTCAGGCCAGACATTACTGTGTATGCTTCTGAACAAATCCTTCAGATTCACTGAGTTCCACTTTCATTTTTTAAATGTAGTACAGATGGATTTCCAGAGAAAAAAAGTGGGCGTCAATATGAAGTAATGAATGTATTATTCATAATTTTAGATTCTCTGTGACCAGTTTTTCTTTATATTGTATTAGAAATGCTAATCATATTCATTTCTTTTTTTAGCATTAAAATGTTGCCAATTGTTTCTAAAATGTTTATCAATAAGTTGGCCAATCTGTTCTCTTTCAAGAAAGAAGTTTCTGTTTCTTCTCTGTGTTTTCCTGAAACCCTAACATTTCAAGAAAGGACAAGATCTATTTTCTAACTCTGTTACTAATAAAATATTGCTTGGAAATAATTATTAAATTTTTACACAAAGTTTTCCAATCAGAGGAGTGAAAAACCATCATTGTATTTAGGGTGCAACTCAAGAGTTAAATGAGGTCACCCCTAGAATATTAAATGTTATGCCTATAGCCATTCACATGGTACTGGTCTTTGAAACCTAATTCCTTAGCCATTTTCAGTGCAAAGATGTCTATATTTTGAATCTAGAGTGCAAAAGATCATAATACTCTAATTACCTATGAATCTCAAAAAACAGAAAAACTTGGTTCTATATCATTAAATTGTATGAAAATTAATATTGATAGTAGTATTGGGGATAATTCAAATAGTTTGCACATACTATAAAATTCCACCAACATATCATATCATTTACAAATACTTGTGATTTTTAAGCTAAAACAAAAACATTCTCATTATTACCATATTTAAATTTCAGTATATTCTCACATTCTGCATTTCAATTTCTATATTGAATTCTATCACAGAAAATCTAGAAATTTGTATCAGATTTTTGAACAGCAAGAAGTTTGCATTTTGGGCCTATTTAAGACAATGAGCTCTTACTTATCTCAATGGAAAAAAATGAAGAAATTGGTTGGCCTTAAATGTCTTCTCCCCATTACATCCTCAGATTATAACATTCTTCCTCTTTCTTTTATAAAATTAATATTTTATTTATTTTCATTCAAAATCTTTCTCCTTCCTCCCAATTTCCCCTCATGATGAGCAGGGTTTTGGAATTAGGATTGTTGCAGCTACTGAAAGGGTGACATATGAGGCATGAGAAAATGTTGGAGCAGTGTTTGAGTTATGAAGGGTTAAATATTTTTTATGCTTATTTTGGCAGTGGTGGTTTTTTATTTCTGAAAGCAGGCCACATCTATTTCAGAAATGAACCTACACACCTTTAGTCACTTGATCTTTGACAAAGGAGCCAAAAACCATACAGTGGAAAAGAAATACAGCATTTTTAACAAATGATGTTGTTTCAACTGACAGCATGAAAAAGAATGCAAATTGATTCATTCTTATCTCCTTGTACAAAGCTCAAGTCCAAGTGGATCAATGACCTCCATATAAAATGAGATATGATTAATCTAATAGAAGTAGGAAAGATCCTAAAACACATTGGCACAGAGAAATTTTCCTGAACAGAACACCAATTGCTTATGCTCTAAGATCAAGTTATTGCGAAATGGAACCTCATAAATTTGAAAAGCTTATATAAGGCGAAGGACACTGTCAGTAGGACAAAACGGCAACCCATAGAATGGGAAAATATCTGAGATAACATCCAAAATATACAAAGAACTCAAGAAGTTATACTCCAGAGAACCAAATACCTTATTAAAAAATGGGGTACAGAGCAAAACAGAGAATTCTCAGCTGAGTAATCTCGAATGGCTGAAAAGCATTATAAAAAGATGTTCAACATTCTTAGTCACTAGGGAAATGGAAATCAAATGACCCTGAGATTCCAACTCCTTCCAATCCGAATGGCTAGGATCAAAAACTCAGGTAACAGCAGATCCTGGAGAGGATGTGGAGGAAGGAACATGCCTCCATTGCTGTCGGGGTTGCAAGCTGGTACAACCACTCTGGATACGTTTCAATCAATATACAATTTTAACAACGATAGCAACCAGCTAGAGTCAGTTCATAGTTCTGGTTCTGGGTTCCAGAACCATGAAAAGCCCAATGTAGCACACAGACTGAATTCCGTTTACTTAACATAATGCCGTAGAGGTAATATTTTCCCGCCTTACGAATACTTACATATATACATACACTAAGTCTGAAGTGTCCCTCCCTAAGGCTTGTAACACTGATAGCAGATAAGGCCGTTACACTCATGAATCTTGAAATTATGGTGCTTTTTCTACATTTAGAATACTGAGGAGGAAAATTCTGTAGTCCCTTAAGAATGGATCCTACCTTATGCTTATTTGTGTTATACAGTAGAACTTTTCTTATTGATTAGGCTAGCTAATAATTTTATTTGTCCTTTTTTGTTCTTATTTACAGGTTTTGTTGTTAGATTTTAAAATATCAAAATATCACTCTATCAGTAAATAAAACATATACACTTATCACACATTGACACTTTTATTCTAAAGACTTTGTTTTCATTTACTAGTAGAACAGCTTCATTTGTTCCTTGATGGTTTAATAACATACCATTACTGTAATACAATATTGATAACACATAACATGTTTATGTGTTTCACTATGTGTTTCATATTTCATTATGTCCTTATTAATTTCAGTTTTTGTATATCACTATGTGTATATAGAGAGGGATACATCATCTTCCAGAAGAATATATATCTTTTATAACATTAGAAAAAAAATGTAAGTACTGTGTCAGTTGATATATATATATATATATATATATATATATATATATATATATAAAATAGATTTTTGTATAAGATTGAAATACATGGTGGAAGTTCCTAATAGTCTTTTTACTTTTTGTTAAAGTGCATACATATAAACTTATTATTCTTATGATTTCCATTCCCATTTTTCTATATCCATTCATAAACACTAAGCCTCAAAATACAACTTTATGCTGACCAGGGTCATTTAAAATAGGAACAGACTAATTGTATTAAGGACAACAGAGCCATGTAAAGTGGTGAAGAACATTGCTAGTAATTTATAATTAAATGTATATAGACTGCATAGATTTTTTCTTTAAAGTGAAAGGCAAGTTTTCCTGATAATAAAGACATGTATACCTATTGGGTACCATTTGAGCTTTTGATAGGTGTCGGCATTATGCAATGTTTAATTAAGGCCAAATATATCTATCACCTTAACTTTTTTATTATTTTTGGTGAAAACATTTAGCCTATTTAATTCTAACTCTTTGAACTTTATCATACATTATTATTTTGTGTGTATAGTCACACATATGCTTCTTATTTCTACAGTGACTTACTATAACATTTCAGCTCCGTGCCATCAGGAAATGGCTGATTTAACTGTAATGTAGGATAGAAACTCTGCCCAATATCCTGTCTTTCTGTTGTCCATTTAAGAACTGAGAGATAATAAGGGCAGTCTGTTATACTGGGTATAATCATTGAATCATTTTCATTTCAAAGTATTTAGAATATTTGAAATTTATTATAAAGAAGGTCCATAGTTATCCAGATTTACAAAAATATAAAACTGTATTGGAGACATTTATAAACATCATATATATGTGTGTATATATATGTATATATATATACACATATATATAATTATGTATATATATATATTCCATAACATTAGAAAAATTGTTAGTACTGTACCAGTTGTTGAAAAGAAGTATGCATGGTGGCCTCATATCTTTAAAACAGTGTGTAGGCAAGAAACCAAGAGAGGCAAAGAGGATTTCAATTAAGGAGAAGATGGATGAGCTGAGAGAAAACTTCAAGGGAGCAAGGAACTACAGCAATAAATAAGGATCAGATCAAAGACAGACACTAGTAAAACCGACATGTCAAATAACTACAAATGAAAAAAATAATAAAATGAGATGCTGGGTGATAGAAAATAGTTTATGAAGCCAACGAAAACAGTATGTCAAATAAGGCTATATATATATATTGCCGTCATCAAGGCACCAGGCTTTGTGTCCTTACTCTCCACTGCTCAGTTTATGCCCACGGTATAGACAACAGCATTAAGTGCGCTGGTGCTGAGCATGTCCCAGTTTGTTTCAAAAACCCCCGAATTGTTGGTTAGCAAAGAATGGTATTCCTTTCTACTCTGAGAAATCTTAGCCTATTTAACAAGAAATCGTGAATAATATTACAAGGGTTTTAATCCCACTTCTGTCCCAGAAACATGAACTATAAACTGAGTTAAGTTAAATGGATTCTGTAGAAAGAGGCTGAGGCAATGTATAATGCTGTACAACAGCTAAGTTGGCAAAACCTTTCTTTGACCTTAAAGAAGTATACTTGTTAGAATTATTTCCAAATCAATAACCATTAGACCCAAACAATGTTGATTTGTGCCTTCCTGAAAGGTAAATGGCTCAAACAAAATCATTGCAATAAAATTTTCCTCTCTACCAGTATTCATTTCAACAGGAAGCCAATAAATTTGACTCTCATGAAAAGCCAATAAATAATGAAAAGCCCAGAATTTTATTTTTAATCAGCAAAACTTTAAATGCATTGGCATGTACAGTGTCTAGTAATGCAAGAAAGTTCTGAAATTGTATATTGATATATACATTACAGGACTTGAAGATAAAGAGGAACACAGGTCAATTGGAAGATTGTAAAAGTCTCTGTGTACCCTTTAATTGGGAAGTATAATATGGACATGAATTGTTATAATGTTCATGCTTGTTTCTACAGGAATAAATAAAATATCCTTATCTTATATTTTTAATGCTATAGCCCACCACATAAAATTAAAGTTAAAAAAGGAAATGGCCTTGTCGCTGCGGCAATATTAGTTTTCTAATATGTATGTGCTTGATTTTTCATCCCACAGAGGTTTTGCCATCCTAGCATCTCATGCCTACTACAGACTCTTATTTAATTATGTGTAATCTATTAACTAAATTAAAAAATAGAGACATTTATAAAGTACACTAGAAGGAAAGATATAAAGAGGTATATCAAATTCCATTCAGACAATATAATTATTTCTTAGACATAATTTTTATTAACTAACAATAATATAGTTATTAATTAATTTGTTAAAAATAAAATTGTCAGAATATTAATGGCATTATGTACGTCAAAACAATGGGCTCCCACAACCCTAAAAGACAAAACTCAGCCGCAAGTTTCCAGTGTACAAATTAAAGAAACAAAGAGAGTTGAAAAGCAGAAGAAGCCGATTTATATTCACTGTTGTGACAAAGAGCAGAGGAGTAAAATGGTTAGTGTGTCAGTCAATCGTGGTATGTCTGAGCAGTTTTAACGGCCCTGTTATCCTCATCATGAACACATCATTGTCATTGTCTTATATCTAGTTATGGAATGTGATCATCTGTCTTGAAATGGTAAATAAGATGTCAGTCATCAATGGGAGGAGAGGCCCTTGGCCCTGTGAAGGTTCTATGCCCCAGTGTAGGGGAATGCCAGAGCCAGTAAGCAGGAGAGATTGGGGTGGTGAGTTGTGGGAGGGGGGAGGAAACAAGGGTTTGTTTTAGTTTTTGTTTTTTTTATTTTATTTTACTTTTTTTTTTTTTCTTTGGAGGGGAACTAGGGAAAGGAGATATTGTAAATAAAGAAAACATCTAATAAAAACAAAACAAAATGAAATGCCTAATAAAGAAAATATCTGATAAAAAACCATAAGATGTTGGTGATCTGTTAATGTTCAGGATGCAAATTTTCCTGGCTGGATTTCAGGTTTTATTCCCTCTTAGGAGTCCATGTAAGGAGTCAACACATTTTCTCAAAAGCAGCTTCTACATGCCTGCGTAATATGAGTTATACTTTTGTATTTTGGAGTATTATATTATGATCAAGTTATTTCACTGCTTCTCATCTTCCTCTAGGGTATCTAAATAATTGTTATTTCTTTGGTGAATATGAAAATTAAAGGATATGCTGCATAGAAAATATTGAGTGCTCCCTGGAACAATAGAAGATAGTCTAAGATACTGAATTTCCTGCCAGCTAACTCATTTATCTTTGCATCTGAGCTATGCAGATTTAAATTGCCTTGTATTTTAATTCTTACTTTCAGCTCTAAAATATTATTCCCTAGAGGTTAAGGATTTTTTCTATTATACAGACTAAAATTCTGTGAGCTGAGAAAGCAAGTCTGTATTTAAGTTATATGAGTATGGAAGATATGATTCTTGTAAGTAATTTAACAATGGACAGCTGTGTTCCCCACTGCATGAAGAGAAAATTTTGCATTATGAATTTTCATTGGAAAAAAATCTCAAGTAAAATTTAACCTTTCGAATTTTGTTATCCTTCATTCTGAATTGTATTGTAAAAGAGTGGTGGTATTCTAAACCAATGTTTTACATCAGCAGTGGATAATTACTTATGTGTCATAATAAAAATATTTTGTGAGCAGAAATTCTGTTTTTTCCACTTTTAAAAAAGAATACCTTTTTCTTCCTAATTACTCATGCCTGAAAATATATTTCTTACAGAAAGATTTATCTTGTTTAGTCTCTTTACTTTTTATAGTAAGACTTTTTAATTATTTATTTATTTTTGCAAATAATATTAGGAAGTTTTACCTTTTTTCAACTCCTTGTTACAGCATGTGTCTCAAAATCCATTCCACTACATCTATCAAACTTATCCTTTCTGGAATAATCAATGGTGTCCTAAGTATTTGATTTACTATTTTCCAATTAGTCACTTTAATTAGTCTTCACTAAATAATTCGCATATTAATTTTATTTCAGCACATATAGCTGATGAACATTCAAATTATTGAAAGATTTTACAATATATAACTATTTTTTGTTACCAATTTTAGACACAGTTGAATCTACCCACACAAGATTATTGTTTTATCCTTAGCTTTAAGAACGAGGCATACTCTCGTGGACTTTTGTCCATCCAGAGATAGAACACAAAGAAAATCTCACCTCTTCTCCTGATCTAAATTGTCATTCTCCTGAAGAACACATCACTACTTGCCTTTGAGTGGTGTCCCTAATGCCAAGTTGGAGATTAACAGTGTCTGTTTCCCATTTCTCTAATTATTTATTATTTCAAAAATCAAAATAATCAAAGTAGTAATTGCATATCCTGTGTTAGATAATTTCATTACTTTGATAGTCTTCCAAAATGAGATGCATCTTTCTCAAGAAATACAATTTCTTTGTCTCAACCTTAATTCATCCACAAGTTACTCTTTGCTTTGTTCTGCCAACACCTTTTATTTAGAGATTTTCTAGAAATTCATTTACCCTATAAAGTGGAATTTTAAAAATCACCCTTCTAAATTCACACTCTCCTGCCTAAAATTCATATTTTTTGTGAATAAAACTTTTTCAAGAACTGCTTAAGGCATTTCACAAGATGTTCATTGTAAATGTTTATTAAAATCAAACAACAAAGAAAATGGTTCAAAAATCACAAAAATCTATTTAAAACCATACTTAAAATTTATGGTAAAACTAAATAATGCATTGATTTTTTTTTTTATAAATTGGAAACCACTTTAGCTACTTTACATTTTTTTCCTTCAAACAAAATCTATTAATAAGAGATTCAAGTAGACCAAAATTTGATGTATATAGCTTAAGAATCTACAAATGACCACCTTCTGGTCATTGAATGACCCAGATGTCATTCCAGGAGAGAAAAGAGAAAAAAAATTACAGAAAATTAATGAGTGGGGTGTGGTGATGCAGAAGTCTAAAGTGGTATGCATTTTTGCTAACTATTGAGATGGTAAAGTAGTACCCATTTTTGCTAACTATTGAGATGGCAAAGTGGAACCCATTTTTGCTAACTATTGAGATGGTAAAGTAGTACCCATTTTTGCTAACTATTGAGATGGTAAAGTGGTACCCATTTTTGCTAACTATTGAGATGGTAAAATGTTGCTGTGCTGATATTTCATATGCAGCAGGAAAACTCCAAAATATACAGAAGGCATCCAGGTTAGGACACAGAAAATGTGAAGTCACTTAAAAGGTACAATGCATGGACTTGAAACACCAACAGGTCTGGAGCTTATATATAGAATAACTAGGAAGAAAAGTAATCATTGGCTAGAAGACATAAAATCCAGGTGCAATGACCTAAATTCTTATGGTGAGTCTGAAATATTTTGAGGTACAGAAGCAAAAAAAGAAAAAAAAAGAAAAAAAAAAGAAAAATAACTAATTTTCCTTACAAGTTAACAGAATCTTTGTGGATATTAGTACAAAGATAAACTGAAAACTAGGAAGACATGAAATAAATCTACAAAAAGAGCCATTTGAAAATTCAAAGCTTAAGTTACTGTATCTCTTATCATGATGGATGGATTTTAATATCTGTGTCTTACTTGGTGAAAGTATCTCCACACACATGTGTATGTGTGGGAGTACATACAAATATGCATTCACATGCACACATGCAAATAAATAACTGTACAAACAAAATTACTCTGCTATAAGAACTATACAAATCATAGGATATCTTAAATATAATGATTCCATAATTATTGCTTATTATATGTCTTTAAATATTGTGCTTCATTTTTGTTCATATCTCCATTCAAGTAGAATGACAACTAAAGCAGTCATCTATGAAAGCACACGGAGCTCATTTAAATAAAATAATAAAAATAATCAAATGACATCAGAAAAGTAAAAGGTCTAAAATACATGAGTGGTCTGAGACTTCATAATATACCTTGCACATCTGATCAATTCCAGCTTTCAGAAGGTTGATTTATAAAAAAAAGAAAAATGAGTTTTTAAAAATGAATACACATGTATAATTCAATCCTTAATGTGCTATCTTCAACTTGATTTCCTTATTACTCTCAGTTTTCCCTGGCTTGTTTTGCATTACACTAGCTTAGATTTTAATTTGGGTCGTGTTCTCACAAGAATATATATTTAGTTTTGGTAATAAAGGAAACATAAAAGTTTTATTGTTTTTGTTACTGCTGTCTTGTGGTTTTGAGACAGAATCTTCCTTTGTAACCTACCTGTGCTAGTATAACCCAGACTGGTCTCAGACTTGCAGCAATCTTTACAAAGCCCTTGCTGAAATTAGAACTGTGGGCCACTACAACAGGCTAGCACTGTTTGAGGCTTTAGTCAGAATGACAAGATGATCCGAACTGTGACTAAGAAAAAAGTCCTTGTAGCTAAAACATTTCTTCCAAAATGGGATGTCCATTAATAAGGTAAAAGAAACTAGAAAAGAATCTAAAAAGCATTAGAAGAGTAAATGGATCAATGGCAGCTTAAGTGCAGAAGGAATCCTATCCTCATAAGAAGAGCAGCGCTTATCATGCAAGATGACAAGGAGAACTTAATCTAATTTCAACAAGTTATGGCTTTCCATCATTCAAGTGCTTTCTGACAAGTGTTACTTTGTTGAGTCATCCTAAGAAAATTGTAAAGTAGATAATACCATCCACTCCCCTTACTAGTGAGAAAGTAAATAATGAATGAGTTTAAATAATTTGCTCAAGCTTTCAAGTTACCAAAGTAGCAAGGGATTAATGAAAATTTAGAGCTTTAATTAACACATGATCAGATACTTCCATATTGTCAACAAAACTGAATACACTGTATTTTCAACAAAGATCACTTGGAGAATTAGATGAAATCAACATTTGTCTCTTGAGGTTCAACAATAGGACATAAACTTATTTTATATGAACTACATTAATATTAATTGTGTATACCTGTCTTTGAACAATATCTTTTAGGCATGTTTATTTTCATCTTTATGATAATGTTCAGGAGCAATTGCAACAGAGCTCTTAGTGCTTGAGACTATAAATTTTTTTTCTCTTGGAATAATATCCTATAGATTAGAGTATTTGGAAAATTCTAATGGAAACTGACTTCACTCGAGTATGATCTTTCCCCTTTGCTTCATAATAGATGACTTCATTATTATTCAACATAGATATTCACTTCAAAGTTCTCTTTTAACAAGGTTAGGTAAATAACAGAAAGAAAATACAAACACCTAAAATCAGTCAGGCTAAGTGAAGTCATCTATACCCATAATTCTAGCATTCAAGACAGGAGCAAAAAAAGTTCAATCTTACCTCTAAATTAATTATTTAATTAAAATAACAGCTGTGACACTCATTAGCCATTTTGCCAGAAATTTCTGTAAATAACTTGGGGTTTGGCATGGCTGAGTGAGGAAAGAGAGGCCAATACCAACTAAGTTTAATGGTGACTTCTCTCCAAACCAGGACTTAAGGAAGCCAGAGTCCATATCAATGTCAAATTTAACTGGCAATAATTGAAGGGGTAAAGGCCTCAGTCCAATACTGATGGCCTAACAGTTCTCACGTTTCTTAGAGATGAGAGACTTGTGTAAAGGCTGAGTGTGTTTAGGACAAAGAGAAAGATCAGAGGATCACTTCTCAAGAGAAAGAAAATGAAAGAACTCTATTGCTAAAGCACATTTGAGTGTCTTATATGTGAGTTTTTATCATCAAAACTTTGCATTTTCAAGCTTTACCTAGGGACAACTTACATTTTTAGTGACATTTATAAAACATCAGATTCAAAAGCAGCAATGTCACTTCACATTTTATTAGTGTAGAATGTTGAAATATTGACAAAAAAATTGTGCTGTAGCTTTATGAAACAAGTAATTCAAATGTTTTTCTTTACATTGGATATGATCTATCTGTACAATACATTTCTTCAAACCTAATGAATAATTTATAAGAAATAGAGGTATCAGGGGTGTGAACAAATCAAATATATACTATTAAAATATACTTCACATGACTTGTATACCAATACAAAATTATTTATAACATGTAATGTTTCATTGAACCATTGGATAACATGGGAATTATCACAGTGAGAAATGAGTAATTGATGAAACGTTATGAATTAATTCTGCACTTTGAATACTAATCAATACATTTGTAAAGGTATAGGATATTTCTTGATTGGGATATTATATTAAATAAAACTAATTCTGAAAACGGGAGAAATTATTGCCTAAACTTGACAGATAGATTGCTCTAATGGGTATCGCTTAATTGACTGATTCTAAAAATATAATTTTCATAAGTATATGTTGGCATCAAATATTTAAATTCAAACCTAAAGGTAAGAGTTTATATGAAACTTAAGTTTGTGAATGTTATTTTTTATGATAATTACTTTAATAGATTAGTAAACTGAACAAAATTGTTTCAGCCTCAATCTAGAAAGAACAAATAAAATAAATACAGACATTCTTGAAAACTCTCCAATAAGCAACACTGTTCTTGTGCTCCTCTCTGTCCTATCTTTACTCTTGTATTCTAATAGTAGAAACTAAATTATTGTGAACATGCAATATTAAGGTTTTTTTTCTAATATATACAAATGTATATCTGTATTCCTATAATAATTGAAAATAAATAATATAATTTGGCCACAAACAGAAGCACCTTGGTGGAAATTCAGTTTTACCAAAAAAGACAGACAAACAAACAAACAAAACAAAAAACAAAAATTAGGAAGAACAATACTGCGGACTGCAAGAGAACACAGTGATAAAGCACATTCAAATATGCACAGAAAAGCATTAGGACTGGTATACTCTGAAAATAAAAAACTACAAACGGCAAGCTTACAAATCACAAAATTCTAAGGAAACAAATAGAACCGGTAATGTAGTAATTTTATTTCTAGTCTCATTCATAAGTCATATTATGACTCACTGGGCTTAGCTCTCATCTATAAAGCAGAGATCACAGTATTTTATAGGAAATGAAAATTATAAAAATTTCTAGTTGCTGTCTAGAGGTACATTTTTTTGATTTGCAGAATAACATAGTCTAAGAACCACAGTGTGCATCTGACAATGGAAAGACTTACTCCTCTCACTTTGGGTCATTCAAAATGCTAAATCCCATATTCTGCATTCACACAAAACTGGAAGGTCCTTTTAATTATTGAGCTTTCACTTCCATTTGTTATAAACTCACAACTTCAAGTGCTCGAGATTTGTCTCAGAGTCTACAATTTACCGTGATAGAGCCTGTGGCCTCAGCGTAGCATTCCTGAAATAAGACTTATCTGCTTTAGCTTGCAGTTATATTGCCCATTGTAGCAGGTGAGATTGAATTAAAGTTTGCATCTCCACAGGACTCGAGTGTTAATCTTTTTTAGGGTTTTTCAGCTGAAGTCCCGTTTAATCCATCTTTTAAAAAATGCCTGAATTTGCCAGGTGGACAGGAAAAGGGTGGCCTCACTTCAAGAAATTCAAACAAACTAAAAGGGTTATTAAGTGGATACATCATACGCTTAGGTTGCAAAAGACAATTTTTGTGTTAATTGTGTTTAAATACAATGTTTGAATTTTAAATTGGGGAAAATAATATAATTTAATTTATTAAAATAGGAAGTACAGACTAATAAACATTTAGAATAGGTTATTTTGCTATTGATATTTTTAAATACTTATATGGTTAGTTGTGTTATATAGATGTGCCTGCGTGTGAGTGTGTGTACATGAGCATAGGTACCCAAGAAGATCAGAGCCGTTGAAACACTGTGAAGAATTACAGTAGTTGCAAGCTAACTAACCTGTATTGGGAACCAAACTGTGCCTCCATGGAATAATAGCACATTCTTTTAATTGTTAAGCCGTCTTTCCAGTTCTAACTTGTACACTTTTTATTGGCTGAAACCGTTGGATAGTGTTCTTGCACAGATCAAGAGTACAAGGAGATTACATTTACTCTAAACTACACTTTTCTATGTTTGCATAAACTATAAGCTACTTTAAATCCACCATTATCAGCCTTCACACACTCTGTATAGATTGCTTCAAACAGCAACTATACTATTTTATTTTATTTTCTAATCTCTCTTTCATGTCAATAATTTCCAGAGAGCTAAGGATGCTTTTACAAAGTGAATCAGATAAGCAGATTATAGATAATTTATTTTAATATTATTCCCATGTATTTAGAAGAAAACATTAATTTATTGGACATTTAATAGAGATAGGGGCTACCTCCCTAGGTCTCTAAAACAATTTATCTAATCTTTCAAGGACTTCCAAGGCCATATTCCTTACACAGTATTTGAGAATTTTTACAGTTTTGTACTTTTAGACAATGGTTAAGAATGTGGGAGAGGTTTTAAGGTAAGAAAAATTTTCCCTTCACAATACAGTAGACTATTTATTTGTTTCAGTATTCTTAGTTGACTTTTTCCTTTAAACTAATTGGAACTTATTTTTCAAATTAAATGATGTAACTAATATTTCTCCTTATAACTTTCTCTGTAGTTAGTATTCTACCCTCTTATACAAATTAACTTTTAAAATTTACATACATATTGAGGCATATATTTGTCCTATTTTTATTTAAACAAATAATGATTAAGGGTTTATGGAATGAGAAAAACACAATATTACCTGAGATAAAGAAAATTATCTAAAAACAGCTCTCATTTGCCATATTAATCATAAATTTATAAATAGAAAATAGGAAATACAAATGTTCAATGAGCAGTTATCTTAATACAATTTTCAAATGTTTCATAAAGTAATCTGGATAACTCATCATTCAAAATACAATAGCAACCAAAAGAAAAAAAAACAACTCTAGAATACAGCAGTCTATTCAATAGAAAATCACATTAAACAAGTAGACCCTGAGATTTAGTGGGTTGAAATGATACATCTGAGGAGAGTTGAGATGACTGAACCCTAAAAGCACAGTGCCACCTACTGGAAGGTTACTAGCTTGTTTGTGTGTTTATTGAGCACATGTTATGTCCACAACCTTATTGTCTACTCTGTAACCATACTAACAGACAACATTAAATTTGTACTTGGGTTTTCTACAGTATTACAATCTATTTGCAGATCATCAAGTAGTAAATATAAATTACCATAATTATTATAATACTAGTCTTTCTGTAAGGCAAAACTTAACCTGTGTCCTGATCAGTGCCTTCAAGAGAATTAATGCTGTTGAAAGTAGCTTTTAAATGTTTACTGTGATGTTTTTAATTATACGATTAAAAAAGAAAAATAAACCTCACAAGTAGCTTAGTCTTCAGTTGTTTGAAACAAGATTATGAAAAAGCATCATTTTATTTTTATTATGAGCCAATATGATAGAGTCCTAAATATCATTTCAGTATATTTCAGTTATTTAATTATGACCCTATCTTTGTTCTGCTGTTATTTTTCCCTCTTTGTGTAAATTAAGTCAAACATTAGCACCATCAATATCACCTGAATTAATTTTCCCATAGATGCTTTTCAAAGAGATAACAATTTTGACTTTGTAGAGACTCATATTTTAATATCAAAATCCATCATTTATTTAAACAATTAGTCTGTCCTGTCATTTTTTAATATATAAAGGTCTTAAGAAGTTGGGGATATGGATCAGTTATAAAGACCGCTTACTGCCTACGAAGAAGAGTGCAGTTCAGTTTCCTGCACCCACATAGTGTCTCACAACTACTTGTAGCTCCAAGTCCAGAGAGTTAAATACACAGGTTTCCCATGTTCTTGGAGATCACATACAATCACTTAAGCGGTCAATTTGTTTTAAAAAATTACGTCTTTATTTGTTAACCATTAAATCTTTAATATTAAAGCCACTGAGTTGACTTTCATGGGGACCATTTAATGATTATGTGAGCATCAGTTCTGCCTGTGGTATATATGAGACTGACAAATTTGTGTATATCTGAGGAGCATTCTCTACAATGAAGAAGGGCCCTATAAGGTTGAAGGAAGGCTTCCCCGAAGACATAATGTAAGTCAAGCTGTACTGCCAGCTCTTAGCATAGTGATAACAAGATAAATTAACAAAGCAGCATCACCTTCCCAGGTATACCATGATCATATTCCAGAAAGCAAGATCAGTAGTGATTTTAGTTTCCTTTTAGCCCTGCAATCTCTTGTCCCTCTGCCACAAAACAGAAACCTAGCAGGGATATATTTTTTTTTTAAATTTTGTTTTGTTTTCTTTTGTTTTCCACTCATTCAAATTCATTGTTACCATAGGATCTCTTTATCAGTAGTGTTTTGAGTTGAGTGCATGTGTGTCTTCGTAGCAGCCAGGAAGGAAGGCATTTCTCAAATCGAATTTTATGAAGTCATGAGTGAGCAAAACAAATTGTAACATCTGTAATCAAATACTAGTAAGAATTAAAAATTATCAAGCCAGTAAATACATAACAGGAATGAATACTAGTTTAAATTCATGAGAAAGAGAAGACAGGAAAAAAAGAAATATATTCAGTAAGATTACATTAGGAGGAGAGCATTACAATCTCAAATTAGGATATAGTAAATGAAGGCAGGTCTGTGATCAGCTGGGTGGAGGATGAGGGACAGAATGATTTCACAAGTCTCCAAGGGAACTCACCAGGCATGAGGAGACCCTTGAGCCCACGGCACTGCCACTTTATATATCCACTTTAGATATCCATGTCTAAACTCCCCAAATTTTATACATCAAATACTTCTGTGTGAAATTTTGAAATTGATAAAGCTATGACATACAAAAATAAGGTTTCCCCTCATTAGCTACTGTTGAATTTATTGCTTGGTGTGTAATGTCCAAGATATCTTAGGGCAATTCTTCCCAAAAACTTTTTTATTAGAAAAAATTGTCGCACAAAATATACTATTAAAAATCTGACATATTTGCATGTTTGCAGTCTTATTGGTATACAATTTGCAAAAAAAAATAATAACACTATTAACTTCACTAAAACTAATGTTCACTAAAACTAATTGCCATCCAATACATTTAATCATATTTACTTTTGAGTTTTATAGTTCTAATTTTAGAAGCAATTAAGAGTTTACTTGGTATAAGTTGCTTAGAAAATGTTGAAGTAAACTGGAAAAATTAGGTCAATGTATTAAGCCTTAGATTTTACTAAATTCATTTTCATGTCAAATGGAGCTCAAAATAATTTTGATGTCGAATCTACCATAAAAGTTTTATGTTTTTCCTACTGCATAGTTTTGAACTTTCACCTTTCATAAACAGTGAAATTTTCCTTGATGTCAATAATGTGAATTTTCTTGTCTGAAAGATGAAGTGATCAATTTTGCTGGAATGAAACGTCAGAAGGAATAAGAATAGGAGGCTTTCTTATTTCCTAGCATGTGTGCTAGCTGAGGAGGATAGTACACAGGGTTGGAGCATTGTCAACAGTGCAACCTTCTACAAAGCCAGTCAGCTCGCTTCATGAGGAATTGACAGCTGTCTATGTTCCTTTCATTATAAGGGAGACAGTTTGAATTAAACTAATGACCAAAATAAGTAACTTAACTTTTTTATTCACAATATCAATTAAGAAAAATAAGATATATTTCAATGAATTATATGACCAAAAGCAAAGAAAAGATTTGGAAAGATATTGATGAGAAATCATGCCTAATCAAAACTAATTTCTTATAATAAATATTCTGTGTTCGAAATTGAAAGGAAATACCCCAAATTGCATATGTATAAGTTTTAGTGTAGCAAGGAGAGAAGTAAAGATAGGCTGAATTAATTTTCTTTTAAATTGGAATTCTTAGACTTTTTGGATGATGAGAAAGCCAGTCAATACAGAACTTTATAAAAATCTGAATTCCTCTACATATTTTAATTACTCAAAAGTAATATGCAAAGAAAGAAGCTACAGGAAATCTGGATGTCGAGGAGTATAAATCAGAGGGCATTAGCCAAGGTGTGAGTTCAAATGTGTTTTCTTGTTCAGTCATATTTACACTTCAGAAATGAATAAATCATTAGATAGTGGACAATATTTTCAGTGGAGTTTGTTCAGCCAAGTACAATAAAATTTAGCAATAACAATAGTACTAAATATGAAAGTAGTAATAAAATAATTAAAATCTATTATTAGCTCTTAATTATCCAGAGAAGGTTTTAAAACTTCATGTATATAAAGTAATGATTCATATTGGGAGATATGAGTTTGGTATTTTACAATTTGAGAGCAAAGGACTTTAAACTTGTAATTTATCCCTTTCTATTTCTAAATCAAGGACACAAAGGGGTATACTTCAAATATCTTTAAATATGCAGAATTTTAAAAGTATGTTGTATTATAATGTCCCAAAAAAGGAAATTTTATACAGATTTAGAAATGGGCCAGAGATATGGGTTTTTTTAATATTACTTTATATAACATATAATACAGTGTTGTGAGTAGTAGAAACATTAATTGCTGCCCTAAAGATAATAAAATAGGATAACTAGATTTTCTATTAAAATAGAAAATTAATGTGAGTCTAAGTAATATGTTAGTCATAGAGTCTGAATAAAGGTTGAAAGGGTAAAAATGAGAAAGAGGTTTGAAGATACAGTCTTTAAAAGTTGTGATTTGCAATTTCCCAGAGACTAGACCACCAACCAAGGAGTGTACATGGAGGGATCCATGGCTCCAGATACATATGTAGTAGAGGATGTCCTTGCCCCACAGCAATGGGAGGGGATGCCCTTGGTCCCAAGAAGGTTTAATGCCTCAGCATAGGGAGATAATAGAGCAGGAGAATGTGTGTGTGCAGGGAGCACCCTCAATACAGGCAAAGTGGAGGGGGGAGGGCATATATGGGATGGGGGTTGGTGGAGGGGTAATCTGGAAGTGGGATATCATTTGAGATGTAAATGAATGGAAGGCTTAATTTAAAAAAAAAAAAAGGAATAAAAAGTGATTTCCCCCAGATAACACATGAACAGTTATCAGTTATCAAGATGAATTCAGTCATCCTGTGCAGTTCAAGATGTTTGAGATATTTAAGGACTGGGTAGGTGATCACTTGATGAACCATTGAGAGCTGAAGACCATTCCATTGAATACTACTGAGTTTTGTAGTTATTCAATCATTATGTCCTTTGAGTTTATCTGAAAGGTACTCTTCATTTTTAAAATCATAACTGCAAAATTCCCTATTTGTTTGCTTATTGGACCTGAAAAAAAAAACCTTTTAATTGTTGAATTTAGTATTACATCAAAACATCACTATACACTTTGCAGTCAGTCTTTGAATGACTGCATTTTATAAGGAAATACTTTAATTCATTTTATTTGAGTGTGTTTATTTTAATCTAATTTTCTAGTGTGTTTTCCGATAATAGCTGTGTGTGTCTTTAAGATAAGACAGCGCACAGACACAGCTAAGCAGAGCCTTTGCTATTTTTTTAAGCTGTTGCTAATTTCAGGCTGACAGAAGAGGTAGTTTAATTAGTGAGCTGTTAATATCTATTTAAGTGAGCAGCCAGGGAAATCTCTGCTGGAGAAAGGACATGCAAATTCCTGGCCAGGCCATTCTTTCTGCCTCTTGAAGCTGTTTTAAAGGGGACTGTGCACTGATATATGAAACTATATTAAAAAATGTGGGAAAAGGTGAGCATATAAAAAGAGTTCGTGCAAACTCAAAATTTTCAGTAAGTTTTGGAGTAGTGCACATTCCAAAATATCCAAATTAGTATCTTGAAAGACCCAGGCTCTGGATGGTCTTTCCTTCAGGATCTGCTCCCAAATTTGCTTGCAGCCAACCATTGGACTGAGCATGGGGTCTCCAATGGAGGAGTTAAAGAAAGAACTGAAGGAGCAACTCCATAGCAGGAAAAAAAATTGTCAACCAATCAGACCCCTCAGAGCTCCCATGGACTGAACCATCAACCAAGGAGTACACATGGAGGGAACCATGGCTCCAGCTGCATATGTAGCAGAGGATGGCCTTGTCGGTCATCAATGGGAGGAGAGACCCTTGGTCCTGTGAAGGCTCCAAGACTCAATGTAGGGAAATGCAAGAGCAGGGAGGTGTAAGTGGGTGGGTGGGTGGGTGGGTGGGGGCACACCCTCAGA
>NW_022196891.1:43381678-43388320 GCF_008632895.1 Mastomys coucha | reverse complement strand
CAGGAGGAAAGGGGTGAGATAGGAGGTTTCCAGAATGGGAACCGGGAAAGGAGATAACATTTGAAATGTAACTAAAGAAAATATTCAATAATAGAAAAGGAAAAGAGAAAAAAAGAAAGACCCAGGCTAGTGATAATGAAAGACAACAGCGATGATTTGGGCCATTTAACTTGGAAAAAAAGTACCTATGGACTGTGACAATCATGGTCAAAGGTGAGATGCAACAAGGCACAACATATAATCACCTTGCTTACTTCATACTGAAGGTGTAATTGTTCATGCATAGTACATGAGTTATAACGATGTGTAAATAACCACATGGACTGGCAATTATTTTACACGTTTTCATCTCAATAGCAAAAAAATATGAATTCAATTTTAAGATAAAACAAAATTTGCTGCATGCTGAGGCAGGAGTGGGTGATGAGTGGAGAAACACCCTCATAGAGGCAGGGGGAGGGGATGGGGTTTTGTGGAGGGGAAACTGGGAAGGGGGATAACATTTGAAATATAAATAGATAAAAAAATATTTAAATGAAAAAATTAAAAATTAAACTACTTATTTAAAAAGGATATTGTTAAATATAAAAATGAATTTATTTATACTTGAATTTAAGAATAGACTCTTTAGAAATCAAATTATAATCCTTAACATCATAAATTACTGAATTTATTCTTAAACGGACTTATATTAACATTTCCAGTGTGTCTTGACAATATTTCTAGGTAGAGTCAAATTCTGAATTAAGATTAACAAAATTTAAAGACAATTACATGATTTAATCTTGGTGATAGATACACTGAATAAATGTGATCTGTAATTGTGTTTACTTATGTGTAAAAGTCTGCCTAGAATATTCATAATTTATAACTACACTGTGTGGTGTGCTTCATACTAAGGAAATAATTTAGAAATTCAACCACTAGACGAGTAGCTTCCTATATATGAAAACCACTGAAAAATTATATATAAGAAACAAAAGACTTGGAGATATCTAGAAAAGATAAGTAATAGGAATTTTGGTTTTTTGTTTGTTTTTTTGTTTTGTTTTGTTTTGTTTTCTCGAGACAGGGTTTCTCTGTGTAGCCCTGGCTGTCCTGGAACTCACTCTGTAGACCAGGCTGGCCTGGAACTCAGAAATCTGCCTGCCTCTGCCTCCCAAGTGCTGGGATTAAAGGGGTGTGCCACCACTTCCTGGTTAAAGTAATAGGTTTTATAGCAAACAGACAGGAACACAGAAGTGTATAAAAAACCTCTCAGCTGTTATCATGAAGGAGGAATTTATAAAATACTTGTAAAAGCCAAGCAAGTACAGATAAAAAGCCCGGAATTTGACTCGAGGTAAAATGCTGATCTACACATTCTTATGTCTTCCCATTTTATTTTTATTATAGGAGTATTGATCTTATCATTGAGAATATATATAGTGATGAAACTGAGTAGTTATTTTCACAGATGTGGTTACAAAAGTGTAGTAAAAATAAAGGTGCTAAAGTCTTAGCAGTCTTTCTTAATGGAACTGATTAATCCCAAAGGATAGAAAAAAAAAACCTAAAACACCTGTTTATCATTATGACAAAAGATATTTTGTTGAGATGAGGTTTGTGCTTTAAGTCAGGCAGATGTAAATATAAAGAGTTGTCTTTGATAGAAAAACCATTGGCTTACTCAAGGAACAGAATTGTGAATAGAAAGGTAAAAAATAAAAGTAAGAGAAAAATCAGCGTCTGCATTCTGATTAATATGAACTAGCAGATTGCTTAAATGTTGGTGTTATTTAGGGATAAGAAAGCCCATTGGTTACGTTCCATGAAATAATGATTTGTAACATGGCATTCAGGATCATTTTGTGGTGGACTTCGTGGCACTCAGATGGGAAAAAAAACAAACACACAACAGAAACATGACTATGTTTTTTTTTCCTATTTCCTACTCTGTAACAAAAAATTTATTTTCTTTTCCTGAAAGACTTCTAAGGTATGTTATAGATGTTCCTTATATGAAATAAAACTTGATTACATTCACAAAAAGTTAATGCAAAATTGGGAATAGTTCATCTTTATTGGTTTTCATACTTTTATTATAATAACCTTGATAAAATCTTATAATTTCATTTATAGTTATTTGAAACTGTTTCTGAATTTAACTTCATTTGGGTTCAATCATTTTTGTAAAAGTACAGTAACATCAATATAATTCAACAAAAAAATAGTTTTCTAAAATTTTACAGATTAGTTTTAGCTATTTTTCTAAGCTTTCAAAGATTTTTGAATTTCCCTTTTTACTGAAATGAAATGTTATTTGTTGCCAATGCAGAACTTTCAAAATTCAGAGCATCTAATTTTCTTAAAATTAAATTCTGTGTATTTATAACTTTACATCTTTAGAGTAATATTTTGAGAACTTAAAAACGCAATGGTATGCTTGTAGGTGTGTTTAATAGTTAGGGAGCAGCTTTGTTTGTGCGTAATGAATATGAACAAGTGAACCCTACCACTGGGGTGTAAGTTAATTACTAATTCCTTTGTTGGCCACGGTAAAACATTTCTTACTTCCTTCAGTAACCAGGATACCCACCCAAATTTTTGTAGAGCACAAATAACAACAGTGTTATTGTCTTATTATATTTCTCTGCATTAGGTTTCATAAAGTGATTTTTGTCGGAACCTACATGTGGCTAAGAAATAAACTGAGACACTTTACATATGCAATAGTTTATGCACACGTGTGTTTGTGTATGTGTTCAGTATAGTTTTGTGTATACATGCATGTAGAAGGCTCTGCTTACACGTAATGACCAGAATTTGACATAATTGATTTTCCTCTATCAGTCTCCTGCTTATTTTTTTTGTTTTTGTTTTTGTTTTTGTTTTTTTTCGAGACAGGGTTTCTCTGTGTAGCCCTGGATGTCCTGGAACTCACTCTGTAGACCAGGCTGGCCTCGAACTCAGAAATCCACCTGCCTCTGCCTCCCAAGTGCTGGGATTAAAGGAGTGCACCACCACCGCCCGGCTCTCCTGCTTATTTTTTAAGGTAGGGTCTCTTAATGAGGTTATGAAAATATAATGCCTAAAGTGCCATCTGGAATTTCCCAGATATTGAGCATTAGAACAGAGTTCCCACTGTCTATAAGGCAAAGACTTGACCTAGAAAAAAACAGATCTCCATCTCACCTCTAATATTTCACATAAGAATAAAAGTCCACAATTTTGAAGAAAAAGAAACAATGCTCAATATCAGTACTCATGTGTTTCCTCCTAGACTTTCCAGATTTCACTTGTAAAGAAATATGACAAAAATTAATTAAAATATAAATAAATAGTATTTTACAAATAATGTATCTCACAGTATCTCATATGGTATACTTTTCAGATTTCTATATTCTTCTATTGTTGTGAATATCATTTCCTACGTATACGATAAAGAAATCACTTCAGTGTGACTCCATCACAAATTAGGTCCACGAACAAGGAGAGACTGCCTACCTCTTTCTGACGCGCCTGACACTCTTCTCTGAGCGTGTAAGCACCTGAGAACAATGAGAACACTGACCTGACACCTGGATTTGATTTGACTTCCTGTCTGCTGCTCTTGATCAGATGGTTAAGACAACTCTCTTTTCTGAACCTTGAAATGACTTGTCCCCAATGGATTAGTTAGAGAAACGACTGAAGGAGCCGAAGGGGTTTGCAACCCCATAGGAAGAACAACATCAACCAAGCAGACTGCCCCAGACTTCCCCCAAGCTAAACAACCAACCAAAGAGTACACATGGAGGGACCCATGGCTCCAGCTGCTTAAGTAGCAGAGGATGGCATTTTCAGGATTCAGTGGGAGGAGAGGCCCTCTGTCCTGTGAAGGCTTGATGCCCCAGTGTTAGGAAATGCCAGGGCTGGGGGGCTAGGAGGCTGGAGTGGGTGGGTGGGAGAACACCCTCATAAAAGCAGGGAGAGGGGGAATGAGATAGGGAATTTCGGGGGTGGGGGGGACCTGGAAAGGGGACAACATTTGAAATGTAAATAAAGAAATTATGCAAGAAAAGAAAAGAAATAAAAAAAAAAAAAAGAAATGATTTGCCAATTGTTAAACTACTGACATTCCTTCCATGTCTTGATATTCATTTCAGTATCAAGCTTAATTTTATGTTTTGTTTTGGGTTTTAATTTTATCAAATGTAGATATTATATTTTTTGAATTTTATTTTATTTTATTTTTTTATTAGATATTTTTTTCATTTACACTTCAAACGTTATTCTCTTTCCAGGTTTCCCATCTGAAAATCTCCTGTCCACTCCCCGCCCCCCTTGCTTACCAACCCACCCACTCCTGCCTCCAGGCCCAGGCATTCACCTACACTGCGGGCATGGAACCTTCACAGGACCAAGGGCCTCTCCTCCCATTGATGACCGACTAGGCCATCCTTTGCTCTTTATGCGGCTGGAGCCATGGGTCCCTCCGTGTGTACTCCTTGGTTGGTAGTTTAGTCCCGGGACTCTGGGGGCACTGGTTAGTTCATATTGTTGTTCCTCCTATGGGGTCACAAACTCCTTCAGCTCCTTGGGTCCTTTCTCTAGCTCCGCTACTGGGGACCCTGTGCTCAGTCTAATGGTTGTTTGAGAGCAGCCACCTCTGTATTTGTCAGGTACAATAAGAGTCTCTCAGGAGATACCTATATCAGGCTTCTGTCAGCAAGCACTTTTTCGGATCAACAGTAGTATCTGGGTTTGATGACTGTATATGGGAAGGATCCCCAAGTGGGGCAGTCTCTGCATGATCATTCCTTCAGTCTCTGCTTCATACTTTGTCTCTGTAACTACTGCACTTTTTTTTTCTCCCTTCTAAGAAGGACCGAAGTATCTATCCACACTTTGGTCTTCCTGCTTCTTGAGTTTCATGTAAAAGTTTATTTCAGGATTTAAAAGGCACCCAATAAGGAATCTCCATGAAATTTACCTCAGTATGTGTAAATTATTACAGCAGTTCTCCAATTTATGCCATCTTTGTAATCCTTTGTTATATGTGAGATTAATAAATACTTGCCTCACCTACCTTCATAATAAATAATACTCTGATATATTATGCTGTTAAATGGAAAATCATCTTAAAATTATGAGATCCTAAACAATTACAAATACCATTAGGTCACTGATAATAATATATATTTATTATTGTAAAGGATTTATTTATGGAGTGAAACCTATCAATATGTATTTAACAGAGGATGAGTAATTTCCAAAACTCAGGATATTTCATTCCAGTATAATCAGTTATACATGGAGACTTCTTATTTTTTTGTAATTGTGAAAAATATTTCAACAAATTCTTTAAATATGAGATCATAAAACATATGTAAGTTTTTTCTATTTTGCCATTTCATCAGTTTTGTATTAAAATATTTGAATATTTATTCTTTTGAATTGTAGAAAATATACACACACATATATATATATGCATTATAGTATAAGCAACAAGAAATTAAGAAAATTTTATTTCTTTTTTTAATCATGGAAATGTGATGGAACAAATGCCATGCATAAAACTGCATTTCTGCGTAATTTATGAAGACTTAAAAATCTTCAAATCTATATATTGACTTTGGAAACAGTTCAAAAGAGCTATGAATTCTGTTTGACACTATCTTATTTTAACTCTAAGCTTGTAGTGTTCTCTTTGCAGGGTTTGTATAGTGACTACAGACACTAGTCATAAGACATCAGCATTTAAAAGTTGTTAATCTAAGGGAGAAATATAGTCTTATCATTATCTTAGACTTTCTCATTTCAGCATAAGTAATAACAATTTTAACGTAGTTCCTAACAAGCTGCTTGTTTTTGTTTAATGATATTATATATAGCTGTATATAAACGTATTGTATTTCCTTCACTTACAGTTCTCTCATAGAGCACAGCCCGCCATTAATCTCTGTATTCATGTCAATATCATTATACCTGAGTGACAACTGGGTTTGATGTGTATTGCCTTATGATCTAAAATATCCTTAAGTTCTCAATATTGTGAATTATTCATCTGGAAACTTTCTTGGGTTTTTTTATGAATGTTATTTTATCATGAAAAATATATTTATGCAATGTTAATAATAATACATTGGACTTATGTTTATGTAATCATAATTCTAGCAAAGACTTATTTAATGATTCACTCCACCTTTTCACGTTGGCTACATACTCTTTGATTTATGAAGCAGTTGTCAATGTCTGCATATTTTCTATACACTTAACCACAGCAAGATTTTTTCTTTTAAATTATTTACTCTAAATATTTTATCAAAATGCATAAATATGTATGATATATATATATGTGTGTGTAT
This sequence comes from Mastomys coucha, assembly GCF_008632895.1. Classification (NCBI taxonomy): domain Eukaryota; kingdom Metazoa; phylum Chordata; class Mammalia; order Rodentia; family Muridae; genus Mastomys; species Mastomys coucha. The sequence continues at coordinate 43,381,991 of NW_022196891.1, read as the reverse complement.
ATTTGTAATGTATATGTATATATGGCTTTATATAAGCAACATACAAGCAAGGATATTCCAGATAGATAACACTTATATCTATATTCTTTAGTCTATGTGATATGATTATGTGAGGCTGTTTAGGGCAAGCAGCATTGCTTTATTTGCATTTTAACTTCAAGAAATAAAGCTCAAGATACTGTATTTGTATTTATTAATATATTTAGTCATATCACTTTTAAGAATTTATTCAGGAAGTTTGGTTGTTTAAAAAACAGTAAAGTACAGATGGATGATAACTTTTCCTACTGTTACATGTACAGCATTCTTTGAA
>NW_022196891.1:43347494-43381668 GCF_008632895.1 Mastomys coucha | reverse complement strand
AAAAAGAAAAGAAAACAAATTCTAATCGTATTGCTTATCTATATTTATTTTGAATTCTAAGAAAATCACTCACATGCCATCACAGTTTATTTCTACAGGTGGTTTACTAAAGAATGGGATAAGGAAAGTCAAAAAAAATTTTAAAAAACATATTTGAAGTTTTAACTCTGTCTAATGTTTCTATTATAGGAGCAAAATATGTGAGGGATTTGAACTTGAAACACAAAGGAATGGTTCAAGAGAGACATCAGCTTGCATTATTGATAAAAACTTGCCTTATCTTAGCTTCCTTTAAGCTGTTGAATTGCTAAGTGGAGATTTATCAATTTACCTTGTTAAAATTATCACTGGTGGAGAAACGTTTACAAACACTGGTGAACTGACTGCCTGAGATATCCTTACCATGTAACTATGAAGTTACGTTCTTATTAAAAACCAAGAAATTATATTTCTACTTTATGTTTCACTGGCGAGCATGTCTACAATGTAACTGCTTTCATTACTTCTTTTTTGTTATTTTAAAGATTTATTTTATTTTGTGTGTATTTTTTACAGGTATTCTGCCTAGATGTACCTATGAATCACATGTCAACATGTCAGGCCAACAGAGGTCATAAAAGGGCATTGGATTCTTTTGATTGTGAGCCATCATGTAAGCGCTTAGAATTGATTCTTGGTCATCTGGAGCCATATGTCCACAGAGCTTTATATTACCTTTTAACGCTGTGTGCTTTGATTCTCTTTTTCAAACCATATGTAACCATGAATGATCATTTAAAACTCCATTTTTAAATTACTACCAAAGGACAGAAGTATCATACTAATATTCTATGCACTTCAGATCCTAAGCCATGGAGGACTCCTGGAGTCACTCATAAATTCTTCAGTATCACTTCTCATATACTTCTGTTTAAACTTGCCCAATTTAGTAAACAAAGAAATTGGCAAACCGTTTAAATAAAGTGCAATATTAAATAACAAAGTTTTCACAGTTAAATATGTGATTGTGAATAGTTGTGATACAATTATCTACCATTTTACACTTGTAAAATTTTATTTCTGACATGGCAGAGCAAGGTTATTTACACTGTTACTACACAGCAAAGGGAGTTCTGCAGCAAAGAGAGGGCTACATATCTTAAATGACACACTGCTCCCATAATTTCCAGAAATAAAATTTAATAGTACTTTATATTTGCTTGTTTTAAAAAATACAGAGGCCTTTTTTATTTTCCAAAATAACCCTGTAACTTGAAATGTAACCCTGTATTGAAATGGGAGAAAAGAATTTCATCTGTTTTGGGTGTGTGAAACCAGTGATCTTTAATAATCTCATCTTACTCTAGTATTTGAAGTGAAAGAGAAGATGTGCTTCCAGAAAAGGAGATGAAATGAAGAAAGACTAGTGAAGGAGATTTGACCTAATTATGTTAACATGCTTAATATGTTCTAAATTCAGAGCTAATGCTTTCCAGAAGATTTGGCAATATAATATGCCACATGAAGGATTTTATGGCAGTCATAAGCAATAGTAGATATGGCCGATTACTTTAGAAAATCATATGGTCTTTAAAATGATAAGCCAAGTAGATAATGTGGAATATATTAATTTTCCATCTGTGTTGTTAATATCTATAATTTTCATATAAGTATTTATGGCAAATATATGCAAAAAATTTAAAGAGTCATTATAACTTTCTTTTTTTTTTTTTGCAAGACATGATTCCTCTCGTATAGTCCGGGTGCTTGTACTATAGAGCCCAACTGGCCTTGAACTCTGAAATCTATCTGCATCTCTGCCTTCTGAGTTCTGGAATAAAGACATGTGCCACCACTGCCCAACATCTAAAACTGATTTTTTAAGAAAAATTAAGGACAAAAATAAGGATAACCCCTATAAAGTTATTTTAATATCTAATTCTATTATTGTCTATCTTTTCAAAAATGAAGTCAATTAGTTAAAATAAATTTTTGCATATATGACATTGTGTGGAGAGTTATATAGCAACCTCTGTACTTAAAGGAAAATCAGGTACCCTTTGGTTAAATCAAATACCTCTTCTCACCAGTGAAGAGATCTCCAATGAAGAGGTTGCATTATTCATCTCAAAGTAATATTCAATGGTGATTGCATTATTAGAAAAGCACAAAGGCATTTAAAATGTTACAGCCCAGCTCAGAACAGGTGGATTTTAAACCTTCATTTTTAAATCCACTTAACACCTCAAAGTGCTATTTAAGCCACAAAAGAAAACACATGAGGAAGACAAATGAAAGTCATTTTAAATTTTCCAAAGACCAAGCAGTAGATGAGCCTTGCAGAGACTCTCCAAATGGTTCTTTTTTTCTTCCATATTTTTAAATGTTGTGACCCAAATAATGATTATGATTCAACTCAAAACCTGAAGAAACAATATGGAAACAATCTGCTACTCACACATTATTGACCAATAGACCAAGCCACCAGAACAAGCACACAGGATATCTCAGACCTCCAGAGAGAGACCCCAGTACAACATAGATCAATGCTTTCTTCTCACTCTGCCTGTCTGTCAAAGATCTTGTATGGCTCAAATGTTAGACATTCAAAGTCTTTTGTTTGTTTGTTTGTTTTTGTTTTTCAAGACAGGGTTTCTCTGTATAGCCCTGGCTGTCCTGTATAGACCAGGCTGTTCTCGAACTCAGAAATCCGCCTGCCTCTGCCTTCCAAGTGCTGGGAATAAAGGCATGCGCCACCACTGCCCTGCTGACATTCAAATTCTTAAAGTCCAGTTTCTTTGTAAAAGGGAGCTTCCTGAATCAGAAAATATTCAAAAAAAAATGCACAACTAGAAATCTCATGACCTTTCTGTGCCTGATAAATTTAGACAGAAGATTCTTAATATACGTCACTGTCTTTAAAGCTTCCGAATAAGGCTTTTTTTCTCCTGCTGTTTAGACACCGTGGTGCACTGTATGTATTAAGGCATTTTGTGGGCGACAGTTCAACAATAATTGGAACTTACGTATACTCTGCTTCTTCTACAAATATGGTTTGCAGATAAGGTTTATAAAATTTTTCTTTATTCTGTATAAAAGGCTATGCACAGACCTGAAACACACTGCCCTCTGGTGCACATACTGCATAAAATAAAATATTTATAGAACATTATCTGAGTAGTCACAGACAGAAAAAATGATAAGCTAAAATTTATTCATCATCAATACCAGCAATTAGGAGTTGCCAAGTCTTCCTCAAAGAAACAATATAAAACAATAATTTGAATAAACAAATTTAATGACAAATGCATATATGATCTAATTCACTTAAGTGAATCATAACCACTTAAGTGAACCAATAATCACCCGTTGAATGGACTCTCTGGGCTGTGTGAGAATAAGTAGCTTTTGCTTGTTCCAATATATGAATTCTTTTGTACAACTTAGATTTCACATTGTTAAAAAATGTTAGCCAACATACATCCGAGACCTTTTTGTTTTGTTTGCTGTCATATCCATCTGTCTAGTGTTCATTTATATTAATACTTTTGCTTTATCTTCAAGCTTAAGAACATACAATTACTTTCTTGTAAACTAGGATAAGTTCACAAAACTCAGTGACTAATACAAGATTTTATTCCCATTCAGGCTGAAGACTAATAAAAGTTTTGTAAAGGAATTTAAAAACAAGGGCTATAATAATGAGAAATAGCTTGCAAGAAAACTGGGCCGTAAATTCATATTTGAAAGAGTTACATTACCAGTTACCAATTTCTCTAATAATTTTTCACACCTACAAAATAATTTTAAATGGTAAGGAAACATCGCTGTGGTGTTTACTCAATGATAACCCTTCTGTTACTTTTCATTGGAACAGCCCTTATTTACACACAACCTCCAAGTATGGTATTTGTAATTGCCTTCCTTTCATACCTGTATATCTTGTATCTTGTGCTGAATCCCTGTCGGCTTCTGTCCACAAAATCTGTGTACTCCTGTGAGCGATGGAAGGGTCCCTTATCAGAGAGGAGCCAGTCGAAGGGGCTTGTGGCATGCTGGTCAGAGACAGCAGCAACCGCTAAAACCCAGCAATGAAGACTCAGTACTATCCACTCCCATAGAGCCATCAGAGAGGACAATTCAGCACCAGCTCTGCGCCGCCATATCATGCTTCCACTGGGGACTTAGAGCCTTCATCCTCTCAGCTTTCGCTCAACACCTAGACAGAATATGCAGGCAATTAGTTACCCTGAAAGCTGAGGTGCTGAGCTGGCAAACTTTGCCTGTCTTTGATAGCCTATTAAAATGTTTTTAAATTAGACTATAGCAGAACTGAACAAGAAGAAAAACAAAATTACCTTTTGTTTCGAGCTATATATTCTTTATACTTTAATTTCTAATTCAATAGAAAGTAAAATCATTAAGTAAAGTACATGTCATAACAATGCCATCCAGTGGGTTGTTCATTAAATGTCTTAAGTAAAAATAAGCTTGAGCAAATATTTATTTTTCTGCTAACTTATTGGCAAAATTCTATATAATAAAAATAATAGCATTTGTTTATTATATCAGCATATAAAGTATATAAAATTTATATTAGATGAAGCAAATTAATAAGTGCATAATAAATTTTGATAATAGGTATATTTGATATTTTATTTTATAATTTATTTTTAATATTTATCTTATATATATATATCCTAAGATAAATATATAGACATAAAGAGATAGAGATATATTAGATATAGATATAGTGTGTGCATTGTGTGTGGCATTAATATGTCTGAATACACGTACACATGAGCTACAGTGCATGTGAATATTGAAAACAACTTCTGATACGTGTTCTTCTTGCTGTCCACTTTGTTTAAGGTAGGCTATTCTGTACAAATGCCAATTATACTCATCTGCTTTTTTTTTATTTCCTGTCTCTGTCTTTCTTCTCTTCATAAGAGTATTGGGTCTTCATATGTGCATGCTACCATCCTGATTTAAGTTATTAGTTACTTTGTTTGTTTGTTTGTTTTGAGATTTAACCCAATTCAGATGATTGAGCATAATCAGCTCTTATAATTATTCCAAAGGATTTGCTTATGCTTGTTTTGTTTTTTGTTTTTGAGACAAAAATCTATGTGGAACATGCTACCCTCAGGCTCAATCTGTCTGTCTCAGTCTTTTGTCTTTTTGAAAGAAAGCTGTAGGTACACTGTCTTTCAGAGCTTTCTGATTAACAAAGTATACTTGTGACTAATCTGTTGGAAAAAAAAAATACTTTGAAAACATTACTAATTTTCCATCATCTGGGCAGTCCAGGTTTGGTTAGAGGATCTTGCTTTAAATCATGATGGCTGTGGCAACATCCTTGTAATTTCTGAAGCTGCCTTTGTGCCTTGGTTTCCTTACTTGAGCTGGGCACACCTCTCTAGTCTTTTACTTTTGGACTGAATGATAGACTGCATCAACCCTTCTATAAAGGAAGGCTTTATGACATAGTTCCTAAGGTACTACGTAGAGCTGCTTTGCCCTGTGTTTTACTGGGATGGTGGTAGACATTACCTGAGAATACATATATTAGTGCAGATGGACTATCACAGGATCCAAAAATGAAAAAATAATCAATAAGGTAATAATCAAATTCATCAAGTTGCTTCCTCAGGTTAAAAAAAGCTATAAAGTGATCTTGACTCACCATGAATAACTATAAAATTAACTGACTGAAAACGGAACTAAAATTGTCGATGCAAAATGTTTTCTAGAACCTTTAATTGTCTAAGGATCTTTTGCTTGTTTATTTGTTTTTGTTTTTAGAAAAGAGAACAATAAAATAAAATGAAGAAACAGACAACAAATCATAAAAATCAAATAGAAAACTACTCCATTATTGTATGATGTGTATTTTTATAATTACTAATGTTCTTTATAAAACAAAATGAAGTAAATACTGAAACTCACTTTTTAAAATTATGTATTACATATAATACTCTCATAAATTCCATTTCATATAATAATACTCTATGTTGATTGCTATATATTCAAAATTTACTTGAAAAATATCAATGTTTTTTAAACATCATGCTGCATAAAACATACAAAAATGATGTGTGCCACAATGAATAATAATAATAATAATAATGATAATAATAATAATAATACAGATATTCAAGTAGACACCAACAATTCCTCCTTAGCTCTCTGTGATCCTGCTTCCATTTTTATGCCTTATGTTTATCTAAAATATGGATAAAAATGTATATGAAATTTACAAAATTTTAAATATTATGAAGTATTTTACATAATATTATCACTGAATTCCTAATATGACTGAAAGTAGGAATATAGAACCCATTGTTAAGGAATATTCATTAAGGAAGCTACTTTTGCACTGTTATCAATGACTGCAGACTCACAGGTGAGAAAGGGGGACAGAGATGGCTTCTTTGATGAGCCCTACCCACCTCCAAAGTAACAGCTTGTACAAGTAGCTATCAAAGAGAAATCTTAAAAGTCATGATAAAGATGCCAACATGTAATTCTCTGCAAATGATGGCTTCTGGGAGGACGGCAGGTTGGGAAGGACTCAATTTTCTTTAAGGCAGCTAGAAGTTTGAGCAAGCTCCAGTGAGCATATGGGTAACACCAACTGAACTTGTGGTTTTGTTTGTTTGTTGATTGTTCTTTTTTCTTCCTTTTTTTGAAATTCTAAAATCATCAGTCAAAATATGTTAGGAAAAACAAAAGAAAACAACAAAAACAAGAAAAATTCAAAAAAATCACTGATGTACTATTAACAGACTTTAGACTGGTGAGCCATGTCTGAGTCTCATCTTTGAAACTGCAATCCATTTTTCATTAACTAACTGAATATTATGTAATAACCATTTTTATTTTGGAAACAACATGGAAACTGTATAATTTCTCCATATAGATATATTATTTTCATTTAGACTGATTTCTGCTCGTGTGCAAAATTTTTCACAAAATAATTCTATCCTACTTAATTTCAACCATGGGAAAACCCAAGTAGAGTTGACCAGTATAATCAAGTCATCTTTCAATCACTCATTCTCCCTCTCCCCTACACCATGCTGCCCAGCTTACATAAAGAGTCATGATTTTTAAGAAACATTAAAAGGGCAGAGAAAGATTGCACATTTCTGGAAGGCTGTAGAGCAGCTTTTAAATGTCATGCCTGGTGAAAGTGCTACACTATTCCATAGGCTTCCATGCTTAGCAATGTGGAAGTTGGCAAACATAAAACACAGAAATTATAAATTAAATATGTTAGCCATGCAAATGCTGTATTTAAGACATACATGTTTTAAAAATATATTTATTTATAAAAGACATTTAAAATATAGAATCAAATAATATATTCATCTATAACATTATGAAAATTAAAATACATAGGGTGTAATTTATATAATACATGACTGTAATTTAATTATTAGTTATTAAATAAAGACTAGCCCTGAAAGAAATATCTGGTAAGTATATAAATTTATAAGAAGTGAATAATGAGCCGGGCGGTGGTGGCGCACGCCTTTAATCCTAGCACTTGGGAGGCGGAGGCAGGCGGATTTCCGAGTTCGAGGCCAGCCCGGTCTACATAGTGAGTACCAGGACAGCCGGGGTTACAGAGAGAAACCCTGTCTCGAAAAACCAAAAAAAAAAAAAAAAAAAAAAAAAAAAAAAAAAAAAAAAAAAAAAAAAAAAAAAAAAAAAAAAAAAAAAAAAGAAGTGAATAATGGATTAACAAATATATATTTAGCTCTAATTTTTCAACTATTTTTCTGAACAGTGATTGCTCAATTTCAATGTGGTATAGCTCATAATTTAGAAAGCCATAATACAGATGAATATTATCTACAATATACAAAATGTGATAATTTGTAGATCAATGTAGGTCACTGTTGTGATTGGGAATACTGCTTCTCTGATAAGGAATATACTAAGGGAATATTTCTGTTCTGAAAACAGAACCTGGTTCCTCTGCTGTATCAGCAAGGGCTTTTAACTCAAGAGACATCACTGCAGCCACAAACAAAACAGTCTTGGTATTAAAAATCATTTACACAAGTGTAAAATTGATTAAATATTCCATACCATATTATTGAAAAGGGGTATCAAGATCGAACATGTTATCATGACAGGAGAACACAAGTAATATTTTGACTATGCCATTTTTTAAAAAAAAAACCAATTTTTATTGATAAAAAACATGTGTTACTATCAAACAGGTCCTCTTCAAGAAGAACCAAGAATAGATCTCAGTGAGGTTCTCAATGTATATTACACTGTCTTGTCACTCGTAATTTTGAAATTTGAAAGCTTAAAATGCCTTTTCCTTAAAAGGTCATAAGGATTGATATCTTGGAATGAACTCAATAATTAAGGAGAAAAATAATAGGACTGTCAAAATCATGTGCTCCTTACACAATTTTCTTACCCAAATTAACAGCTACCGAGCCCTCTGATATGACAAGCCTGTCACTAATATTCTCTTATTTGATGTACAATGTGGTTATATGTTAGTAGATTCCAGTGTATTCTTTATAAAAAGGAAGTTTGTAGTAAAGAAATCAGCATAAGAGCAAATACTGAGAAATGTTAAATTTGAAAAACACATGCCTACATAAACACAAAATAGCAAGTTTTTCTGTGCGTGCGCATGTTTCTACATGTTTGTACCCATTGGCATTTGGTTTTGTGTCCTAGTGACTTGTGAGGTTACATTTCTTTATTGCTTTAATGAAATACTAATGACAGTCTACAATTTTAGATTTAAATATCCTAAAATTGTTTTACTTATACTAGACATTGGATATTTGAAAGGTGATGAATTATAATGTAGTGAAATAAACTTGATTTTGTCATTTTATTAACAGAATGAATTTATGAACATGTTACAGTCTTTACCCATATATGACATTTTACACACATACAGGACTACTTTCTTGCCTTCACTTTAGTAGGTGAGTAGAATAATTCCTTGATCTCCGTGATTTTCTAAGAAGTATGTAATATGTAGAAGTGGGAATATTCTAACACTAGCTGTTCCTGTATCTTTGACATAAATGACAACTACAAAAATTTTAATTTACTTTGCATTGATAGCTTTTTCAAAAATTAGAATGTATTTGTGAAACTTTTAAAGCAAAACAGCTATAAACCACAAAGAGAATGATGTCTCAACTGCCATCAAAGTAACTAGACCAGTTATTCATGGACTAAATAAAATCATCAGTGAAAGAAACCTTGATATTAAAATTCTTTTGGAATAATAAAGATAACTTTTTTAACAAATTATTTTTCCTAAGTCATAAGTATTAAAATTAAGATCATATTAGAATAGTAAATTAAGGATATAGTAGACTGACTCCAGGATTTTCTGAACATTTTCAATATTCTGGTGATAGTCTCTTCATACTTTTGTTCATCTATTCAGAACACAAAGTCTTCTCACCATTTGCTTAGCTCACCCTGTGCCTCCTAACACTGTACATGCTAATTTGTACATAGTAAACTTTAAACAGATATGCTGAGTTTAACTCTTTCTCCCTAATTTATAGGCTAGTTCACTATGTCTTTTGATTCCAGAGATTCCAGTACTACATTATCCTACATTTTTAAATTCTCTGAGAGACATACTCTTCTAGATCTGACTCCAACCACGCTTCTCTGAATTGTATTTTATAGATCCTTTGTTGGTGTCTAGGTCATCCACTTTAGAATATGAATTTTCTCACATCATTCACATTGTAGAGGTTAAAGCTGCCTCTGTAAGGGAACCTTTGTATGTATTTACCTCTCTTAAGCCTCTCTTCCAGAGGGTCTTTTCTCCTTATTTCTTTTAACTCAGAAGGTAATACAGTGCCTCTGAATTACAGCTCTGAGTGCTTTCCATCTTAATGAGGGTGAGTATTCCTGTGGGAAGTGCATACTGCAGAGGGAAGTAATCTCCTGCTCGATCCTGTCAATACAATCTTGTCCTACCAATAAAGAGGGCATTAAACGCTGCTGCCTAATGGTAGGACTGATTAGGAAAAATGAAGAGAAGGTGAGTTTCATTCCTTAACAGTGTCCAGCACATGAGAAAAAATGGTTCTTACTACCACAAAGTGTGAGAGGATTTGGGTTACCAGATAGTTTAAAACATGGGTGTTTCAGCATGGGTGAGCTTATTAAAAATTTTGTAATCTTCATAGTAGGCATCACAAGGAATGACAGAACAACAGTCAAATGAAGTCTTTTCAGAAATAGAAGTTAGGAAATTAATTGTGATTCAATTGTGCTCAATTCTAGTTGAGTCCAATATTTGGGTATTTGAAGAGTCTAGATATCACAAGCATTTGTTACTCTTCAAGAGAATCTGGGATTTATTCTCAAGGACACACACAGTGACTCTCACCACTCATAACTCTGGTTCAAGGGAAAATGAGGAAGCCCTCTTCTGACCTCCATGAGCTACAGAGATGCACTAAGTGTACATACATATCCATGCAAGTAAAACAGTCATACATATCAAATAAAATGATTTTTAAAAACTAAAGAAATATGAGAAAACTGTGATAAACATATTCTTCTGGATCTGCCTCCTGTGTGGCTTCTCTGAATTGCAATTTTATAGGTCTTTACTTGGTGTCTGATGCTTCATCTCTGCAAGCATTGTGTGGTGTGCTACATACACTTTTGCAGAATCCAGGCTTTCCACAGAGGAATGCCTTATGTATCTGTCTGGGTTCCTCATCATGTACTTTCCAGGTGAGGTCTCATCACTTTGGAAGAACGTTGAGAAACATCTTTAGCAAGCCTCTCTTTCATCTAACCTTCCCTTTGTTCATTTACCATCCACTGACTCGTCTACTACAATCCTCTGCTTTTTCATTCTATTCAGAATTGAGTCAAACATTACTTTTTTACTATAAAATCCCATTAAAAATGTCCTTGCATAATACCTTACAGTTTTTTTTAACAAGTGTCAAGAAGAACTTTAAACCAACTGGTAATATATTACAATTATATAATAGTCTCAGAACAGTGAAACAGAAGACAATTTAAGATAAAGGTTAAAGAATATACATGTAGGAACAGAGTGGAAATAACAATTCCAGATACTAAGATTCACGGTGGTTTTACCATTCATCTTTTCTTGGAGAGTCTTGCTTATAACTCATACCTTCATACTTTTTATCAAAATGAAACTCAAAGATAATTATCATTCTTCTCTTTCTTTCATGACTAGCATCCTCAGTGTTCTTTTACTAAAGATTTTGAAATGCTTTAAAAATAGTGTTATTATTAAAAAAATGATCACTATAAATTTGTTCAGCAAAAAACATAATACTCTTTTTAACTAAAATAATACTAGAAATAGTCTAACCAACTACACTGAAATGGAGCCAGAAAACTTTAGAATTGGGTCACTGAATAGACAATATTTTTATGTTGTGAAGGACCAAGGATATCTCAGAGTTTACCAAATTTGCAAAGAAAGGTCACTGCATAATTAGAAGTACTTGTTAAAAAATGTAAATACTAATGTGTTCTCTGGCTACACACATTGAAAATATTCAATTTAGTTAACTTTCAAGGAAGATAAGCTTTTTAAAATGTTAAAAAGTTCATGATTATTCAGATCATAGATGAATTCCTTAAAATTAAAGATAATTATTTTTAGATAATCATTATCCAAGTATAAGAAAATTAAGTATGAAATAGTCACAATTTTTTGGTAGCTCCCAAATTTGTCTTCTTCCTATATAGATGCCACTCCATCCACAGTGTAATTCCACAATATTTTACACAGCATTAATCCAGGATCTGTGACCTTCTTTTTGTGGTATATCTTTAGTACCAACAACAGAGTCCTACAGGGTGAAGGGCTTTACACAATGTGACATATAAATACTTAACTATAATAAAACATAAAATTTATGAAGAAAGTCCTTGTGGTATCAGAGATTTTTTTATTTTAATTATTAAAATTAAATGAGCTACTAAGTAAGTAGTATTAAATTAAAATGTTCTTTATTCAAGGAATCTAGACTTCTTTTAAAAAATTGAATGAGATCATGTAAAATTAGAATTCTAACACTTTTTTCTCATTTCCTGACTTCTTTGTCTCTTTAATGTTTTTCCTTTAATATACATAATAAAAATATGTTTTAAATTGACCTTTCTTTATGCTGAAGCTTTAAAAATCTATCCTCTTTAAAGAGAGATGTATTTAGGATATCAAGATTGGACATTCGTGACAATGAAATGAGGAAGCAAGCAGCACATCTCTCTTATTGGCTCAATGAGAACTAAGAATATTTCCGATAACAAAGAGTTGTAGCCCTCTGCCTTACCATTGCATCGATCACCCATGTTTCTGTTGTATTTCTAAGGCTTTATGTACAGATTTATCAGCTTTTTATTACATAATTTTTGTTAAGAATCAAAAATAAAAACATAGCAGAGGCTATCACCACTAAGCAAACTAACTCCGGATTACATATTTAAAAATGTATGTAGTGTTCTCCAGTACCTTCTGAAATCCTATCTGACAAACAATGCCCAAAATGCACATATTTCTAATTGAACGATGTCTCTTCATTAGCCTTAGGATGTCTGATGTGGTTGACAGATATACTAGCTAATGAAATAGTCTCAGATTGTCTGATGTTAGTAATACATTCAGCTGAAGTTAAGTCCTTTTTAATTTTCTAACAAAAAGCATCTGCTTGTATACTGTTCCTCAAAATACAAATTTAAGAAAATTTGTTATTTTCAAGAACAACTCTACAAAATATTAATTTAAGGTCTATAATAGTTTAACTCTTACTAGGTTCAATTGAAGATACACTAAATTTGGATAGAAAACTCAATGTAAATTTCCATTATATATATAATACATACATGTGTGGGTATGTTTGTATGTATGTATGTATGTATGTATGTATGTATGTATGATGGCTTTCACATTTCTATAACCATCAAATATTTGAAGGAAATTCAGAAAAAAATACTGAGCATAATCATGTTTGAGGATTAGAGAAGAATGATCATTAGATATTCCTGTTATGTCATTATGCAATAAGCAGAAATTTGGAAATCAACTTAGTAGAACATAACAGAAATTATTTCACAATAATAGTCACAGGAAAAGCTATTTACCACACTTACCTGAGGCCTAACTTAATAATATCTACATTTTAGTAAGCAACTTATATCAATAAATAGAAAAGAGTTGTGTTTAGCTCAGACATCTCTAAAAGACAGCAAAGCATAGCCAATTTTGGACAGTTTTGTGATGAAATAACCATGTCGGAGATGGATGGGTAGATGGGACATGGATGCACTAGGAATCACTGAAGACAGACAAGTATTTTAATAGGTCATCAAAACAGTTCTTGGGAGCAGCTGCCTCTTCCTTGAAATCAAAATTGATTCTTCAGTTAGCTGTTGTCTAGATGGGTTCAAATGCAATAAAGACAGTAGTGGTCTCTGGCTCTCCCGCCGGCCTATGTGCAATACACTGGAAATTTGTATACTTTTCAAATGAACTCAACAATGGCATGTTAAGTATCACAAGTGTTATGACTGAATTTAAAAAATGATGCAAATAACCCACCATATTAGAGCTTACTGTCCTTACAAAATATGATCAAATTTGTTTCCCATATGTAGCTTACTATTCAAATACAGTATTGTATGTCTATTATTCAATAAACATTTTTATATTTAAAATAATGGTAGTCTATTCATTGTGGTAAGGTTGTGGAAATGGATAGTTATAATGGAAAGAGGAGGTGAGAGAGAGCTGTAAATGCATACGGCCGGCAACATATTAACTCACAGTTAAGTATAAAACTTACTTTAATAAACAAACTGCTTAATATTAATTCTGAAAGTTACATTAATTATCCTTCAAAAAATACACTAGGACTTTTTTTTTTCTTCACTAGTATTTTAAATCTTTGTTCTCTATGACTGGAATCATTTATATTTTTTCACATTTGAAACAAGTCAGATAGATTTAATCTTTAACTGAATTTGAATGGTAGAATGATACCTTGAAATGAATGCATTTTCTGAGTCTTCACAACAAATTCTATTGCAATTTTTTTTACTCAGGGGTTTGTTCTATCCATTTTTAATGCCTATTCTACTTGTCTCAATGTTTTGTTTAAGTAATAGAGGCCAGAAGAAGGCACTTTTGAGCCACTGTGTGTGTGTCTGCTGTAAACTGAATCCAGATTCTCTTCTAGAGTAGCAAATGCTCTTAAATATTGAGCCAATTCTTCAGGCCCAGATGTATATTTTTGAAAAAAAGTTAAGACATTATTTTAAAACCTCCATTTTTAGCAATACTAGCAATAACCAACACCAATCTTCTCTTTGCTATTATTGCCCAGTAAATTTATTTTCATTTATATTAAATATTACATGATTTGGGGAAAACTGATCCTTCTTATTATTCTATAATATAATTACAAACACTACTTATAACACTCTTGAAATATACTGTAATTATGCCTTTATATATTAACAACTGTTAGAATTATAAATAAGAAATTTTATTATTGTAAGTTAGAACCATTAAATTTTAATGAAATGAGTAAACTCAAATTTGTCTATATATTAAGATGTTTGTTGCCATCCAAAAAATGTTGAGAAAGCCACGCATTAATGACTTCAAGGTATCATTTTCCACATATTTTTAGGATTACTTATTCAACCTTTCATGGATTTTCTTAGAAAATTGACTTGAGTGTTGTAACTGTTTGAGAAGAATTTCCTAATTAAAAAGTTCTTTTTCATTTCCCCATATGCAATTACAGAGTCTCAGAACATATTTATCATGTCTTAAAACATGAGGAGTTTTACTCATTAAAAACACAACAGACACGAGTTCATCAGCTATTCCAAACTCTTCGTAACTGCAATAGTCATGTTGAACATGTACATTCACTGTGATAGAAGGCCTTGTGGTAATTAGCAGATCTCACAGCAGCCACAAAGTTTCCTGTATTCAAAGTGTGCATAGATCAAACTTTACACAATAATAAACAACCAGAACAATCCTGATTTATTATGTTTTATTCAGTTTGGCCTCTCAGACAAGGTTTCACTCGCTTCCTATCTGAGACCGGGGTAACCCTGTGCAGCCTAGACTAGCTAGCTTAGAAGTCAGAGCAATCCACTAGCTTTGACTTCCTGAATTAGGGAACTTTAGGCAAACAAAAACAAAAACAAAACAAAACAAAACAAACAACAAAATACCAACAAGAACAATAAAGCAAAATGTGATTTTTAAATAGGCCATCTGACTAACACCCACAATGTTCAATACATTCTTTAATATAACATTGTACCCAAAATAGTTTATGTCTGAATCTCATTTAAAATAGTTTAAATAAAAACTCTATTCTAATATGAGTGAATCTATTAAAAATTGTATGTTATATGCTGGCCACTATTTGAAACTGAAGGATCTAAAATGCATGCTTAGTCAGTTCTGTTCCTTCCAAGGCTAGATTGTTTTTTAATAGTGTAATATTCTAGAGATAGATTTAAAAATTAACAAGATGCAAGAGTCCAGAAAAGTTAATAAAAACTAGCTCAATCCTGATGAGGTTGGCTGATATAGAATTCAGGAAGAATAAGTCTATCTGTAAGTATTTCTTCACAGTAAATCTATAATGGAATTTAAATGAAACACACCATTATGAGAGAATAATTCTTACATAGCATAGTGCTATAATACATTTGAGTGTAATGTTCATATATTTATTAATCCAATCAATAAATGTGTATTTTATAGATTTAATTTGCTGGAACTATAATATGATAGTTCCTTTATTGGCTATTAAGGAGAATCTGTTATACTTTGGGTGCTCTTAAGGCATCTGGGTAAATTAGGGTTTATACATTAAAACAATACTTAAAATAATTTGTAAAATAGGTCAGACTATAGAAAAGTATATTTTAAATTGTAGGCATAATAAACTTTTACAAATAATAAATTAAGGCTGAAAATAATAGATTTTGAATCAGTGTATTCTCAAGTACATAGATTGTATATCACTTTCTGAATCTCAATTTGTATTTCCTTAATTGATTAAACAGCACACTGATTTTATCCCTAAATATGTAGTAATGCATTCCATCCATCAAAAAGTATTAATTATGCAAATTCATCTTTGGGAAAAAATAAATTTGTTACTGGATCACAACCGAACTTATATCACAAGTTAAGGAATGAAAATTTTGTTACTTTGAATATAAATTAGTAAGAATTTGAAAATTCTTTGTGTTATTGACTTTAAACTTTATAAAGAGTCGTAGATTTATAACATAAAATAATTATCTGTGAAACCCATTCAATGGGATAGAAATATTTGTGAGAAATGGAATACAAATGTTCTTTATAGATAATCAAGTATTCTTAAAAAGGATATAAGAGCCTTAAAATGTAAATGTCAATTGTATTTGAAGACATTGTGAGAGGTTATGTTTGCCATTTGATACCATTAAGATAGCCATGAACTAGTTCTTGCTAAACTTCTCAGGTATTGATTGAACGGAAAGCCCATTAGTACTCAGATTAAATTTCATCTTCAGAGACTCAATCCTTTTTTATAGAAGAGAATAAACATAGTTAAACTTTTTTATTATTTAAACAATTAAAATTGACCAACCAAAACAATGATATTAAAACAGAAAGTGGTATTTCTATCTTTTGCCCTTATGGGGATTTATAAATTTAAATGTATAAATCATAAACTGATGTAATACATACATAATGATATATTGTAATACTGTCCAGAATAATACTCCAAAGTCTTAAAAAGAAATTCACCAAGTAGTTACTAAATTAGAGCACTAACTGTTCCAATGTCATTCTCCTTCATTTTAGTAAACTATGAATATATAAAAGATACTATAAATTATAATTTTTAGTTTTTCTACTTTGATATTGTTATATGAGAATACTTTTTATTTCATTTGAGGCTGGAAGTTATAAAACTGATAAGTATAAATCAACTAATAATCAGCATTGTTTTTCATTAATTGTTAGCAGGAAGACAGTCAATTAAAAGCCTCATTTTCTTAAAGTATCTGTACTTTCTTAAACACATGAAATGCATGGTAAATATCCTGTTAATAAAATGACAGCTGCAATGCCTCAACAAGTGTGTTAGTTTACTTTTTTATAAATGGAATAATAGTAAAACTCAGGTGACACCATTACACCACTACACATAGACAAAGAATACTTCATAGTCACATTAAAATAGTTGAGTCAACATTTGTTCTTAAGAAGTTATAACAATATTATGAGGCTAAAAAACCCAAAAATATGGGAATCCTTTGAGTGAGATGAATTGTGATATTTTTGCAATATGTTTGCCTTTAACTTCTTTCAATTTTATCTTAGAAAGCATTCTCTCCTCTGTTATTCATGTGAGAAATAAGAAAATAAGTTAAAACTGGTCTTATTAAAACTGGTCTTATAAGTTAAAACAAGTCTTATTAGGACAATATAAACGAGCTAGAACTAAAATGGAGATGGAGGAGAAAGTCTACCAAAGATCAACATTTCCTGTGAACTTCCTCTTCAGAGGGGAAGCACGTAGTGGGTGGAGTTTTGAAAACTATATCATTGATCCTATATCCTGAGCATAATTACAAACACATGTGGGCTTTTCTTTTATTAAAAAAATAGATTTATATTCATCTTGTCCCATACTGTTATCATAGTCTCATTTATGCTTGAATTATTTCAATATTAAAATCAATTTTCTATATTATTAAAAATTTTTGAATCTTGCTCTAACCAGTATCTTCTCATTTGAAAAATAATATGAACAGAATTTTTAACAGCAAGAAATAAAAGTTATAATGTCCCTCATTATGTTTCTTCTCCCTCTTGCAGAACACACCTATGAAGAACTACTTAGGAAAGTAATTGTATTGCACTTAATAACCCATCAGTCTAGTAATACAGTTAATTGTAAGGATGGTCTGTGCATGTTTATATAATATGAGTCCAAACACCTATGCTTTAATACAGATACTTTTTTCAATTTATATTTGATTTACTTAGCTGTAGTACACCAATAATTTTGTTGAAAACAATCAACAGGTACTATAATTTATAAATCATACATTTATACAATAATGTTGGTTTTCTTAAAGCAAAATAGCCTAGGAGATGATGAAATAATGCATGATCTGGATAAAAGTAAATGAAATTGATCCTTAAATGATATCCTGTGTATTTTACTGCAAGACTATGACTTAAACAGTATTTCACATAAATATATTCTCCATCAATCCAAAATCGAATACAGATGCACACATCCACATAGAGATATAAGGAGCATGTTGTTTATAATAACTCCAGAAACTAAAATGCAAAAGAACTGGCAAATTGAAATGTGTTAATGACTTTCTCTTGTGTGGTAAAATACTACCATTTGCTTCAGACTAAGAAAAGTACTATAACTTTGCAGTTTTCCAACTAAAAGTAGCAATTATTCTTATTTATTCAATATTTTATCAGTGAGCCTTAGAAGCAGAAAAAATATTGATTCAGAGGTTCAAGTCAATAAATGTAAGCACTAAAATTATTTCCACAGCTACTGTAAAGATAATTTCCTAGACAAAATGCTATTAGCAACTGACATGGTTTTATGATGGTGTCTTATTAATTTGTTGGGTTTTGTGCTTCACTATCTGCAAATTCTCAGCTCCTTTAACTATAACCAGAATATAACAAAATGAAGACAGTAATAATAAAGAAAACATTAGACCATACAGATGTATTATTCTAATTATGTTAAATCTGATAGTAGAAGAGATCTACTGATTGCTCAACCTACATATCTACCCAACTTTGATTAAAAATAAAAAGTTTATTTTAGGTGGGTTTCCATAATTTTCTCCCTCCCTCTTTTTTTTCAGTTTTTCAGTTGTTTTTCTTAGACTTAGACATATCTCTACCTGGGGTTCATGTAAAAGCCTGCCTTTGGGTAATCTCTTCTTCCTCCTCCAATTTACCACATTTAATACCAAACCTGAGCATTTTTGTTTTCAAGATCGAGAAGATAGTATAAGGATGTCCCCAAAAACATTCTCTCAAGGAGTCAAAATTACTTTTTTTTTTTAGTTCAAGAGGCCCTCGATAGTTCTTCAGTTGCCCTCTGTAGGTTTGTAGGAAGGTTTGTGACCTCAGCAAAAGACATTGGTAAAAGGCATCTCTGCAAGTGACACTTCCATATTTCATTAGGACCACCCACCCCTTCCCCTAACTCTATACCTTCCCAATCATTGTCTCTTCCCTAGGTCCATTTTATGATTTTTCTACCACTGTTCAACATTTAAATAAAACCACATTAAACATTTAAATGAATGCACATTGAATCACTAAATGATATTAAACATACTCATGAATGCGAATATTAAGAAGTTACGGATCTTAGAATGATCTAAAAAAAATTCATGTCTTCTGTAGGTCGGAATGCAAGTATCATCACAAGATAGGTCAAACACAGACTATAAGATTGCTGCTATCACATAGACATTCAGTTCTTACCTGGTTAACTGCATGATGGCAAACAAATCAAAAGAAAAAGTCCCCAGATTCCAAATCATCTGTCTCCACGCCTCTCTGACAGCTTTACAGCTTAGGGTTTTCTTCCTTGCTTGCATACATTTGTCTGGCTATCCTTTGCAAGGGATGTTAGGGTTAATCTGTCACCCAGGTCACCTCCTCCTCTTTTCCAAGAGCTGTTTGACAGCTCACACAGAAGAGAAAGTGCATTTTACCCTTTCAAGTAGAGCCTACCCTGACTCTCCTCGCCAAGGCTCCCTTTACAAGGAGGTCCCTGCTCTGCTGGAGAATTGATCACGTTCTGGACCTAAAGGAAAGTACAAGGCTTTCAGCTTCAACTCTTAGGGACTAGGAGAAGAGCCATCAAAGACTTCAACTCTCTTTCCCTGTTTGGCTACAAACGCTGCAGAAACCCGCAGCCCAGAAGCGCCACCCCCTCCCTGGTGGTCACCACCGGAGCCGAGAGACCAGAAATCAGTCCTCTTTCTCTCAACCCCACCTCCAGGAAAGAGGGGTGAGCAAAATAAAAAAAGAGAACTTTATAGTGGCTTTAAGGTAAGATTGTAGCTCCTGAGCCTCAGACTGCGGATAACAGCATTCCAAGCCCTGGCGCCAAGTTGAAACCCAACTCACTTCACCCTACCGCCCTCTGGATTCTGAGTTAGTGAAGGAAGGAAAGGCATGAGTGATGATTATTAGCAATACTAAAAAAAAAAAAAAAAAGTCCTTCAGCTACCCTAAGCTCTACTAAACAAGCAGATAACAACCACGATCGGGGTTTTTAAAAACAAGCATCCTGGGGAAAGCATCGCGCGCTGTGCTTAGATTCAGCTCATGAAAATAATAAAGAAATTGCAACACAGAACGGTGTTAAGAGATTACAGAAAAAGCAAGTCTTTCTTCCTTACAGAAGAGGTTTGGAAGCCCAGGAAAACTGGACATTCGACGTTGTGGAAGGTTGAAAAAAACCCTTGTAAACCTCACTCTCCTGGGCTGCAAATGTCCACCGCGAGCCGCAGGGCTGAGAGCATAGCCTGCGCCAGCGGGTCGGGGACTCCATCCCCACCCTCGCGCTCCCGCACCAGCACTGAGCCCTGGACCAGCCAGGCTACTAGGCGCTTTGCCCTCCACGTCCCCAGAACCCAGGAGGCTTAGATGTAGCCTAGGGCCGCCGCGAAATCTCCAGACACACTCGCCTGTTGCTAGCCCTCCGGTTAAAGCATTCCTGGCTGCAAGAGCCTGTCAATTTCCCTCACAGAAGGCTGAGCTCCGGGTTCTAACACAGCAAAACGCACTTACCTAGACAGCGAACGTCTGTGCCTCACTGTGTCACACTGATTAAGCAGAAAACGGTCTGACTGCACTGAAAGTTTTCTCCTTTCTCCCTCTCTCTCCCTCCACCCTTGCGCAACAGCAGTAGTCCTCTAGAGAGGGTATTTGAATTGGCGAATTACACCAAAGCCTCTTTTCTTCAAATGAAGTCACGGACGCTGATGGCCCTGGCTTGTAAGGCAGGACGGACCAAACTGAACTGGCAAAGACAGCAGGTAGTCTAGCGCTGAGTGAGGGACACCAAGAGGTGCGGATCACTGTGTGAGCCCCAATTCCTCTTCCACTCGGTGGGAAGCAAGGGGGAAAGCCCTGGAATCTCAGTAGGGGGAGGGGGATGGTGCGATCCTGCAGCTGGAGTACTTTTATGTCTGGAAGCTTTAAAGGCTTTTGAATTAAAAAGAAAGAAATCATTGCCTAGATTGTCGCGTCAGCCATCAATGACTGGAACAGTTCTTTCCCAGAAATTAAAAAGAACACCCCCCCCCAAAGAAAAAAAAAACATCAAAATAACTTAGGAAGGACAGGCTCGAATAATGGATCCTCATCTCCATCCACCCCAATAAAGGGGGACTGTGCAAAAATATGTGCTTTACAGATTATGGACATGTGCATGTTTGCGATTGATAATTACCAAACTCTTGGCCAGATATGAAGTAAAAGCCAACATTTAAATGTTCCTCAAAGCAACTCGGTGGAATGAGAAGGATCATCAGTTAAAGACCATAGAAATGTTCATAAAAGCACAACACAGAGACCATATTAACATACTTATTAAAAACTGAGGGCAGGGGTGGGCAAGTGTGAAGAGAGAGGCAATTACATTTTTTCACATAAAATCCCTCCCTGAATTTCAATGTATTAGAACCCAGATAATCAGTGGCTTCAGAGAGCTCTCTTCATCTGAAGAGAGACCTCACTGACCAGTTAACTGTCCCCAGCATAATTCACAAAACCTAAATGCACTGCAAAATGCTTCCTAGACAGGAACCCCAATGCCAGGCACATATTGGATATTGTATAAAGAATGGTGCCCTCAAAACTCGAATTCCTTTCCTTGCCATAGAGTGACAAATTAGTATTTAGGATCCTACTAAATCAATAGACACACTTAACCAGTGTCCTCCCTCAACCATTCAGTTGTTTAGCATGAGATGAACACCTGCTGACCTGGACCACCTTCTGAAGATCAGAGAGACTAGTGAACTTTCTCAAACCCATAAATAGCCAGCTCTCCTTCAGAAAATTTCAGCTCTTTTATAGGCGATTTCATAGACTAATAGAAAAGAATTACCCCTTCAAATGGTACAACGCTGTGTTCCAAAAGGGTACATTCCGGAGGTGAAGTCCACATTACCTCATAGAAACTTGTACTATAGTTGAGGTCTTTTTTTTTTTTTTTTAATGAAGGAAATATTGGGGCAAGTTATTTCATGGGTTACATCTTACTAGTTTCAGCATGTACTAATGGTCACACACATAAGTATTTGCAATCTGAAAGTAACTGTCCAAAGAAAGCAGAGAGAGAGAGAGAGAGAGAGAGAGAGAGAGAGAGAGAGAGAGAGACAGAGACAGAGACAGAGACAGAGACAGAGACAGAGAGTCTGAAGAAAAAAGTAGTGCTTATTTTTAAAAAGTAAAAATTAACACAATAGTAAATTACTCATCACATGTAAAGAAATACTTACCAGAGGAAGTTTAATGAAGCAAGATGACTGTAAGAGAAATACATCCACGATTCAAGGAGATATCCCATGATCTTCCAAAGCAGTGTAGATTTGAGAGCTGCAGGACAGTAGGAGTTGGAAATACTCAGTAGTTCCTGGTGACATCTAATCAAGTGAAAGCCACTTATTCCTTATTCGAGGGACAAAGAACCCAAAAAAGTAAAGGAGGCAAAAATGGTAAAGGAGTGCTTTTTTTTTTTTTTTTTTAAACTGAGAATGGGCAACAGTGAGAACCTTTCTTATGATGATCCTCAGGCGAACAAATGCACCAAACTGAAAGTCACCACAAAGTGAGGAAGCTGGGTGACCCCAGAGAACAGAATGAATAAGACAGAGATCTGCAAAGAGAAGTAAAAGGATGTGTTGGATACAGGGAGTAGACAACTAGTGAGCTAGGCTGTAGTCATCCTCAGAGAGCAGCAACACTGACTTAGGCTGCTGGGGATGATCCAATGAGAATTCAGAGAGCAGCGCTTCGGAAATCCTGCAGGATCTTCCCACTCGCAGTTCTTTTCAGAGTTTACCTGCGCTGGGAAGGTTATCATTAGGATTAATAGTATTCCATCAATGCATTTCACTAGCACTTCCCCGGAATCCTTTCCCTTGCAGAAACTGATCCAGGCATAGTAAGAAAACCTGACATAACACACACCCCAAATAAACCAGCAGGACCGGTCCCATTGCGTAGAGCTAATCCTCAGCGATTTTTGCATAGACAGAGGCTGGGAGGTGAATGGTTGAAGGTCATAGTCACTCAGAGTTTTCCGAGGGCGCTATGCTTTGGATGGTTAGCAATAGGACCCAAAAGTGGGTGATGGGGTACCTAGGCGGCAGCAGCTCTCCTAGGTCCGCTTCCTTGTTAAATCAGGCTGCCTGCTTTAATGCAATTGCTTTCACTCCTGAGCCCCTGCGCTAAGACCATGCTCCAAGAAGCTAGATTTTAGGGCAGTCCGAGAGAACTGTCCCTGGTCCATTGGGGGTTGGGTAGGAGGGGTGCACGAGTGACTGTCTGTGCCATGTCTGCCTTGCATTTGATTCCAGCAGTTACCGAGCTAAACTAGAGAAAGAAATAGCTTTGTTATGGATTGCATTGTCGAGCCATTTTCATGTCCTGATACCGCATAAGCGATCACCTGATCATTGGATCGATTGGGTAAGATTAGCGTGATCTCTTCTCCCTTTCCCTTATCGTGACCACCCCCTTTCCCAGTTCTCTCCCTAAACCTTTCGTTCTCTGCGTCTTTCCCTTTCTCCACTTCTCCTTTCCTCTTTTCTCTCTGAAATCTACTGCTCCCGGGGAACTTGCCTGTTTGAGAGAGGAGCTTATAACACTGTAACCGATTTATTTATTTATTTATATCACGGAATGACCATCACCTCCCTTCTAAAAATATTTTCTTTGGGGAAATTCTGGGTCCTCATCTTTCGAGATTCTCTGAATGACCCAGAAGGTGTCTAGAGAGTACACTCAGGTAGAAGAGTCTTTAGCCCTGGTTTCCAGCTCAGTCTTGCTGAAGCTTACAAATTATGTGTCTGTCTGTTTTAGAAATAGGAAGGGAAGGGAACTTGGAAATCGATTTATTTGTTGTAGAAACTGAGTTGCTGAATGGTGGATGGCTTCATCATTTACCGAGGATAAAAATGTTCTTCATAAGTAATCTTATTTTCTGCGGTTGAAAAGGCAACACATTGCTTCTCAGTGAACCATCCCCCACTCCATTCATTTATATCCTTTCTGTATGTAAATCACGGAGGAGCTGGGTCACTGGAAATTTTTCTTTTCCTCTTTCTTGGGAGAGTAGAAGCCTGCAAATGTGAAGTTGAAGGGGGAACTGGGGGGGGGAGTTGTGCTTTGGAAACAATATCAACATTTTAAGGTCCTTCTTATCTTGTAAACAAATACTCACAGGTAAAGTATCTTTGGTTTCCCAGCTATCCCTCTCACTTTTAACTCTTTCTTTTCTGGAAATGAAGTGAATTTGGGGGTAGCAGACCATGTTAAACATACTGTAAGTACACTTTAGCTAGCTCTGTTTTAAAATTAATACTGTTTCAGCCGTAGTAATAATGAGCTTGGTTGTCTTGTCCCATCTGACAGGAAAGATAACACTAGAAATCTTTTATTAAGTGTGTATGCTAGGTCCAATTCCTATATCTGCTCCACTGTCCCAAGTGAATATTTGCTGGTCATGATAAAGCTTTCTGGCTTCCCAAGAGTCTATAGCACCCCCACTTGTGAATGGTTATCTTGAAGGGAGGACATGTACAAACTTGTGAAGGAGCTGAGCAGCTCTTGATAGTACTGTTATTATATTCTGCTAAATGTGGAGAGTAACAAGTCTTGAAACTGGCATGAACTTGGATTACCAGTGCAAGCTGCCTTTTTTTGGATCCAAAATATTACAGGATTCTGTCAAGTAGAAAGCATTGTGATTTCGAATTACCAAATACATTTCCTTGGCAAAACATGCCTATTAATTTTTTCCTTTGTTGTTAATCTTAGTGTAGTACCTTATCTCCAAGTTTGAATAAGAAAAGATTAGCTAATTAGTGTAAATATGCATGTTCTTTGCAAGCATGAGGATTTGAGCATCAATTGAAATATATTCTGAAACTCTATTACGAACAAACTTTTGATGATAATCGTCATTGTAGAAGTCAGTACTCTAACATAAAGAAAGGAAGAGAGCTAAGTGCCATGCAACAGAAACAAATGGAAAGATGTGTGCCCAAGTCTCTGTAGTGTTTATTACTATCAAAGACTGTCAAAGGCAAACATTTAGCAAGGACATGGTAACATCACTTTCTTTTATCTTTCCAGGATGCACACTGTCCTGAATGCTCTGACAAGGTAGAACATTTCTTTGGTGTCTCATTTTCTAACAAGATGGATTATTTCTGGGTATCTCTGTGTTTATTACAGAGGCTGACACATTCTGCCAAGAGGACCTGAGGCTACATAAAGAGCTGATACCAATATCTTGAGATATGTTCACTACCAACACAGCTTAACAACTGTGTCATCTGCAGTCCATACTTGCTTTCCCTGAGAACCTCAGAATGTTGCCCAAGATCACTTCCCTAACTGACCATTAACAGGAATGTGCTATTTCTTTAGGACCCAGTCTGACTTTTGTCAGATGATTGAAACAAAGTTTTATTTTCTCAGCATCCAGAGTGATGCACTCTTGTATCTATATTTGTAGCTGTGTAGAACTGAGGCCACTTTAGACTATGTAGTAACACCTTGACTCAAGATGCAAACAGTGTGTGTATGTGGGGTGTGTGTGTGTGTGTGTGTGTGTGTGTGTGTGTGTGTGTGTGTGTGTGTAGCTCCTTTCATTTCAGGACACTCATCTGAAACTATTCACTTAGTGGACCTTATGCTAGTGATGGGTGCTCTTTGCCTACTTGTCTTATCTTCCTTCATAGCTACAAATCAATAGATTTCACATATTATCTCACTAAAAAAATCTGCCAAAGGAACATTCAAATGAGTTAATGCTAGGGATGGATTGTAGCATTGGGGAATGTTCTGCATATAGCTAGATCTGTAGATTTGCTGTTCAGAGCCCCCCTCACAGAAACTAGAAATATATTCATGTTCTTTTAATTCTTTTTATATTGTTTGTATGTGTGTGTGTGTGTGTGTGTGTGTGTGTGTGTGTGTGTGTGTGTGTATGTTTGTGTATGGAAACTCACATGGGGAGTCACTTTTTTCAACCACATGGGGTTGCAGGATTGACCCCTCAGCTTTCAGGCTTGGTGGTAAGAATTAACCTGTGCTGTCTCACCATTCCCCTCAAATTAAATACTTTATTTTTTTTAAAGACTTATTCATTTATTTTATGTGAGTACACTGTTGCTGTCTTCAAACACACCAGAAGAGGGCATCAGATCTCATTACAGATGGCTGTAAACCATCATGTAGTTGCTGGGAATTGAACTCAGGACCTCTGGAAGAGCAGACAATGCTCTTATCTGCTGAGCCATCTCTCCAGCACTTGGGAGGTATAGGCAGGCAGATTTCTGAATTCGAGGCCAGCCTGGTCTACAGAGTGAGTTCCAGGACAGGGCTATACAGAGAAACCCTCTCTATATATAAATAAATAAATAAATAAATAAATAAATAAATAAAATACTTTATTACAGAAATATTGTAGTTTGCTTATAAAGAAAATATCTAAATGTCAGGCTTTTTTAATATTAAATTTAATTTATAATAAGTTATAAAATTAGGACTCATTAAGGAGGAGTTTACATGTGTACATGAACTGAATATATAAATATGAATTTATTATTTCTTGCATAAAAAAGCCATATTTTACATAGATTTGTGCATGCACATTTGTTTCTACTACAATATTGAAATTTATTCACTTTAGTCTCCTTGCTGTTTATTTTGTCTTCAGAGCTTTCACATCGAAAGTATTCAAAGTTGCTTTATTACCTCTGTGTACAGTAATCTTCACATTTATTTTATAAGATCAAGGTGCTGTTAAATAAACTGATTCAGTGTATTTGAATCACAAGTAAAAACTGTTTTGGAACTAGCCAGTTTAAAAAAATAATTTATTCTGTTCTCTCATGTTCATGAGGAAGTTAAGAACTAAAGATGGCTTGGTTATTATCAGCATATGCCAACTAGTGATCTAAGGGATCTGAGAGGCATTTTTCTGGGCTTTTCAGCTACTGTCAATTCTATACCAATTAAATCCTTCAGTAGTTCTTACAGGAGGCATCATTTGAGATTATGATAGAGAATCAGTGGAAGGAAAGAAAAACACCAATTTGAAGACCAATAATGTGCAGCTACCTATGTCAGAACATGTAGGAAGTTACTGTTTATATTTCTGTTCCAATTTACACTATAGACACTTCTCTGCCCTCCCCCATATGAGGAGAAACTTTTTAACATCATAATCCTGATTTCTCATGGAGTGCCTTTAACTTTCTATC
Organism: Mastomys coucha; assembly: GCF_008632895.1. Taxonomy (NCBI): domain Eukaryota; kingdom Metazoa; phylum Chordata; class Mammalia; order Rodentia; family Muridae; genus Mastomys; species Mastomys coucha. The sequence goes on along the minus strand of NW_022196891.1, from coordinate 43,354,071 downwards.
TGTTCTATGTTCTATCTATGTGTTGGACTATCTTCAGACTATTTTGCCCTCAAACTATAAACTGGAAAGTCAAGCTACATGCAGTATAATACTGCATTAAGCCACATTTAATTTACTTCTTAAATTTCTAATAGACATAGAAAATAGGACATTGCAAAGGCAAAAATCTAATAATCCACATAATGAAAGACAAGTGATCTAGAAATTTTCTCATAATCAAAACAAGCAGAACATTACATATTTTATTATAATAATTAAAAACTCCAATTTATAAGAAAATAACAAAAGCTTAGTCATTTAAAGTTGCTTAATTTTCTAAAAAGCAGAAATACATAAAAATTATTTCAGTCTTTTAAGTATGTCAACATTTGATTATTTCATGCAATTACTTATATATTTATTTATTCATTCATCAACCCTAAAGTAAATATGAGTACCAAGTTCAATTTGCCAAATGTTCCTTATGAAATATATAAGAAAAACACCACCACCTACAACAAAAATAACAAAAATAAAATCTAAACTTTTTAAATGCCCATGTTATTCCCTTACCACTTAAAATGTTTAAGCTAAAGGAATAATTATGACTTATGGAGTCATTGTTGGAAACAATTGTTGAGTAGAGTTTGCACTGTTATATATGTTTGTGTGCTCATACCAAGTCTTTACATGTATATAAATGGTATAGAGCTGACTACATTTCCAGCAACATTCTGTCAACTAGTTTCCACACTGGGAAAAAATAATTCCCAATTGGGTTTCCTTGATGTTGTTTCTATTGTCCTTCCTCTATATTCCTAATATTTAGCACAGTATTCAACATCGAGTAAAAGTTCAATAATGCTTATTTAAAGGCTACAACAAAGTAGTTCATTAAACTCTCTACCATTTTAAATAAGGCTTGCATTTAATTTACCTATTTATTTACAAATACAGCTAGTTTATAAAGCATTATACATCAAAATATTTTTGCAGTATTTGTTTTACATTGACCCAGTGATTCAAATTAGAAATGTCAGTCTTCATAAGCAACTCTGGATCATTAATCTGTTATTAGGCATTTTATTAACTTGATATTTTTACCATTCTGCAAAGTATATGTTTATTTGGAAATGGAGAATTGAAGTCTAAGAAAGTGGTTAATCAGTTATTAACTTTTTTATTCATCCATCTTTTCAGGCTTCTGTGATAAAACATCATATGCTGGGTGTCTCAGACAACAGAATCTTATTTTTCGCATAATAGGGACTAAAAATCCTGGGTGAAGTTACATGTACATCTGGTCCTTGGCAGGAGTTTACTTTCTGGTTTGCAGTAGAAGTCTTATATAACCTTTCTCATTGGTACACACACACACACACACACACACAAAAAGTTAAAAGGCAAAGTAGAAAAAGAGAAGGATAAAAGACAACATTCATCCTTAATTCCTTGACTACAATCTACAATGACTGGCCTTCCAAAAGCCATCACACAAGAAATTTTATTTCAATGTTTGAATTACACTGTAAAACCAGTCTATAACAAGACCACTAGATTCACTAATGGTACAGCAAAAACCCTCTAGGCCTCAACCATTTACAAGAACTACAGTCAACAGTCAATGAAGGATTGCTGAGAGCATGAACAGCAGTCTTCCCCAGGGAAGAGCATACCAACTGGTTGTCAAGCGCTGAAGGTCAGCCCTGAAAACATACATACAGGTAACATTTTACAGACAGAGTGGAGTAGGTTGTATTTAAAAATATATATGTGCAAACAAAATTTGTGAAATAACAATTTTTGAAAAGCAAGGCTATGAATTTGAAAATAAAGGCAAGAAAGTACTATATTGAGTTTGTTTTTGAGGGAGAAATGTTATAATTATAATCTCTAAAATAAAAATATTACTGAGATGTCACTGACTTCTTTGTTAATTTTTATTTTAATAATTTTTTGTATGTGTGTATGTGCATGTATGCATGTGTGTGTGTGAGAGAGAGAGAGAGGGAGAGAGAGAGAGAGAGACAGAGAGAGACAGAGAGAGACAGAGTGAAACAGAGTGAGAGAGATCATGTATTTGTGTGTGTAAGTGATCATAGAATCCAAATGCTCTGGATTATCCTGGAACTAGAGATTCATGCCATTGTGTCGAGTCTGACACTGGTACTGGTAATAGACCTCAGGATGCCTGTAAAACCATTATGCACTCTTAACCAGTACACCAGTTCTCCAGCCCCGACTGGATTATTTTATACAGCATATTGCATTTCTCCCAGTGTTAAAAGCAAGAATTTAAAGTGAATAATTTCAAGTGATTTTTTAATAATAGCATGTTATGTAACTATGAATTATTCATTTGCTTCTCAGAAATAAAATATTTTCATAAAAAAATAAAATACTATAATATAATGATCTGAATTTTAAAGCTAGTTTATATAACACTTTTGAAATTTGGAGTTTATAAGATTAACAAATTTTATTTTCTTAAGGAAACTACTAATAACCACTTAATAGTGTTATGACTAAAATATATTCATTATATAGGGAATAATACAAATAGGTATATGTCCTGCTACCTGTCATAAATATAATTATGTGATATACAAGGTAACAAAAATGCAAATATTGAATTATTACAAAAATGATAAGCCAAACTTCTTAAGGTTCTTTTATATATATTTACTTCAAAATATGCAGGTCCTAAAAATAAAAAAATAATGTTAATGGTAGATTGAATGACAAAATAACTTTCCAAACTTTATAATATACTCCTTGTAATGTATAGGTCATCTTGTTTCTAACTGAAAACCTCAAAGGGCAGGGTGGCACTGGGTATGAGTCAGAAAGGACACTAACAAAGGATAATGGCTAGACTTAATGTGGAGTTAGTTAAACCAGGTGGTTCTGTCTGAGAGCATTCTGGAATCTAGAAATGAAAGGAAACAAATCTTTAGAGCTTCTAGAAACAATGTGACAGTTCGATCTTTGAAGACAAAAACAAACAAACAAACAATTCCACCCTAACAAACAAAATCCACTATGTTCTACAGATTGATGGAATAGTTAAGAGCATATAAGATTGCATGAATTTATTTCAAATATAGTAGTTAGCACACATCTTTATTCGTTCAAAGTACTATCCATATGCAGATAGATATACTAAGATGTGAGACAGAGAAAGAAAGAGGGGACAGAGAGAGAAAGACAGAATTGTGTTCAGTTCATTCAAGACTGTTTGGAATTTACCAGACACTTTTACAATATACTATCAAAAAAGTTAACTGAACATTTACTTAATTAGAATGCACCATTAATTATAGTGTCTTACGAACTCTGAAGGCCTTTCACCTCTTTAATGAAAATAAGGTAAAGCTGAACTGCTTGGTGGTAGCTCTAAGTCTCCTTAATGTGTCTACTTTCTTTCCTCGAGAAATAGATATCTTGTAGGATGATGAAAATTAGTCGTTTAAAATTAATATGTAGTTTTGGTTCTGTAGAAAAGCTACAAATTTATAGAGAAAAATATTTTTGAAAGACTACATAAAATTCATTCCATATTTATGGAAAAAAGAGTAAGTCTAAAAGGCTATTTGACAAATATGTATTGATAAATTTTTCAATATTTCCTATGAATAACATCCTGTAGAGAAAATGGGATTTTTAGTACTACAAGGACATAGAAATAATTTGTAGTATTTTACCACTAGTTGCAGAATAAGATAAGTAAATTGATAAATATAAACATTTTTTTCTCCACTCCATATTTCACCTACTTCTTTAATAACTCATTTTTAAGAAAGAAAAAATAAACCAAACAAATGTTGTTGTCACTTGTGGGCCAAGGGCTTCCTAGGAGGGAAAAAAGCTAAATGTGACAGTTAAAGGGAAAGTCACTAAGTAGAATACAAATATTAACAAAACCATTCCATCAACAATTAGAGAAAATAGTAACTCTAGAATCAAATATTACTGCTTTTATAAGCATTTGAATTTCTTTGCCCACAATCTTAAGCCATAGTTTGAAATTCCTTAGACCCTAACAAGAAATAGTTAAAGTTGAATAGAAGACTTTTTTCTACATAAGTTAAATGCTATAAATAAGATCTTAAAATAAATTAAAGTTTTATTTGTAAATAAGATCTTAAAATAAATTAAAGTTTTATTTCTTTGTTTGTTTACATAGAGTTCAGATAAATTACTAGAATGGCTTTAGTGTTCTAATTCACATGGTTTCAGTGATCCAGAAAGGTATCTTCTCATGGCTTTGCACTGTATGAAGTCTTTAAACCTTTGGGCTCAATTTGGCAAATATGGACAAATCTCTTAGAAGATTTGATGGAAATTTAAAGTCCATTAGTCAAATTATTCACAGGACCACTGTAGTATGCATGTTGTGAACCAGCTGTGGTTCAGAGTTCTCTTTTTCAGCCTTCAGGGTGTCCAAGTATGCTGCTACCAAACTGGAAAGATGTAGCAAAGTTAGGAAGAGATGGCATCTGCAGGATCCAGGTCCACGGCTTGGGTGAGTGGGTGGGTGTTCTCAGGATTTTAGTCTTACAGTTCTCTTTTTAGATGATACTCAATGAATCAGTTCTTTTAAACAACCTTCAGTGAAGTACCTGGTACATTACACTTTATTCAGGGTAACCAAGGGCTATATATGAACTTTGGACAGTAGGAAGGGGTTTTCAGAGTGAATGTAAAATCAATGGCTGGAGCTTAACTTGCTATGAATGCCTCATTTGGCATTTCAGGAATCCCAGGTACTTGTTGGGTGGGTTCTTATTAGGAAAGAGGAAGTTTAACTTTTAGGCTTGCAAAGGGCTACATGACCTTCACCAAGAGCGACTTTTCTCAGGTAGAGAGTCTCTCTCTCTCTCTCTCTCTCTCTCTCTCTCTCTGTGTGTGTGTGTGTGTGTGTGTTTGTGTTTGGGTGTGAGGAGGGGGTCTAGGTCCTCAGATAAGATCAGAGAAGGGGAAACCCTACTGGAAAAAGGGAATCCATTACTTTGTGCCAAGCTCAGAGGAGCTGTCTAGACCTTGTAGATTTTTTTTCCAGATTTCTTTAAAATTTCCAATAATTTTTGATTAGATGCTTCCTTTATTTACAATATCTCCTTTCCCAGGTTCCCCTCCAGAAAAAAGAAAAGAAAAGAAAAGAAAAATAAAATAAAATAAAAAACAAAAACTAAAACAAATAACTATTCCCTCTCCACTCCCTCTGCTCACCTGGAGCCATTAGTCCCACCTTGTGTATTCTTTGGTTGGTGGCTTAGTCCCTGGGAGCTCTGAGGGTACTAGTTAGTTCATATTGTTGTTCATCCTAAGGGGCTACAAACCCTTCAGCTCCTTGGGCCCTTTCTCTAGTTCCTTCATTGGGGACCCTGTACTCAGTCCAATGAATGGCTGTGAGCCTCTACTTCTGTGCTAGTCGGGTACTGTCAGAGCCTCTCAGGAGACAGCTATATCAGGCTCATGTCATCCAGCATTTGCTGGCATCCACAATAGTGTCTAGATTTGATGATTGAATATGGGAAGGATTCCCAGGTGGAACAGTCTCTGAATTGTCCTTCTTTTAGTCTCTACTCCATAGTTAGTCTCTGCAACTCCTTCCATAGTACTACCAGAGGACACAGCTAGACCACTCATGGGCATATAGCCAGAAGATGCTCCAACATGAACCAAGGACACATGCTCCACTATGTTCATAGCAGCCTTATTTATAATAGCCAGAAACTGGAAACAGCCCAGATGTCCCTCAACAGAGGAATGGATACAGAAAATGTGGTACATCTACATAATGGAGTACTACTCAGTTATTAAAAACAATGAATTTATGAAATTCTTGGGAAAATGGATGGATCTGGAGAATATCATCTGAGAGAGATAATACAATCACAAAAGAGCACACATAGTATGCAATCTCTGATAAGTAGATATTAGCCTAGAAGATTGGAATACACAAAGTACAAACCACAAACCACAAGAAACTCAAGAAGAAGGAAGACCAAATGTGGATACTTCATTCCTTCTTAAAAGGGGGGGGGGGATTGTAGATTTCAACCATAAGTTGCAGGGTTTGACAACAGGTCAAACCTAGTTACAAAGAATACTTAACCATAGAGTTGTTCTTTATGTCTGGAAGATAAAGACAACATAGAGAAAACAACATGCTATGTAGATTGGATCATTTCCAAACTATTTTTCTAAATGATTAAAACATCAGATTGCATATTTAATACAAAGGGAAGTATCCACAGATCCATGAATAATTAAGGCAGGAGGTTTAATAGAAGAGGCCAGTATGTACAAAGGGAAATCCGACCATTCTATAAACTAATAGACTTTATGGATATTTACTTTTTAAACACGTGTATCTCTTTTCCCTGATCGCACTCGCAAAATTTCCTTGTACTATTCAACTAGATACCCACATGCAAATACACCAACAATGAACAAATGTATACATGAAGTTAATCTAGATATTGACAATATATATTTCACAGAAACTTTCTCAAAATAGATGCATGACTTAATGTAAAAGCATAACATATGCCGGGCAGTGGTGGCACATGTCTTCTTTTTTTTTTTTTTT
>NW_022196891.1:43327200-43347478 GCF_008632895.1 Mastomys coucha | reverse complement strand
CTCCTTTCCCAGGTTCCCCTCCAAAAAATAAATAAATAAATAAATAAATAAATAAATAAATAAATAAAAACTAAAACAAACCCCTGTTCCCTCCCCCTTCTTTGGAGGCAGATGCAGGCAGATTTCTGAGTTAGAGGCCAGCCTGGTCTACAGAGTGCCTTCTAGGACAGCCAGGACTATACAGAGAAACCCTGTCTCAGAAAAAAAAAGCATAACATGTAAAATTATGAGAAAAGGACATATAAAATACTTAGATGATCTTGAGGTTAGAAAAGATATTTTTATATAACTAATAAATTATTCCTGAAAAATAGTAAGTTGAGCATCATTAATATTAAAAGCCCCTTCATAGCAAAGGATAGTTAAGAAGTGAAAGGATGGCAACAGATTTAGAGGAAAATTTTCCAAAACATATATTGTTAATGGTTGGTATTAAAATATACATGTATCATGTAAAACTCAGCAATCATAAAAAGATCAAGTGAAACTAGACAAACGATTTGAATAAAATGTCACCAAACATAATTGATAGGCTAGTTTTTTTTTTCTATTTTTCTGCCTATAAATTTGTGATGTTCTCTTTTTAGAGATATCATGGCCTGCAATGGAGTTAAGATGGATAACAGAGGCCTTATCAAAGACTTAATTCAGAAATTAAACTTTTTCTTTGGTTGAGAACCAGAAGATGAAAAGCTGAAGAAAGAACAAGGGAGTGTAGAAGTCTAAAAATGTTGCAGGGGCTTTGAAGTCTAATAGACTTGACACACTTCTCAATGGAAAGATAAAATGCAGATCTTATTTTGTAGACTCCAGTATTTGAACCTTCAAATATCAAGAGCTTTCTCTATAAGGAAGTGCCTCTCCTGACTCTCAATGTGTGAGAAACCTTATCTGTTCATAGACAAGAAGGTTTATTTGATTCTGTTCTATAGAATTATGGAATCCTATAGAAAATAATCTCTTTACTCAAAAGACAAGGGGTAAAACCTAGGGTAACTTGAAGTTAATAATCATAACAACAAAACAGTATGGGAGAATTTGGTACATACCACAAAATTTATTGAGAGGCTAGGCAAATATGTTCATATAGTAAGGCAAACTAAAAAAATGTACACAAAGTTATATAATTTGTATTTGCATAAAATTCGTGTTTGTAAATTGCTTGGGAATCATCTCCATGTAATGTGTTAGTATCCTTAATAGGTGTAAGGTCACAGGATCATTATGATTGAATGTTGTTGAGAATTTGCTGCCTTCTTTAGATAAGAATACTAAGTCCTGCAGTCATTTCAAGAGTGTATTCTAAGACGTCCTTGAGATTCAAGTGCTATTGCAAGTCATGCAACAAATACCTGAAAATTTGTTATTTGTTATAAAATAACTCTAGTGGGAGGTCAGAAAAAAATCGAAGTGAACCCCATTTCTTTCTTTCCCAACATGTGCTATGAAATTAGTGACTTATTTCATGAGTCGTAAAATAAGCAAATGCCAAAATTGAAGGAGATATTTAATTGTGGCTCATGAGATTTGCTAGAGGATTGTTGACAGCTTCCCAACACAGATGTATTTGTTATTATCTAGCACTGACAACATGTACTGTGAAATTGGGAAGAATAACATTTTTGGATAAGCTACTCTTCAGAGATGTTTATAAATTGTTTAAGAGCATGAAGTATACTTCTGATAGAAAACAATGGTAGAAAAAGAACCTGCTATTAGAAGATGTTTATTTTTTTTTAAATGTGATCCAATCTTATGGTAGAAAAAAAAGGGCTTGTAGCACCTCTGTTCAGAAGTCACGTTCTCCAGCACTTGTTTGGGAAACACATGGTGATTTGGGGTAAAGTCTAAGAAAGTAACTCAGCTGAGGGAGAAGTCAATTAGGTTCCATCTCATCACAGCAGCCACCATGGGGACTCTGCCTCCTCTAATGTCCAGATGAGATCAACATACAGAACTGCAGGTAGTTGGAAAGAGTGAGAAGTCTTAAACATTTCTGTGATGGTCTTCCATAAAAGTTCAGATTATAGTAGCAAGAATTTGCCATAAAGTATTGATCAACTTCATAAATAATACATAACTGAGCTGGCTTGTGTTTCAAACACTTTATCCTAATTTATGATATTCATATATGGTTATAAAGCCACTAAGACTTCTTATAAGCAATGACTCCAGGTACAATAAATAGTAGCTGATTTCCTACTCTTCTTATGTTACTAATGATCAATTTAGATATTATTCAATCCTTGTGTTTTATGGCGAATAAATAGAAAAGTATCTGCCTATGAACTCAAAGGAGCTAAGCATGGTCTTTAGATAAAGAAGCTATTGTTACTGGTCTTTCACCAAGGATCTCAGGAATTTAATCTGTAATTAGAAAAGACTAAGATAAAGGTTTGGGCCTTCCATAGTATGAAGTAACAGCGTATAATAAAGTAGCTAAATTTTAAAAGGCTTCCCAGTCTTTATGATGCCCATCCTAAAGAAATCTCAGCTCCTTTAACCAAATATATTCTATATATTTTCTGAATGATGTCAGTATTTCCTTCTAACATTCTATATATGAAAGAAGTATCTCTATCATTATAAAAGACAATAAGAAATAAGACAATATATCACATGCATGTTGCTAGGCTAGATTCTGTTTAATTCACATATTATTTTTGAGTCTATAATACTGAGTACTGTATTAGTATTCTTTCCATATTTTTAAACACTTTTTTTTATATGGGAGATTACAATACTGATTTTCTTTCTTTGCTAATTTTTAATTTTTAAAATTAATTTATTTATTTACATCCCAACTTTGTCTCTCTTCCCAGTGTGCCCCTCACAGAGTCCCTTCCCCATTCTCCATTCCCTTCTGTTCTGAGAGATTGGGTACCCCTAGGTATACTAGCACTCTGGCACATCAAGTATCTATAGGGCTGGGTGGAACATCACCCACTGCAACCAGACAAGGCAGCCCAATTTGCCAGGGACCTTGGTCCAGTCCGAATGTGCTCTTTGGTTGGTGGCCCAGTCACTGAGCGCTGCAAAAGATCCAGGTTAGTTAATTCTGTTGGTCTTCTTGTGGAATTCCCATTCCATTCAGGGCCCTCAATCCATACCTCAACTCTTACATGAGAGTTGTCGACTTCCTCCCAATATTTGGGTATGCGTATCTGCATAATCTGTTTCAGTCAGCTGCTGGGTAGAGCTTTGCAGAGGATAGTTATGCTAGACTCCTGTCTGAAACCATAACAGGCTATCATTAATAGTGTCAAGAATTGGTGCTTGTCAATGGAATGGGTCTTAGTTGGTCTGGTAGTTAGTAGGTCATTCCTTCAATCTCTCCCCCATCTTTTTCCCTGCATTGCTTTTAGAGAGAACAAATTTTGGGTCAAAAGTTTTGTGCCCCGGTTGGTGTCCTTATCTCTCCACTGGGAGTCCTGCCTCCTTATCCTCCACTGGGAGTCCTGCCTGGCTACAGGAAGCAGCTACTTTCCGTTTTGTGTCCTCACTCTTAGGCATCTCAGCTAAGTTCGCCTGAATTGATTCTCTAGGGCTTCCTAGAGAACCCCCCACTTCCCCACTTCCCAGGCAGCTGAAGACTTCCATTCATTCTCCTATCCATTCAGGCTTCTCTTGCCTGTCTCTCCTGACACCTAGTATTGACTCACCAATTTTCCTCTCCACCTACTCTTTCACCAATTTCCTTCCTTCCTTTGCCTCCACTGACTATTTTATCTCCCGTTCTAAATGAGATTCAAGCATCCTTGCTTGGGCCTTCCTTCTTGTTTAACTTTTGTGGTTCTGTGGAATGCATCATGGGTATTTCGTACTTTATTGTGGCTAGTATCTTCCTATCAGTGAGTGCATACCATGCATGCCCTTTGGGGTCTGCATTACGTCACTCAGGATGGTATTTACTAGCTCCACCCATTTGCATGGAAAATTCTTGATATCCTTGTTTTTAATAGCTGAATAATTCCATTGTATAAATGAACCACATTTTCTGTTTCCATTCTTCGGTTGAGTGATATCTAGGTTGTTTCCAGTTTGTGGCTTTTATGAGTAAAGCTGCTATGAACATAGTGGAACATTCATCCTTATGATATTGTGGAACATTGCCAAGGGACAGTCTGGGAATGCAGAAGGGATCCTGAAAGAAGGGATGTCTTGGAACAGGAAACCAACAACTGGAAGTCAAATTGTAGGCTAAAAATGAATGACCTATGCTCTGCTTGAGAAGGCTTTTTCAGACTGCTCTCTCTCTCTCTCTCTCTCTCTCTCTCTCTCTCTCTCTCTCTCTCTCTCTCCTGCTCCAGACCACTATTTCTTACTGTTCTAAAAATTCTCTCGATAGCTCGTCTTTTGATCAGTTCAGTCATTACCCCAGAGTCCTTTTGATTATACCATGAATCAGCATCCTATGGCCTTAGACCCATGAGAGTAAGTACTTTTTTTTTTTTTAAACATTGCACATGATTTTATTCAGCTACCAGTCTTTGTAAATTTAGCTCTGTGGGATCCCATTCTGAGACTACCAGATAGCCATTATGATCACACCAGAACCTAAATTTCCTCTATCCCAGGCTGATCTTGAACTCAGGAGTCTGCCTGCCTTTGTGTTTTCTTGCCTTTGTATCTTTCTGACAAGATTGCCTATTCTGCCTCTGTTTTTCTAGGCACCAGAAGCCCCTCAACTAATTCGTCATATATATTTTGACCTCTTGTTTTTAAAGACCCCCCCCCCCGCTTTAAGGACTGTCCTGAAGGTCACAATATTTTACCATTTTGTTGAGACATTAAACAAACCCTCAACTACCAGACTTGTGCTGTTTCTAATGATCATGGAGTCATTATCCACGACAAAGAGAACATTCCCTGACAACCTTGATGGGGAGAATATTTGCTGAAGGAAGAACATGAAGATATATATATATATATATATATATATATATATATATAATATATATATATAATATATATAATTTCAAAATTTATATATATATATATATAATTAATTTTAAATATAAACATAGCCTGCTGGTTCTGTTCCAGAGGCTGGGTCCATGTCATTCCATCCTTACCATGGCCATGCAGGACTTGGCAGAACATCCTTTGGGGATATGGCCAGGAGCAGTATGTCTGGGTTGTTAGGTAGAACTATTTCCAATTTTCTGGTATCTGTCTAGAAAATAATCCATTTTATTTATATTTAGCAGTTTTGTGAAGTACAGCCTTTTGAAGTAAGACCTGATGATTTTTAAATTTCCTCAGTTTCTGTTGTCATGTTTTCCTTTTCATTTCTGATTTAGTAAATTTGGATACTGTCTCTGTGCCTTTTAGTTAGTTTTCCTTAGGATTTTCTATGTTGTTGATTTTTCTCAAAGAACCAGAACTTGGTTTTGTTGATTCCTTGTATTGTTTTCTTTGTTTCTAATTAATTGATTTCAGCCCTAAGCTTGATTATTTCCTACCATCTACTCCTCTTTGATGTGTTTGCTTCTTTTTGTTCTAGATCTTGCAGGTGTACTATTAAGTTACTAGAATGAGATCTCTCCAACTTCTTTATGAGAGCACTTTGTGCTATGAAGTTTCCTCCTAGCAGACTGCTTTCAATGTGCCCCATAAGTTTGGGTATGTTGTGGCTTCATTTTCTTTGAATTCTATAGTTTTTTAAATTTCTTTCCTGACCCAGTGATTATTGAGTAGAGCATTACTCAAATTTCAATTAGTATGTGACTTTTTGTTTGTCTCTTTGTTGTTGAAGTTCAGCCTTAAATCATGACCATCTGATAAGATGCAAAGGGCTATCTCAATCTTCTTGTATCTATTGAGGCCTAATTTGTGGCCAATTATATTGTCAGTTTTGGAGAAGGTTGTGGAGCTGAAAAAAAGAAACATTCTTTTGTTTTGGGTGAAAGTTTCTATAGATATCTCTTAGATCATTTTGCTCATAACGTCTGTTAGTTTCACCTTGTCTCTGTTTAGTTTCTGTTTCAGTGACCTCTCCATTGGTGAGAGTGGGGTGTTGAATTCTCCCACTATTATTGTGTGGGGATCAATGTATGTTTTGACCTTTAGTAATGTTTCTTTCCATCTTATACCTTATTTCCACCCCTCCTATTTATTCACTTCTTCCCTCTCAAATTCATGATTTCTCTTCTTTCTTCCATGTAAACATATATGTATTTTTATGTGAAATATATTTGGAGCAGGGGCTGGATTAGGTACTCAATGTCAGTTTCTATATGTGTTTTGATTAGTAGATTTCTAAGATGAACTCCTCCATTTGTTGTAAAAAGAAATTTCTTTGATGCAGAGTTTAAGCTATACATTCTGTGGTTGTAACAATAGATATTTAGAACATAGTTGGGAACTTCACTGGTTTAAAAAATGGGGTCTTGGTAGGATCTCCTCTATGTTCTATGACCTTTCCAGCAAGAAGCAGTCCAGAATGGTTATAGTAACTTCTATCTGCTATAGAAAGAAGCCATTTAGATGAACAATAAGAGGGTGTTCGTTTGTTCATGTGTTTGTTTATTGGCACAGAAAGGGGAGTCCTCTCTCACTATTGGTGAAATTGCAAATGTGTGCAGCTACTATGACTATGAGTGTGAACAATTTTGTGCTCCTTATCACTCCTGGTCATATGCCTAAAGGACACAACATTCAATTCCTTACATACTTATTCAACCATGTTTTGTCTCTGCCTTTTTAATAGCTAGTAATTGGAAACAACCCAAATGTTCTTCAATTAATGAATGGCCAATAAAAATGCACACAAATACACAATGGGATTCCATTCAACTGTCAAGAAAAATGTAATCCTGAAATTTTGTAGGTATGTAATTAGAACTGGAAGATATGTTGAATGAGAAAATATAGATCTAGGAGGACAAATAGCACTTGTTTTCTCATATTTGTAGACCATAGTTCTGAATCTTTAGATGGGAGTGCATCACCTAAAGTAACGATGACAGACAGTGGTAATGTAAAATGGGATGGAGTGGTCTCTAGAGAGGCAGTTAGATAACCAGTGCTATAAAGTAAGCAACTAAAAAAAAAAGGAGAGAGAAGCTTTATCTAAGGTGGAGGGCAGAAGGGCAATATAGAAGGAAGGAAAGACAAAGGGGATGAAGAACACTAAAGATGACAGAAAAACCATAGGAAGCCATATTGTTTTAATTTCATTTAAAATACATGCATGTATGTTTATACACATATGACTAATTCACATAAAAATGACATTAAGGTGAATTTGCTACCCTCAAGTGGCATAGACTCCCTATTTAAGGTACTGTTTAGAGAGATCCAAGAGAAACTGTAAACAAATAAATGCTATTGCTATTGTCTTGGGTGCCTCTCAGAACTTGACAGTATACTTTGGAGACATAACTTGGAGAAATCCGTCTGGAATTAACCAAGGAGCCACTTCCCTGAGTATTAGCTCTCATAGTATCAGAAGGTGTTGTGTAAGCTGCCATGAGAGAAGAGAAACCAATAGTACCGAGCTTGAAGCTAATGGGTGAAACAAAAGTAGACTACAGACTGTAGAGGGATAGAAGAAAACTGCTCCTTGGCAGGTTCAGTGTTATCTGTTTGTCCCACCTCTTCTCTGGCTGCTTCTAATTAGCTTTGAGTTTCAGGATATCACTAATTTGAGTCAATTTTTGCCAAGTTTTCCTTGTGATTTTATGGTATTTGTCATTGTACATTGTGAAAAAAATCACCTTGTCGAAAGAAAGAGAGAAAGAAGAAGAAAATAGCTCAATCTTATGGTGTTAAGGAAATGCAAATAAGAGGTCATTGGAACATAAGCACCTCTTTTACAAAAGCTAAATTAAAATAAAACAGAAGCAAATTATAAGAGGATGAATAATAAATGTATTCTTTTTTTTCTTGCTGGTGAGTATGGAAAATAACAGGCACTTTGGACAACAGTTTGGCAAATTCTCAATAAATTTAGTACAGTTTTGTCATCAAGTTAAACAATAACATCCTTTGGTATTAGTTTAAATGCATGCACAGAAAATATCTATGACATTTTTCACAATAGCTCCAATTTGGCAGCACAGAAGGCATCCTTCAAAAAAGTGAATATAGAAGCATGCTATCTCGATCTAATATTATGTAATGCAGTAAGCAAATATGTGGGCCACCAAGTTCAATAATATATGGGGAAAATTTAAAAGAATTTCATTTAGTGGTAATGATACATGCTGTTGGATTGCACACACATGTCAAACTACAAGGACAGAAAAACTGTAAGTGATTGATTAGTAGTCAAGTTTTGTCGGTGACAGTGGTAAAGAGCACCACACACAGGTAGTAGGTCTTGGAGGATGCCTAATTGTTTCCAGTGGCTAATTCTTGATCTGCATTGCCTTTGAAGAACTAACAATACTTAATATAACACCATTTTTTAAAATACAGTGTTGCTTCTCAGACATAGCTTCATTGGACAGTTCTGTGATTAGGAGAGAGTCTAGTTCATCCTCAAGAAATCACATTTTGGGCTGAATTATTTTTTAATTATTTTTAAATTCTATATGTAAAGTGCTTTCCTTCACATTCATGAATGTACCTTGTGCACACCTGGTGCTTGTGGAGGCCAGAGAAGACATCAAACACCTTGAATCTGGAGTTATAGATGGTTGTGAGCATCTACATGGGTGTTTCCAATACAACCCAAGTCTGCCATGAGGGCAGGCAGTGCACTTAACTACTGAACCACCTTTCCATTCCCTTAGCTAAAATTCTTCTATTGTCTATTTCCTGAATTTATATATGATTAGATTAACTTCTATACTTTTTTTATTTTTCTGTCTGATATTGTTTGCTTCTACTTACCTCCAAATACATGTCTCCACACTTGCTCTTTTGTAAGCTTCCAGAATCCATGTACCTTTCTATTCTGAAACCTTTCTTTGCGCTCTAACAGCCTTTATAATGAAATGTATTTGAAATTAGCACTCATTTCTAGTACCTATTCACCTCCATTTCCCCATAGTTCAATAAAAATAAAATCCACTCTGGATGTCATCATTAAAAAGACTTCTGAAGGAATAGTGTCATGGAGTCTCTCTTTCGATCAGAGTATTTATAGCAAACTGGAAAATGTTCATTGTCAGATGATGGGTAAGTTCCTTATACAACTGTAGGATGTTGCTGAACAGAACTAACTTGTAAATGTCGAAAGAAGTTTGAATTGTAGCCATATTTTTTTTCATTTTCTCAAAATTCTTAGCCGTTATTCTTCCATTTCCACACCAAATATTTAGCTCAAAAAATGATTGTCCAATCTAATTAGTCACTTTCATCTATTCTAATTGACTTCTACAAATTATAATTGAAATTCTTTAACTATTCATGCTTTTATTCACGCTATTGTACATTGTCATATAATATAGATAATTAAACATTTAAATTACTAATAAGAGGGCAAATTCTTCAAGTATTGATTAGAAAGGAAATAAGCTTATGGGCTTTAAAGTAAGAAATTATTTACTCAAACATAAAAATAGACATTTACCATTTGTTATTTGTAATTCATATTTTAGCTTTTTATTTTACTTTCATTTCATCTTTAATTATAAATATTACACAAATAGTTTATCATAAATATTTTATGGGGATGACATTGGAGGTCTCATAGATTTCATAATAAAATAAAACAATATATACATTAAATTTCTCCATGTTCCATTGGATTTTTATTGCATTAATATACTGAAAATGAGATGCTCAGATAAAACCAAAGAGATATTTATAATAAGGTATAGACATTTTAATCATATAATATGACAATTTCTTAAACAGTAGTAAACAATGTAATAGTAATTACTCAAATTTAATTGATTATCTAATTTATTGCATTTCTTTCTTTCAAGGTACAATACATATGGGTAAGTAATATGCCTAGAACTGGAGTTACAGACAGTAGTAAACTCTATAATGCATGTGGTGGGAATTGATTTCGGATCATCTGCAAGAGCATCCAGTGTTCTTAACCAAAAAGCCATCTCACTAGCTCCAACTAGCAAAATATTTTTTTCAAAATTATACTAAATGTATCAAATATGTATTTAAATAGTTTGAATAAGCTGAGAAAACTTGGTATTTGTTCATTAGATAATACAGTGTTTATTATAGAACATAGAACATGAGTTAATATATTCTTACTGATTATAGGAAAAATACATAATACAACAATGGGCATATATACATCTGTGTGTAATTTGATACATACACATTAAAAAGAATGTGATATTTTAATGGGTTCATGGTGAATAAACAACTGACTGAAAAACTATTTACTAGTTTTTGTGTAGTTTTTATAGGAAATTTTATTTATTTACATTTCATATATTATCCCATTTCCCGATTTCCCTTCTGAAAGCCCCCAATCCCATCCTCCCTCCCCCTGCTTCTATGAGGGTGCTCCGCCACCCACCAACCCACTCCCACCTCCCAACCCTGGCATTCCCCAAGACTGGGATATCAATCCCTCACAGGACCAAGGAAGGGCCTCTCCTACCATTGATACCTGATAAGGCCATCTTCTGCTATATACACCGCTGGAGCAATGGGTCCCTCCATGTGTACTCTTTGGTTGCTGGTTTAGTCTCTAGGAACTCTTGGGGGAGTCTGTTTGGTTGACATTGTTGTTCTTCCTATGTGGTTGCAAACCCCTTCAGCTCTTTCAATCCTTTTCCTAATTCATCCACTGGTGTCCCTCTGCTCAGTCCAATGGTTGGCTGCAAGCACACACATTTGTATTTTTCAGCCTCTGGCAGAGCCTCTCCAGAGACAGCTGTATCAGGCTCCTGTCAGCAACCACTTCTTGGCTTCCTCAATTGTGTCTGGGTTCGGTGTATGTATATGGGAGGGATCTCCAGTCTTTATTTATTTTAATAATGATATTAAGTTTAAATAAAAGGAAACTTCCTAAATATCATTAGTAAAATTTCTCATCAGTAAATATTGGATAATATACAATAGTGAATATGAGTTCATTGTGACATTAAGATTCAACAAAAACAGGTACTTATGTATCCATGTTACAAGCATAATACTTTTTTAAATACAGCTGTACTGGCTGGTTTTGAGACATTAGAAAGGATAGAGCCTCAGTTGAAATGCTTCCATAAAATCTAGCTGTAAAATATTGTCTCAATTAGTGATAACCTCGTTTTTGGTGATGTCATCAATGGACAGGTCATCCTGGACTCTATAAAAAGCAGGCTAAGTAAGCAAGCAAGCAGAAGCAAGGAAATAAGCAGCGCCTTCCCATTGCTTCTGCATCAGCTCATACCTCCATGATCCCACTCTGAGTTCATGTACTAAATTTCTTCAATATTATTGAAAAGCAATATGGAAGCAAAAGCAAAATGACCCACTTTCTCCCCAACTTGCTTTATGATCCTGGCGTTTTGTTGCAGCAATAGAAACCAAAAGACAACAGGTCATTTTTATTCTCTATCCTCAAGAGAAAGTACTTAGTCATTGTCATCCTACAGTATTTAATATAATGTAGCTAAAGATCTAGGATTTCCTCCATTGTTCTTTAAAGTTTGAATATTGCTATATATTTTAACGTCTTGAAAAATTAAGAGAATAAAATTGGAGTAAGGTAAATGATATAATCCTGTGTTAATGTGATGGGGATGTCATAGCAAATTACTATAGCATGTGAGGTTTAAACAACAAATAATATGTGTCTGAAAAATATATAATCTTAAGAAGTAGCCAGTTTGAACAGCTACTGGTAAGACTTTTCATCGACGGTTATTGTCATCTCCCTTCTTCCTGTGTATTTATGTGATGGAAAGAAATACTCTATCACATTTTTTGTCATCTTCATTGGGTTCCTTTGCCTCCTGATTCTCCACATCCTTTAAATTCCCTTTTTATTTCATATAAAAGATTAGTTTTATTGGATATATATATATATGGATATATATATATACATATATATACATATATATACATATATGTACTTATGACCATAAATAGCCTTTTAAAGACCATTTCTCCAATATGATATCTCAGCTAAAATTTCAACATATGTGATGTATGAGACAACATTTCAGCAGAATGTTTATAGATCTTCAAATGAATGGTAATTTGACATCATATTTAAGATTATAGATTTTGGAAGTTTACATCATCAGTCTTCACTCCATCCTCCTCTCTCTTTTAAGTGTAAACAGCATTTAAAAGAGTCTCCATAGAGAGAACTCAGGAAATAACTTTTTTATATCAAGTGCTCTTTAACAATTATAATGCACTATTAAGAAAATCAGAATTAAAGAGTGTTCAGTGCATTAAATAGATCAACAAATTCTACATAGTTATGTAGAACAATGGTAAAAAGTTCCAACTCTTTTATCTTTCTTCTTGAGAAAATTCCTGACAAATACATATTAAATGAAGGAACTTCTAAATAGATTATATAATTCTCATTTCGTCAATCCCTCCTCCATTAAAGATTTTTTAAATGCTCTCATATACTTAGTATAATTTATATACTAATATATATACTTTATAATATAAATTATTAATAATATAAATTATTATTTATTATATATAATGCTAAATTGTTGGAGTATTGCTTGCTCACTTTCGGAAATCCTCTTCCAAGGATGAAGAATGATCCCTGAAAAACACTGATTTGGACCCAGAAAAGCTGTAGAGTTGATTGATTCACCACAGCCTGTGTTTTAGGTGAGTAATCAGATGCACACACCTAGTGATTTAAATTTCCAACTAGAAACACAAATCACTACACACAGTAAGGGTTTCATTTTTGAGTTAACAGCAGACACAGCAGTAACATCTCATGTTCAGTTCAGGGATCAGCAGTAACAGAAGAAACTGTAGCAGAAACACCAGATGTCCTGAGATTGAGGGGGTCAGATGTTTAGTGAATAGCGTAGCAGGGTATCAATATTGTCACCACACTGGGATCCATGGTATAATTTTTGTTTTAGTTTCAACATCTTTTTAATCATCATTTTAAAAACTAATTTGAGTTTGGTTACATGCCACATTAAAGAATCCTTGAGCTAGTAGGATCCTTCCAATAGACTCACTCTTCTGTTTCAAGAAGTTGTAGTTGTTTCTAATGCCTACTTGAGGAAATCCTTTTACTAACTGGAACGTGCATGATACTTACTGTCTTCAGCCTCCCTTGGGAGCTTTGCTATCAATGTGAGGAATGTCCATGTACTGTATCCTGTTAGGATCAAGTCATAAATTCCTGCACACTAGTGAACTCAAAACTGATACCACCATTTTTTGTTTCTAGTCTTAATTATGTTTGAGTGTTTCTATTTGAGTGAAATTATTATTATCTGTACAAATCTATGAATCAATCTTGAATCACTTTTTTTTCTTTAATAGCTATCAGGTGCATCCATGTAGTAAACACCTCAGTGTGATAACATCTTTTAGATTGTAACCCAACATACATATGTTACCTAAACCATCAATGTTTCTCACTTATTATATGCACAGATATCTTCTTGTATCTCAAGCAATTTTTCTACAACCTAAGCGCAGTTGTAACTTCAAAAGTCATACTGATACTACTTATCCATACCTTCTTATGATTCTGTCATTTTCATGTGATTTTTTTAACTCTTCAAAGGATCAATTAAAAAACTAGGACCAAATTCAAGTAGAAAACTTCTTGTTCCCATAATACTATATATATATAATACATATATATATAATACACACACACACACACACACACATATATATATGTATATATATATATGTATATATATATATATATATACACACACACATATATATATATATATATGTGTGTGTGTATATATATATAAAATGGCTACTTGTCCTACCATTGCAGCTGCATCTGCTTTACTTCTGCTTAACTTTGACACACAGATCAGGCTTCTCTGGTGGGCAAGCCCCATCTTCAAGTAAGCAGCTTCCTACTACAGTCTGAGCATTTACAGCCACAGCAGTGATGTGCATAACAATCTCTCACCAGCTACTCACTGCATAAGAAAATGAACTCGGTTTTCAAGTCAATTTTAATTAGGTAGAGAGAGCTAACCTTTAACATTTGTACTCTAATGTGAGGGATCAATGTGCCCACAGAGTAAGATATAGCCATGATTTGGTACATGTGTACAAAATCAGAAAACAAGGGGTTCTCCAAATGTCTATAAATATTGAGATAGACACAATAATAACATTAATTATTTGTCAATTCTAAGTAAACAAAATGTCAGAAAAATCCCATAATGCTCTTTTGAATAATAGAATTTATTCTTAAATTTTTACATGAGCTAGGGACTTTTACATGGTCTCTATCACATATAAAATAATATTAAATGATCAAGAACACAAGACACTCAGCCCCTTCCTGTGGAAATTTACTGATAACTGAGTAAAAGTGGGAACAGAAGATACAATTTGACCCATACACACTTAGGGATATCACAAAAGGTGGTATTGCTGTCAAGAGGAGAAATTCTCACCAGTGGACTACATAATTTTCCAGCTTTTTGATAGGTTTCTGTGTGATATTCTTTCTGGGGGAGATGTATAGGAATTTCTACTCATCCTAAATGGAGAACAAAAATAGCCAAAGTAACAGTGATCAAACATGATGAACCAAGAAATTTATTAGAGTGACATATATTAATGTAAGGAAGAGTTACTCTTTAAGGGAGATTAGTTAACTAACAGACAGCAGCCTTATTGAAAGTACAGGCTACCATGCATGTTCATTCATGAAAATACTTGACTATTTCCCTGATTTGCAAACATTTACACTGGTTAGAGAATCTCCTTTTATGCCATGCTATTACTGATAAATTAGCCTGAAAAGGAACAGAACTGAGAATATGATAAATTATATGGGTTCCTGACTGGTGAGCTATTTCCTCCCTGAGTTTTAATGACCCACCTTTAGAACATCCTGATTCTTATCTAGATTTCCTCCTGAATACTACACCTAATACTACACCTCGTTGTGGATGATGTGACTCCAAACAAAAATGTTCCTTCTTAATATGGTGGCATCAAGACAAGTCAGCACAACAGGCAACCGGGCTTCATCCTACCACATGTAGTCTACACACATTCAAGAAAGTAGAAGCTTTGACTGGTAGAATTAAAAGCCCAGTTCTTTATCAATACTGAAATGCACAATGCTCAGCTGTGCCCAGTGTTTCTGAAGTTCCTGAGACAACTTTGTTTTGAAGAGGTCAGCACATATTAGATCAGTAATTGGCAAGGTACCAAGACTCTCACTGATACGATGAAATGAGCAGGCTTGAAATAACTCTAGTTACTGTAATACCCCTTAAGTATTTTTAATGTTTTTATTGATATTAATGGAACTGATATAGAATGTTTATTTTTTTTCTTTAGGCTCTTTGTATTTTCTACTATCCTTGTACTTACCTTTACACAATAGCCATATAGATATAGGAAAAAGTATATTATCTTTTGAAATGATGTTCTAATATACATCTACATATAGAATTTAAGTGTATTAACCTATGAAAGAAAAAAGGCAGCTGTCATACTGCTTTTTCTGTTTAGAGAGAAGAATTGGTGGAGGAGTAGAAGAGATGTTTGTATGAGGAACGGGAGAAAGGAAGGGAAAAGAAAAGATCTATTACATTCTGTCTCAATTTCGTTTCCTTCTGTGCTCTTCTGAAGTAAATCAATTATCTTGAAATTTTAATCTGAAGTGTTTAAATACCCTGAGTATAGGACCTGCAGTTTATAGATTCTTCCAGATCTCTCCAGATGAAGGCCTTAAGGAATATTTCTTGGTTCTTTTCTGTTTTATTTCCAGCAGATGGGAAAGGAAGAAATGACGCTTTAGGACTGCCATAGTGAATGATGGCAATTGCATACTTAATGCTCAACAACAAAAAATTGCTGTATGTGTGTAACCTATGATACACAGTGTTGTCATTTGGAATTACATATTATACTTTTAGAGCAGATACAATCATTCCTAACATTTATTTCTTATAATAATTCATATTTCCATATAACAAGTTTAATGTGTATCTTTAGGTAGAAACTTCCAGCAAATTTCTTGATTGGACCTCTGTGGGCTTTCTTTTTTTTCTATGCTCCTGTATTTCTTGGTTTATTTTCATAGTGTGGGGCCAGGATGAAAGGGCCAAAGATGTGCCATGTAAGTAGGCTACTAATGGAAACACACCTTACCCCCTGCTATTGATTTTGAATCTCAGTCCAGTAAATTCATTTTTAACATACATGATTTTATGCCTTGTTAGTTTTTAACACTGTTGTTCAAAGAGACATTCAAAGCTAAAGCAGCTGCCATGGTGAAAGATATCAGGTGTAATTATGGTTTAACATAATTGAAGAACCTGAATAGTTAGCATTTTTGTTAAATATGCAATATCCCCAATGTAAGGGGAAAATATCACAAAGCTTTAAATATAATATATAATACAATGTGACAATAGAATGAAACTGTACACTTTTATTCTAAGGGTATTTTTAGCATGGATTTTATCAGTGACAAACATAAAAGCATTTGCTTATTTTGGAAGCTTGCGTACTCAAAACCTATTTTAGTTCCCCAAACGAGGCACAGCACAGTACAAAAGCTTGTTGAATCATTGCTTCTGTCTGCTTGGGATTTATTTCTTTTCCTAACTCTATTGATAATTGCACAAGGATTTTATAGTATTTTATGTGTTGTTTGGGTTGCATTTATTTTAGATACATAGTCGCAGTATTGTTTTATCAAGACTCAAAATATTCTCTATGATTTCTTCAGAAGAATAAACTATCATTGGATACAGGCTTACGAATCAACCTTGAACATGTTTATACATATTAAAATATGCTCATTTAAGTATAAAATATAAGGCTACACATGAATTCCTCACATACAAACACATACACACACACACATACACACACACACACACACACTGTAATAACTATCAACACAGGCATACAGAACATTTCCCATCACCATGAAAAGTAATCATCTGACACCTGATATGAATAATAACTTTCATGTCTTAAGATGTGTAAATCTTTCCATTTGTATATTCATGAATCTGGAAAGTAAATTATGAAAAATGTTTCTACAGGCCAGATGTGCTTAAAGTGAAGTTACTGAGAGGCCAAAGATGATTTCCCAAGGAGGCACAGATCTTATTGATAATAAGCAACATCCCCATGCATTCCAGGCTTTAAAGTTTTCATAATGGTTAATGTCATTAACCATTATTTGATAATTTAAGGCTTTAAAATTCAAATTTTTATATAATTGGTTAGCAAACATCCTATTTTCTTCAAATTTTTTATAAATGCAATCTTTGTGTTTTTATTTATAGTACATTTTCACTATAAGTTCTAAATTTTCAATTTATGCATAATAGTTGTGCATATCTATGTGCTGCGGCAATCTACTCTAATATATGATTATTGGAACAGATTGAGGTATCTGTCACATAGTAACACCTTCTCCTAGAGAACATTCAAAATCTACCTGACTACCATGCAACAGTAGAACAGTAGAAAATGTTCCTCCAGTGAACTTGTTCTCCCATACCTGTGACCAGTGTTTTCTCTGTCTTCTTCTTCCTCCTCCATACCATCCCAAATTCTGGAAATGCAGACTCTACTCTGTACTTCTTTGACACCAATGGTAACTTCACATGCTATTGAGATGCTGCAATATTTCTCTTTGTGTAACTGAGAAGTTTCTCTTAATATAATGGTATCTAATATGATTCATATTACTTTTTACACTAAAACACAATTCTTTTCGTTCATACCTTTTTCACAGAATATTATGGGTCCCCTTTTTGTTTAGTTTATATAGACCCACTGGTTTTATCTAAGACACTCTGTGTGTCTAGAGATTTGAAACTATTCACTAGTGTCTGGTGGGTTCACAATTAGGCCCAGAACTCTAAGTAATTCTATACCTGGAATCCGTCAGGGGAGAATTCAGTGAGGAGAAGTATGGCCTCATTAGCTGCTCCCTAGTCTATGATTGGCTGTTGAAAGGTTCAGTTTTATGCATAAGGATCAGTTTAGGCACTTATGATTAGTTTTCCATCCTTTGCAATGGTTGTGTCATGTCCCGAAACTACTATTTTAAAAACATTATCATGATCTAATACTTATGTTCTTCTCACTTCTTTAGCTTTTAAATATACTTATTTAATTGTCTGTCGTTAGCACTGAACACTCTAATTATTTTCCTGAGCATCTTGGAATACTATGTACATCAGTATTCTCTGCCATTCACTCAAAAGAGAAAGTTTTCTAATTAAGGATGAAAGTATCATTTCTGTGGATATAATCATAATATTTAGACTGTAGTTTGGTGTTATTTAGCTAAAAACAATATTTCTTTCTGACCTAGGGCCAATGGTTGTCAGCCTTAGGTTTGTCTATTTTTTTAAACCAGGTTTAGAGTACCATGCATATATTAGCTACTATGCAATTGACCTTAAATCCAATCAGAGGAGTAAGTTTTTAATCTTGTATGGGCTCTGCTACTATTATACTAGTGAGTACTTCTTGCCTGGCTAGTTTACACAGTAGCACATATAATTCACAGTTGGTTAATGGCTAATGCCCTTTCTGCTCAGGTCGCGTACATAGCATTTTCTGGAACTATGAAGGGTCTCCAGCAGGGAAGATTCCTAGACTTCATTTCCAGCCGGCTTTCTCTGTATCTCTGTATCATTCTTTTCTTTCTTATTTTTTCTTTTCCTTTTTTTTATGGATAAGGGTTTTTATTCACTGTAGAGTTATTCTGGTCATGGGCATTGAGATGTACTTGGTAAATGTAAGTGCCTTCATTTACCAAGTACATCTGTATCTTGCAGTCATGGTGTTTCCTGTCATCAGCAACAGGATTTTATCGCCTAGTTCTGATGAACAACCAATGGAATGATAATTGCTTGTATTGTTTTGCATGCAACTGGGGCCTCCCTAATAAAAAATTCTGTGGGGCTTGTGAGATCAACAGTTTATAAGGAGGAATATGATACCTGGAACTGGAAATTTTATTTAATATACAGTGATTTTGAGCAATAGCGTTATTCTACTAATTCAGATTATCTCCTTTACAACTTTTTTTTAACTTAAAATTTTAAATGACTAATAGAGCAGTAGGTTCAGATGTGTATTTTACATAGATCATTTACTATGATTAGCTGTTCCTCTCGGGCCTGTCATTTTCCATCCTTGTACCAAAGTCCTACTTGAACATCTTCATGTCCAGTATTCATTTCCTCATTTATTTTTATATTATATATCTGCTACTATCTCTTAGGCATTAAAACATCTTTGTTCATTAATTCTTTTCTTCTTTCCTGGCTTATACACGTGTTCAAAGTTAAATACTCAGAATCAAAATTTTAAGATAGGATCAACATGTAGGAGAGAACATGCTATGTTCAGCTCTGGGCCTGAGTTAATTGACTCTATATATTTTTGCTTTTCATCAATTTACCAACAAAGTTTATGTTTTTTTTTTGTTGTTGCTGAAGGATCTTTTTTAGAGAGCATATTTATAGTATATTAATAATAATTAAATAATTAAAACAATTTTAATGTAATAATCATATAAGTTATAACTTTATAATATTTTTTATTTTATTGGTTATTTCATTTCTTTACGTTTCAAAGCTGTCTCCTTTCCCAGGTTCCATTCAGCAAACCACCCATAACATCCCCCTTCCCCTTTTCCGCTATGAGAGTGCTCACTCAACCACCTCACCAATTCCTGCCACAACACTCTAGCATCCCTTATGCCAGGTATCAAGCCTCCACAAGACCAAGGGCCTCCCCTCTCATTGATGACATTTAAGACAGTTTTCTGCTACATATGTTACTGGAGCCAAGGGCCTCTCCATGTGTACTCTCTGGTTGATGGTCTAGTCCCTGGGAGCTCTGGGTAGTCAGATTAGTTATTATTGTTGTTCTTCCTATGAGGTTGAAATCCTTCGGCTCCTCAGTCCCCTCCCTAGCTCTTCCATTGGGGTTCCCAGGCTCAGCATGGTGGTTGGCTATGAGTCTCTGCATCTATATTGGTCAGGTGCTTTCAGAGCCTCTCAGCAAGATAGCTATACTAGGCTCTTGTCAGCAAGCACTTCTTAGCATCAGCAGTAGTGTCAAGGTTTGGTATCTGTATATGGGATGCATCCATAAGTGGGACAGTCTCTGGATGGCCTCCCCTTTCTTCTCTGCTGCATTTTCTGTCTTTGCATTTCCTCTAGAT
>NW_022196891.1:43303022-43327190 GCF_008632895.1 Mastomys coucha | reverse complement strand
CTCAATTCTGAA
This sequence comes from Mastomys coucha, assembly GCF_008632895.1. Classification (NCBI taxonomy): domain Eukaryota; kingdom Metazoa; phylum Chordata; class Mammalia; order Rodentia; family Muridae; genus Mastomys; species Mastomys coucha. Next base: position 43,327,178 of record NW_022196891.1, on the reverse strand, counting down.
TATCTATGCCCCAAATTCAAGGGCACCCACATTTTAAAAAGAAACCTTACTAAAGTTCAAAGCACACATTGAACCCCACACAATAACAATGGGAGACTTTACAGAACCCCATTCTCACCAATGGACAGATCATGGAAACAGAAACTAAGCAGAGACACAGTGAAACTAACAGAAGTTATGAACTAAAAGGATTTAGCAAATATCTACCGAACATCTCACCCTAAAACAAGAGAATATACCTTCTTCTTAGCAATTCATGGTATCTTTTCCAAAATCAGACACAAAACTAGCCTCAACAGATAGAAGAAAATTGAAATAATCTCATGCATGCTATCAGATCACTACTGATTATGGCTGGTCTTCAATAACAACAAAAACAACAGAAAGCCCACATATATGTGGAAGCTAAACTTCTCTATTCAATGATAACTTTGTCAAGGAAGAAATAAAAAAAAGTAATTAAAGACTTTTTTAGAATGTAGTGAAAATGAAGGTACAACCAACCCAAACTTATGATACATAATGAGAGCAGTGCTGAGAGTAAAACTCACAGCTCTGAGTGCCTCCAAAAATAAATTGGAGACAGCTTAAACTAGCAGCTTAACAGCACATCTGAAAGCTCTAGAACAAAAAGAAGCAAATACATCCAAGAGGAATAGACGTCAGGAAATAATCAAACTCGGCTGAAATCAACCAAATAGAAACAAAGACAACTATACAAAAAAAATCACCAAAACAAGGAGCTAGTTCATTTTGAAAATCAACAAGATAGATAAACCCTTGGCTATGGGTTTATCTAACCAGAGAGCACAGAGACAGCATCCAAGTAACAAAATCAGAAATGAAAAGGCAGACATAACAACAGAAACTGAGGAAATTCAAAGAAATCATCAGATCTCTCTACAAAAGCCTGTACTCAATAAAACTGGAAAATCTACATGAAATGGATGATTTTCTAGACAGACACCAGGTACCTGCAAATATTATAATAGTGTACACATTAGTGGATATATTTCTGATATTTATATATACATATGTATTTCACATTACTTCAAGATGTTTTATATTTGCAACCATTCAATTAGAGAAGTTCTGTTGCTAGAGATAATCCTATTTTATCATTCTACAGTTCAAAAACAGGGCCTTGATCATCATTCTAGACATATATTCCACTACTGAGTCAGAGATCTATTCTCCTACATTCTTCTTAAAAGGAAATGACACTGATTGAGTTTTGAATATTAAATTACTTCTGCATCTCTAGAGTAAGCATTGATGCATGATGGAACAGCATCATTTTCATGCATTGCAAAAATTTCATTTGCTAAAATCTATACAGTATTTTTGTGTATATTAGTAAAATGCTGATTTGTAGTTTTATTAATGTCAGGGTAATACCATCTAATACCAACATTCTGGTCTTTGTTCTTTGCTAATTCCAACTCTGTAAGATGTTCTAAATATCACATACTGTGTATCATTGATTTTTCTTTTTGTTGTTGTTGAAATGGCCTTGCAATAGCACTGTGGCTTATATATACATCCCTTAAATCATACATATTAGATTACATAATGATGTAAATATTTTTCATATTTGTTTATTTTATTCCTTCTGTTTACTACTTGACAGTATATTCTGTTCTCAAATATATGAAATCTTCAGTTCAAAGGTCCCAGGGAATCTAAAAATTGGGGCCAAGAATTCAAAATCTTTTCTAGCTATATAGCATGGCTGAAGCTAGATCACAAGACCCACTATCATAAAAAGAAAGACTGAGAAAGTTAAAAAGAAAGCAAGGAAAAATATTTTGCATTTGATTACTTAATGTCTCGAGTTGTAGATTCGATATTATTTCCATTTTTCTCATAATATTATCTTAAGATGTTAAGATGTTACCTTTTGGCAGTCATAGAATTTTTTTTATCATTAGGATTCACACTGATTTTTATCATTTTTATCCAGAGCATAGTAAACTCAACTCTGAAATACTTCCATAATGCTGTTTCTCCTTTCCCACCATAGCTTTCATTTTTTTCCTTCAATATTTGTTTCATAAAATACATTCTGATCCTCGTGCATGTAACAAAATGTGACTTACTGATTGCCAACCTCAGAGATTTCTGTCAGTCTTGATTCTGCTCAATTTAACAGTGGCCTTGCACACAGTCAATCACAATGTTCTTGTCACTTGACTTCACGGGGTAGCAGCACTTTCTCATCTTGCATCTTATTGTTCCAATCATCTTCTTTTGCCTATGTGGCAAAGACACTTCCTAAGATTCCCAATATGCCACTTAGAGCACACAATTAATGGTCAGGGTTGGTTGAAGCACTGTGGGGTCTCTTTTCTCTCTGCTGTGCTTCCTAAATTTACAGTCTATGCAGAGCTTTATAGTAATGGATGCACACAGAGCCTTCTATACCAAAAGAATATATCACTTAATCATTGTCGTGCCTCTTCATAAATATCACATATTCAGAATTTTAGCTTTTTGTACATGAAGCAGGCAACAGTTTGCATTGAAGTATATTTCTTATATTTTTAAAACAAAGAGAAAATTCTATACGTTCCCTCAATCAGAAACAAAATAGAATAAATAATAAGTTATTTAATAATATAACATAATTAATACAAATAGTCTTCTTAAGTATTAACTAATATTATGTAACTAGTATGTATAGTCGGCATAAGGTAAATTGATACGTTGGATTTGATTCAGGCAATATCAGAGATGCTTTTAAACAAATGCCAAGTATTAACAAAAATAATAAAATGAGTAGACATGACACCTAGTTTGAATATGAGAGAATGAGGGATGCACAAAAGCAAAGCAATGCATTTTTATGCATTATAGGTAACAACAACCAGTGTCAAGAGAAATCCAGGGCACATATAAACAAAATTAAGCCAATTACAGTTACAGTACTTTCAAAAAATATTAATATATTATAATATTGTATAAGTTCAGTTTATTTATAAAGTTGTTTACAATGAATTTGACAGTTCACATATGTTTCAGTAATTCAGAGGTAACAATACATATCATTTTGTAATTGAACAGTGAAATAACTAAAGGCTCTTCAATATTTGGTTTTTACTTTATTTTTAGCATGATTAGAATGCTTTCAAGAATATATTAGGTAGGGCTGGTGAGATGGCTCAGCAGTTAAGAGAACTGACTTCTCTTCCAGAGGTCCCGAGTTCAATTGCCAGCAACCACATGGTGGCTTACAACCATCCATAATGAGATCTGATGGCATCTTCTGGAGTGTCTGAAGGCAGCTACTGTGTACTTACATATAATAAATAAATAAGTCTTAAAAATATGAATATATTAGGGAGCACTGACACCTTCTCTTTTGCATTTGCTAATTTTATTTATATATTCAATGAACTACCCTCAGTCCCTGAATTTGTTGAGTTACTTAATACAAGTTAATCTTAAAATAGATCCATGTGAGATGTAATTTGGAAACGCATCATTTATGCTGAAAAAATGAGTATATCCATCTGACAATCCAGTTTTGAAAAAAAAAATTATTACGAGGGTGTGAAGTGCTACAAACACCAAACTTCTCACGTGTGCTTCTGAGAGTTACACAATCAACATAGTAACTAAAGCACACAATGAGTCTTTTTTTCCCCACTACATTTTGTTTATTACTGGATAATTTAGTTGAACACTATGTTAAGATAGTCCCTTACTCCACAAAAAGGAGAGTTGTATTGTATTCAACATTGACATAATGAGGAAGTTTGTTGAAGACCAAAGCTTTACCAGCTAGAAATAGAGGCAGGGAAGAACTGCTGGAAGAAACCTACATATCTGATAACAGGAAGCTTGTAAACTTAGAGAAACCAAGCAGTACCGAGAATGAGAGAAAAAGCAAGCACATCCAAGATTCGGAATCCCAAGGGATTAACTTTCTATGGGACAATTAAACTCTGCTCGATGTTGTGAAATAAAACTAAACCAAAGTCTTCAGAAACAGTAATATTGAGTGTGAAGTGGAACCTCATGTTTGAGGCCTACAAGGACTTCTCTTTAAAGGCATGTACTGGGGATGAGAAGTCATTAAAGAAAATGTGTTTATGAGAAACCGTCAATCACACATGCTTGATATTGTAAGGAAATGCCTAATAGATCAGAAAAGTGATCATGCAAAAATTATCTAAAATAAACATTTTTAAAGACTTTCATAGTTTGTAAATAGAACACCTTGTAAGTCCTTATCCACATGCATCAAATTGGATGAACTTATCCAGATAATGAGTGTACTGAAGACATCTCTCAGTAATGAGTAGCTACATAATTGAGTCCTGAAATGAACAATAAGAAAAATCTATACATAGTAATGTTACTGTCTCTTCAAGAACATTAAGGAGGTAGTTAGGCTATAAAGTTTATGAAGAGTGTTCAGAGAAAACTAAATTGCACAGAAACGAACCCTTGGTTAACATCTTTTTTTAAAAAAAATAATATTCAGCCTTCCTAAGGAATGGAACAGAGACTGTAGTTCACTACACCTGAAGAGAGGGAAGGGAAGTAGAAGCAGGTATAAAAAAGGAGAAAGAAAGAAAAATAAGAAAGGGAATGAAGAAAGGAAAGATGGAAGGAAGGAAGGAAAGAAGGAAGGAAAGAAGGAAGGAAGGAAGGAAAGTTAAGAGATATGTATATGTGAGAAAGAGAATATGATAAAACCAGTGAACACATTTTCTAAACCAAACACAGTTTCCTTTTTTAAAATTTTATTTATTTACTTTTAATTATATATACTTTGGTGTTGCCTGCCTGTATGTCTGTGTAAGGGTCGATCCTATAGAGCTGGAGTTACAGACAGTAGTGAGTACCCAAGTGGAAACTGGGAATTGAACCTGGGTCCTCTAGAAGAGCAACCAGTACTCTTAATTGCTGAGCCATTTCTCCAGCCCCCAAACACAGTTTCTAACTTTGTTTTCAGTACTCTAACATTATTCCCACAGGCAAATATAGCTCTCACACCTTATCAAATAAGCTACCTGAGGGATATGCAACTGCTCAATATACAAATAATCAAGAGGTAACCAGTCCCCACTCCACACAGTGCATCTATAAGACAACTTCAATACCTAATGGACAGGGGACATTTTGGAAGAGATAGTGGAAAGAATGTAAGAGCAGGGCACTAGGGTAAAAATTCTAATAGAGTTTTCTAGACATGTCAGAGACAAGGTACCATGAAATTCACCAATATGGTTGCCTAACAAGACATGTGTTATGACAGCCTTAGTCTACATGCTAACTCAGATATGAAAATTTCATGGGTCCTACAAGTAGACAAAGACCTACAGGGAATCAATAGTTGCTGAGAATGGAAGAGTCAGTCTTACCAAAGATGACCATCAGTCACCATAAACACATAAGGTGATAGAGAAAGTTTTCGGAGGGATAAACATGAGGCAAATAGAGTCTCTCAGAAAGTTAAATTAATAAAAAATACCTGAACAAAAATCCATAATTCCATATAATACACAGCAATTTAGAAATATGTACATATTTGAAAATATCCTAAAAAATATTTAATTAGGAGAGGCAATCTGAATACCTTTTATAGAGCCAGGAAAATGCCAACAAATGGAAGTGTGAAAACATGAATAGAAACTTCCAGGAATAGAAACACAATCAAGAGAGGAATCCAAACAAATATTGATTGTGAGAATAATGAACATCATGTTTATTTGAAATGTGTATGAAAATAGAAACAAGAATATCTAAAGTATTCTAGAAGAAAGCAATTATCACAGTCTATCGTGTTTGCATAGGGAATGAGAAATAAAGTAGCAATTAGGAATTATTAGTTTATTAATACACCTTTTTCACAGAGAATATATAACAGAGAGAAATTCTATGTTATAGAGTGATTAAATTAATCCTGTTTATTTTATAACATTGGGAAAAGTCAAAATATTTTTACTGCTGAAATAATACCATTAATAAGTATATATCAGCGCATTTAAAGATAAAATGAGATAGAAATATGTAGAAGTAAATATTTAGGAGGAAAAATGGGGGCTAGTTCCATTGACCACTTATGCTATGGTAATTTTGTGACAGTTTATTTGGTATTAAGTTAATTTAATTTGGTGTTAAGTTAAGTTAATGTTTTATTAAAAATGTATTTTAAGATATTTATGTTAAAATGTATTATTTATGATCATGATTTGTGCCATAGATTTTGGACACTTCATTTTCAATATAAATTAGTACATTTATAGCCACATGAGGTAGCAATGTCTACTAAATCCCCAGTTCTCTACAGTTAATTAATTCAGTAATTTTTGAGGTCTACCACTGGTCACTGAGATTTGCTGAAAGTATTTTATTTCCTGATCCTTCTTCCAAACTTCCCTGAAATTTCTAGAAAACATAATAATTATATATCAATGGGTTTAACAGAATTATTGGAGACATTAGATTTTTGTCATCAGCATCCTAATAAAAATAATTTTCAGAAGCAACAATACAATTGAATTTCCTATGAATTTTTCAAATGGAGTAACAGTGACACTTCATCTTCTTAGTATCAACCAATAAAAACCTTTATTTTCTATAAAATCAGTTCCTCAATTAACATTTCTTTTATTGCAAAATTAGAAATATTTTTAACAATATCACCTAAAAAACAAAGATAAACAAAAGCTTTGTCTTGTTCACTGAAATTAGGATGTATGTTGATATCTAAAAATTGGCAAAATTTAAAGAATGAGGGAAGAAGAAGGGAAAGGGAGAGAAAGAATATTAAATATGTTAAAATGCAAACAAATAAAATTTAAGATGTATTGGTATTATCAGTAATAGCATTGTTACTCTTGCATAAGTATAAAAATTATGATAAAATAAAAAATGAAGGAAAAAATAGAGATGTTATTAAGATCAGATATGAGGGAAAGAAATTCAAGTGGTATTTAACATAAATGTCTAATTAAATATAATGATCACAATATTCAATCATTTTAATTGTTCAATTCTATTGAATATATACCAATGTTTCTCATAGATTAATTAGTCTCTTGAAAGATTATGGTGGTAAACATAATGTCTGAAATTTAATTTAGGAAAATACTGACACATAATAATACTTAATTAACCTAGGCAAGGTGAGAGAGACCACATATCTAAATTAATCGAAACAATAACAGTATAACTCTAGATTTAATGGATTATTTTAACTTTCTGTTTTTGCAATGAATATCAAAAAATAAACAATTGTAAAATTAGAAGATTGTTTTGGGCTCATAAATTCATATGTTATATCCATTATCTTCTGACTTCATTGTGTGAGTGACTGGTGACTAAGTGTGATACCATGATATAAAATTATTGGTAAAGGATAGTACATTTATTGCTGCAAAAAAATAGAAGGAAAGAGAGGCATAGAAAGAGAGAGAGGGAGGGAGAGAGTGAGATTGATAGATGATAGATAGATAGATAGATAGATAGATAGATAGATAGATAGATAGATAGATAGATCAACCCAACAGTGGAGAGTCTGATATATTTATTCAAGGACATGTACCTGATTACTTTGTTACCCTCCACTAAATATCACTTCCTAAATTTTATGACAACTTTCAATAGCATAACAGGCCAGCAATCTAGTTTTTAACACATGAAACATTAGGAGACCTTCATTATAAAACAGATTAAACATCCCAAAGGATAGTTTACCTAGAAATGAGAAGAATCTAGTATATAAGAAAATGAAAGAATTATTTGTTATACAGAAGTGATTGAAAAAGGAAGGATAGCTAAAATAAATAAAATACGGCATTATCTCTTTTTTTATTTTATTTTTTCTTTTTTACAGTCCAGACTTTATCCCTGTCCTGGATCACCCTCTGACTCTTCCACATCCCATACCTCCTCCCCTGTCTCCAAGAGGATTTCCCCTCCCCAAAACCCCACCCCAACATACCTCCCCACTCCCTGGGACCTCAATTATCTTGACTGTTAGGGGCATTATCTTTTCATCATATTGAGAATAGAAATCTTTTGGCAGAAGCTAAGTAATATGAATTTATGGAAAATACCATTCCATTGGGTCTTCAATATTTGAACAATTTTCATAACAAAAAACTCACCTGGAATAGAGAGAGAAGAAAGAGGCAACTGCAGTAGGGTTGTAAATAAATAAAAAAAAAACCCTACTATTATAAATTATTACACACATATGTATGTATGTATACATATTTATTTGTATATGTAGGTAGGTAGGTAAGTATGTATATATAAAGTTTGTGTGATAGGACTGAACCACAATTGCTAAAGCATTGAGAAAAATATTTAATATTTTTAATTAAACATTAATTTCCCTTCTGACTAATATTACCTCTGACCTCATTCTTATTTTCTCTTTTTCCATTTTGTTTATGATTTTGTTTCAGGAAAACAGTTGGAATTCTTTTTGTCACCATATAATAAAATAGTTTTGAGAGATATATATCCTTGAGTACTTTTAATGATCCCACTGTTCTATATGGTTTTATGTGAAGTCTTTCACATGCTTAGAATGATGCTTCTCACTTATACTACCACTTGTAGCATACACCATACAATGAGTAGTGACACTAACTTTATTTGCCTCTCTGCACTTTATTATGCTAGTTCATTTTGACAGCTCGAGACAAACTACAGTCAATTCAGAGAATAGAAAATCAACTGGGATTGTGTCCATCTGATTGAACTGTGTTCAAGTCTGTGGGGCAGTACTATCATTGCTAAATGATGTAGGATGGTTCAGCTCACTGTGAGCAGCGCCATCCCTGAGCAAATGGTCCTACTCAGTTTAAGAGAAGTAGCTGAGCAAGGTATTGCAAGCAAGGGAGTAAGTAGTATTCCTCTTTAACCTCTGCTTCAAACTCTTGCCTTCAGTAACTACTTTGGCTTTCCTCAATGATGCATTGTAACATACAAGGAGAAATAAACCTTCTTCTACCTAAATTATGTTTGATTATTATGTTTGTATCACACCAAACAGAAAACAAACTATAATATTTATATAAGCTATGTATGCATGTATCACATAGGATGCATGAAATCCTAATAGTGATTCTAATATCTGATATGATAGGTCATGAATATTTTACCAAAAGCATGAACTCTAATGTTACTCTTCAGGTTTTTCAAGCATTTTATTAAATTTTTGAAAACTTCACGTCATCTCTTTTTTTTTTAACATAGTAATTTTCCCTCTCTAAATACCTCACATAATTATGCTCTCCACCTCCCTTCCTTACCTTCCCAACATTGAGATTTTTTTTTCTACAAAGTCAAATATATGTAACCTTTGATAACTGAAAGTGATGGGATTTTGATGTGATGATATAAATGATGTATTTACCTAATAACTTTATTTATAATAGTGGACACAGGATATGGTGAGAAACAATCAGCTAAAAAGAATTTAGCTATTTTTATGTCAAATATACAATGGAGACAAGCAACAATGTTGTGAATGGGGTGGTGTAGAAGAGGTAAACACTACTTTGAGAAGTTGAGAAGTGCTTCATTTGAAGACTCCACAAAACAGAATTGCATGACCTTGAGTTGTTAGAGTAATCTACCTGAGGGTTGGATGTAGAAGAAGTATAAACCACAGAGAAGGTCAGAAGAAAGAAGCAGAAGTCTCAAGGACAAGATGACTACACAATAAAATAATAGTTAACATTCCAAAGTGAACAGGGGAAATATCAACCCATCTCATCTCTAGGTTAAAAGGCTCCAGGCGATTAATAGTTGCTATGAGAAAAAGGGAATATTTTTATCCTTCTATATGTTCCTCAATCCAAAGTTTTCATCACTGAACACAGTCATAAACATATAAGCAACACTGTATGGATTCAGCGTGACACACACAGAGACACACATACACACATATATATCATGAAAATAGGTACAGAAAAAAAGAGGTCATACATTCATGAATTTGAGGAGTTGGAGGCACCAGAGGAGTTGGAAACAGCATAGATTATGATGTAAATGATATAAGTACAGTACTTGTGTACAAAACTCTCAAGTGATACAATAAAATACATGTTAAATTATAGATTTACATATACACAGAAGGCAAGAAAAATTCCTTCCAGTGAGCAAGATTTTCAAGTTTAAACTTCTCATTTCATGTGCTCAAATACTACTTCAATCCATTCACCCTTGCTATGTACTAATCTCTTGGTGGGCCTTATGAAAAGAGTCAGTGAATTTCTAAGTCTATATAGTCTTCTCTTTTCCTACCTAAACTTTTAACAACGGCTTCTGTTCACTGCTGCAGTTAAAGATAACATTTAGTTTATATTATGCCTAGAAAGCAAGTGTCTTTGACTTGAAGGGAATACAACTAGGGTCTTACAATGGTTTTAGAATCCTTCAGAAAAATAAAAAAGGAAAAGAAATTAGTTCTGAGTTTGATGCTCCATTGACAAATTTTATAACAAACATAAGCACACACACATGCACACACGCATGCACACACACATGCACACACGCACGCAAACACACACACACACACACACACACACACACACACACACACACACACCTTAATCCATTACCCAATACAACATTTGCAGCTCAGTTTTAAATATTTTGGTCATAAGTGGCTATTAAAATTAGATGACTGATACCATTTCAGACCAATAGCTGAGGGAGCAATAAGTAACTGATTTACCTCTAGATGAACTCATTTCTGGCCACACACTTGTGGGCTTTGTGACTAGTAACTGTGTAGGGAGTTGCAAGAAGTTACAGAATCCTTTGCAGAAACCTTTATGTTGTTCCTTTTGTTCACACTGTCAGAGCAATACATTGCTGCCTTCTGGGCTTTGATGCCTACCTATGTCCTGAGCTGGTACAGATTTATACCACTATTTAAGAGAACAAACATAGCCAGGCTTCTGAAATGATAAGGGTATGTGTCGGCTAGCTGAAGTGGTTTCCTGGAAATCTACTTTCTACAAATACCTGCTAGGCTGCTCTTCTCTGAACTTTGTCCATATCTGCACAATAGCAGTGATTCCTGTTAATCCTTATATTAATTTTTAGGCCAAGACAACAATAAAATAAGTCATGTTTCCTCTCTTCTCTGAAATATAGAAAATGTTTTGACAAGATGAAAAAAATCACATGCTAGATTTAGATTAGATATCAAGAGTGGATTTCAAAAATTGCAGTTAGTACGGTCAAAATTAAGTGTTTTTTTTTTCTCTTAAAAAAAAGTTCCCTTTCTAAGAATTTACATGACTTCCTAAGTATCATTTAAAAAGTTGGCATGGTGATTTTGGTCACATATAGTCTGCAATCTACAGAAATAATTATTTTTTCCAGTAACATGCAAATAAAAGAGGCAGCAGAAATTGTAAGCTATATGATAAGGTAGCTCACATGCTGTTTCTAAACGGCTTGTTTCCCACTTCTCTGGGGAAAAAATCATCAAAATAACCCAATTTTATTTCACCTTCTCATAAATCTTAGGGATATTTTGAAACTTAAGAGACTGGAAAGTAAATAAATGAATATTTGTGAATGTCATAGCCATACTTTAGTGCCTGGCTGGAACTTAAAATACATGCTAAAACATAATTGACAGTAACACACAATTTGGTATACCGTAGAATATTTGAGGAAGAAGTGAGTTTAGATTAATTTAAGCAGAATTTTATTAGATTAAAATGGAGTGACTCAGCTGCATTATAAACAATCAACAGAAATATAGAAAGTGGAGACAACTTGTGTGTTCTGAAGCACTCTGACCAATGGCATACACAAAAACAAAGATCCAAAGAGGTGGAACAAACACCTATTATTATTGTTATTTAGGTCTGGCAAAAGGAGTCAATGGACAAGGACATTTATCATCAAACAGAAGTGCCCAAGTCTGACTCCTGGAAGCAGAGAATTGACTCCTACAAAATGTACTTTAACCAGCATGTGACATGGCATCTGTGTATAGATGTGTACATGTACCCAAAGCTACACACACACACACACACACACACACACACACACACACACAGTCTGAGAGCTTTACTGCTGTGTACAGATACCATGACCAAGGCAAGTCTTATAAAAGACAACATATATTGAGGCTGGCTTCAGAGGTTCAGTCCATCATCATTAAGGTAGGAGCAGGGCAGCATCTAGTCAGGCATGATGAAGGAAGAACTGAGAGTTCTACACTGTCATCTGGAGTCTGCTAGCAGAAGACTGACTTCCAGGCAGTTAGGAGTAGGGTCTTAAGGTCCATGTCCACAGTGACACACCTACTCCAACAGGGCCACACCTTCTAATCCTGCTATTCCCAGGGTCGGGCATATAAAAATCATCACACACAGTGTGAAAAAAAGATGATTGACTACAGTAAAATATGAAAGATACTCTTTGTTCAACAACAATATAGGCACAGAAGTAAAGCTCACAGGATCTGTTATTATAATTTCATATACTTCATTAAGATCTTGTCTTCTCTTGCTTTTTTCTATCGTATGAGTCATAAATAGATGATTATGTATAGGCATATAGTGAATATAAATAACTTCAGTTAAATGCAAATATAAATCCTATCAATAAAACTTTCTAACAGAAAAAAAGTTGCAAATTCTACTCTCTCAACTAAATGCCAATGTACAACTAGATTTTATTAACAGACACTGTCAGTTAAATTGGACTACATTTTTTTTAATATAAATAATGTCAGAGTGAAGCCTATTGCATCCCAAATGTAGTAATAGAGGATCTACAAACTTGAACAAATGAATTGAGGAGTGAAAGAGGCCATGAGAAAAGCACTGATGCCTGCCTTTGATATTTGCTTGCCATACTGCATATACAAGTTTACTGTAATTTTAAGATAATTGTGTGGAAAATAATTTATGAGCTGAATTTAAAAGAAAGGTGGTAACACTGAAGGCAATGACCATGTATCTTTTCTAATATTTTAACTGCAACCATCAAGATCTCATCCACAATATTATTATAAGCAATGCACAGATATTTTTAAAATAAATTTGAATTAATGGAAATAGTAAAAATTAAAATTTTAACTGGTTTATATATATTAAATCTCTGTCATCTTGAAAGAAGGAAAATATCTTGTATTTCGAAACTGCATTTACTTTGTCATTTATTCAAATTTTTATAAACTTCTAGTTTATAAATGTATTATAAATATTACCTAACCTTAGGCTACACAGATGACTTATAATGCCTTTATTAGTTTTGCCAGTTTTTCAATATCAACAATTTTTTATAGTCTCATTTAATTTGTATATGCTCTAAAATATTCTTAAACACATCATTTAAACAATGTTCCCCTCACAGATGGTTTAGTGGTTGAAGGAACAAGCCTTCCACAATTCATGAAGTCCTGAGTTCATTCACTGTCATCCACATATAATTACATACACATGGAGAGAGAGAAAGAGAGAGAGAGAGAGAGAGAGAGAGAGAGAGAGACAGACAGACAGACAGAGACAGAGACACAGAGAGACAGAGAGAGACAGAGAGAGAGAATTAAAAGCAATAATAAATGAAATAAGTTCTGATGAAATTAGTATATATTTTTAATAACCTAAAGAATTGGGGAGAAGAGCTATTTTGGGATGTAGTCATCACTGGAAATTCAGACTATTTCTGTCTTAATTGTTTGAATACCTTTTTGAAAATATATATTTAGTAATGCAATCAACAAATATTTTATTTTCTTAAATGATAGCTTTAGAATTCAGTTTTCTTTTCAAGTCTTTTTTGAAAAGTTCTGATTATGCTTCCATAGGCATTATGCTAAAGAAGTATTTATTAGACAAAATGAATTAATCACTGGAGAAATAATTTAGAGTACTTGAATTCTGATTGAGTAATCTTCTAGGGTAATATTAGATTGAGTGAGATATAGTTGAAGGAGTTCTGATTACTGAGGATGTTTCAGAGAAAACTATTTTAGGCTGAGTCTGCTAAAGAGTTCAAGCTCCCTTCAGTGCCTTGAAGATTTGAAATGTTGATTGTCAGCCAAATAATAGATCAACTCTGTTAGGAACACAAATGAGTCACTGGGGAAGTAATAACCATAATAATACTTAACATTTTAATCTTCAAAATATTGCATAAACATTATCTAATGAGTCCTTGTATCAATCCCATGAGTCAGATGGATGACATTCTCTTTAAAACTAATGATAGAAAAATAATATTTATGAGGAATTTCAAAGTTTTCAAAACAAACTCCTGGTATTAATTTGGAAAACTCAACAGTTTTTAAATGAGCAGTAACTTCAGATGATTCGAGCATGTTTAGATATTAACTATACTCTTCTAAATGTTTTATACTCTAGTATTACATGAGTACTTAAAATACAATCTAATTATTGAATTTAATTTTCAGCAAAAAAGTCATTTACATAATTCTTCTCCTTAATTTTATCTAAGACCCAATGGTGATTTTTAATGTTGGTATTTTGCTATATTCATTCTTTAATCAAAATATTTTATAGGTATTTGTATTGTTTTTACATCCATTTTAGATGTTTTAAACTTAAAAAAAAATACATTCCAACTGTAGTAAAATATCTTGTGCAAATTTAAGATCAGCCATTTCTTTCAATCCCACTGAACTCCCTCCCTGATCTTTCTATAACACATTAATTTGGTTCTTAATCCCCTTAACTTTCACAGACTCATAAAAACATGTTAAGATGTGCTCTCTTTTAAATTTTATGTAGTATTTTTTACATGCCACACGATGCTTATTAGTTGCTTTTCATTTCTTTTCAAATAACAATATATTTATCTTCCAGCTCGAAACACTATACATGTTTAAATTGAAAGTACTGTTCAAGGCTTCCAAAACCCACTGTGAAACTTTCCTAGTCTTCCTGACTTATGGATTTCCTTGCTGACCCTCACAGCTGGTTAATATGTCACGGCCCCGAGGTCATTGTCTTTGATGCCTCTGTCTTACCTTCAGATATCTGACTCAACGCTTCTCTTCATGTATTTTCTGCTCAAATTGTATTTCCCTGGAAAAGCTGTTTGTAAGAAAAACTAAAGCAAGCTCGTTTCTTCCCATCATTCTATGGTCTTTGCTGACTTATTCCTCATTTCAGCGCTAACCAGAAATGAGATATTTGATTTGCTTGTCTTCCTGCTTTAAGAAAAAGAAATATAATTTTCATGACATTCAGTAAGTAATAAGCAGAGACAGGAACTTTCATTTTATTAGCCCCCACTGGATACCAGTTTCTGTCTACACATACAATAGTAGAAAATTTCCATTGTGAGTTTGATATTCTTTGTCAACTTTTCAAGAAGTCTTTCTTTTTAGCTTACTGATTCTATTTTATAAATATTCGTGTTTCCCTCTGACTTGAATAGGACTCTTTTGACTTATTGTTTATTCTAAAATAGTTTAATTTGGGGACATAGGTGGATGGTTTGGTTATACAGCTTGGTATGGTTGTATGAATAAGAATCTGAGTTTGCATACCAAACATCCACATAAAAGCTAGGAACTGAGATTGTGTATCTATACCCAGAGGCCTGGGGAAGTTGAGACAGGTGACACACTAAAGGTTCATGAGCCAGGTAGTTTAGTGGGCTCAAGATTCAGAAAGACAAACTGTCTTTTAAAGTAACTACAAGGAAATCAAAAGGAGATCTCAGCCACTGAGCTGGACAAGCATATATAAATGACCATGTATCACACGCACTTGTGAACACACTCACAGGTACAAACCATTCACAAAAACATGTGATTATTGACATAAAGAGTTTAAATTTTTTAAATCTTTTATTTATTTATTTACTTATTTATATTAAACTCCAGGTTTTATTTCCCTCCCAGTCCACACTCTGACTGTTCCACATCCCATACCCCTCCCTGCCCCTCTGTCTCCAAGAGATAATCCCCATCTCCCACCCCCCACCCCACCAGACTGCTAAACTCCCTGAGGCCACCAATCTCTTAAGGGTTAGGTGCATCTTCTCTGACTAGACACAGACCCTGCGGTCCTCTGCAGTGTATGTGTTGGGGGCCTCATATCAGCTGGTGTAAGCTGCCTGGTTGGTAGTCCAGTGTCTGAGAGATCTTAAAGTCCAGGTTAGTTGAGACTGCTGGTCCTCCTACAGGGTTGTCCTCCTCCTCAGCTTCTTTCAGCTTTCCCTGAATTCAACCGAAGGGGTCAGCAGCTACTGTCCATTGGTTGGGTGCAAATATCTGCATCTGACTCTTTCAGCTGCTTGTTGGGTCTTTCAGAGGGGAGTCATGATAGGTCCCTTTTTGAATGTAAATGTATGCTCACTGATATGGTATTGTTATAAACTTCTCATAGTTAAGAAAGTATATAATAAATATATATAATCTAAAATGTATTCTAGTAGATTTAAATGCAAAGAAGTTATAAATATGTAATTTAAATGAATTATTTTAATTTATTAATTTGATTACTATTTTAATTTATACAATTTGGTATATCAAAAGGAACTTAAAAATCAGAATCCATAGTCTGAGGAATAGTGTTAGGCCTTGGCTCCTCCTGAGCTGGATCCCACCTTGGGCCTATCTTTGAACCTTCTTTTCCTCAGGTTCCTCTCCATTTCCACCTTTACAGTTATTTCAGGCAGGAGCAACTATAGGTCAGAGGAAAAATAAAAGTTTAAAATTTTAATGTAACAAAATATAACACTGTATCAATATAACTCTTGATAATCTTAGACTGTATGTATAAAATAGTTTTTTTTCTTACATTTTGCAAATAAATATCTTAGGTACTTTTGTAGTGGTTTACATAGAATTTTTGGAGAAAGAATTCTGATTTTTAAGGTCTTTTTGATATACCAAATTGTATAAATTAAAATAGTAACCAAATTGATAAATTAAAATAATTCATTTAAATTACATATTTATAACTTCTTTGCATTTAAATCCACTAGAATACATTTTAGGGCATATATATTTATTATATACTTCACTATGAGAAGTTTATAACAATACCATATAAGTGAGCATACATTTACATTTACCTGTTTTTTGTATAGTAAATGGTCTGTATGCTTAGATTAGTATGAGTCTGAGACATTAAGCTATCTTTGTGAGAGGTTTTCTTTTCCTTTTTTTCCTTTGTTTTCCCTGATATAATAACTTGTATCCTCTGCAAAGGAAAATCTTAATACAAATTTACAGAATGGATAATAAAATTTCTTAGAATACACAATACAAAGTGAAACAGAAGAAGCTATGGGTTAGGTAGACAACTCATTCAAAGAGTGCTTGCATTACAAACATGAAGACAGTTCCCACCATGTCCATAAAAAGTCCAGCTTGCTGGTGTGTACCTGTAATCTCAGGAATTTGAAAGTTTAGACAGAGTGAATCCTAGACCCCAGTGGTCAGTCAGTCTACTGTGTCAGGGGATTTAACATAAGAACAGACATTGTTTCTTCTTCCTAGCAAAAGACAAAAATAAGGTTAAGAACATTAGAGGAAGATGATGGAGTGCACACACCCATGCATGCATGCACACATGCATACACCAATGCACATATGTGCACACCAGTGCACACATACACTCTCACTCACATACATACATACACATGCACACATGCACTCTTACACATACACACAATACAGAAACATATACATAATAGAGTCACATACATGCACAGAGATTCTCTCTCTCTCTCTCTCTCTCTCTCTCTCTCTCTCTCTCTCTCTCTCTCTCTCTCTCTCTCTCTCTCACACACACACACACACACACACACACACACACACTACTCTTACCTTATGACCAGAACAGAATGGAAAGGTTTATAAATCCTATACAATTTTAACTTTAAATGAAATTTTACTTTAAAGCTGTGACCTATATGAAATAATACTATGCTATCTTGTATAATCAGCTTAACAGCTTTGTATTAATAATAGGGAATAGTGTTGTAATCAGCTGATAAATAACTATGAATGATTCCATTAACAGCAGAAGTTAAATTTATTTCCAGGTACTAGAGAACTCTTGGTGAAGAATCTCTGTTCATTTCAAAAGTTGGGAAGAAGCTAATCTAATAAACATTCATCAAAACAGCTACTTAACCTTAGCATAGAAATAAAATGTAGATATCTTTTAGGATCCTTAATGACTGGTCTAGTAATATTGTAGTAATTCTCAAAATTCCATAAAAGTTTCCTAATAAACTTGAATCAAATGTGGCAGCAGAACAATGGAGATGATCAGGGAATTAATATGAATCGTGGTCTGTTTATTTAAATGTTTTAAATAAATGTTCAAAATCTATAAGAGAAATAAACAAACAGATGAAAACTAACAAGCCATGAGGGAGTAACACTAACAAAAAACAAAAACCAACAAATTAACAAAAACCAAACCAATCAAACAGACAGACAGAGCAATGTGAGGGGGAAAATTCTTCCAAGCCATTAAGTTGTTTTATGTTGGCTTCTCTACTCCTGAGCCTGAGCCCTGCCCTTAAGTGTGATTTGCATTCCCAGTGAGAATTGCAGAAAACTAATTTTTCCTTTGTAGGTGGTTATCAATGTAAGATAGCTTCTGACTTAGGGATAAGTGATTGTATCCACTTTCCCTCTCATCACTGGAACCCTAACTTGCTTAAACTTTGTGGGCCCAGGTCATGCCAGTGAATTTTCAATATGCTACTGGCTTGGTGTTTTTCATCCAAATTGGCTTTCTCCCAATAATATGATCTTTCTGCCTTCTATGCCTCAGAGTCCCTGAGCCTAGGGGGGAGGAATTTGATGGAGTCATTCTTTCATTGAACTGAGTGGTCTAAGATCTTTCCCTGTATGCAAATAGTCTAATGTGTGCCCCTGTAGTTGTTCTTATCTAATACAGGAGGAAGCTTCTCTTGTGATGGCTGATACTGATCTGAGTATAGCAGATTATTTTCTTACTGTGTGGCTTTCACATGTCTTCTCTTTTCTATTATTATCAAACTTTACATCCTGTAATTTCAGAACAAACTATTATTATTTTCTGACACTAATATAAAATGACACCCGTTCACTATGATAATATTTTTAACATCATCTCATTCTTTGTCTTATCTTTTTTCTGATCTATTTTTTGTTTACAGCAAGTTGGTGTGCCTTTCTTCAAGCTTTCCTGTTTTATTTTATTTATTTTTGTATGTCTGTTTACATGAGCACAACTTTGTATATTTCATGAGTCTAAGTGTACATTTGTATGTAGAAGACAAAACTCCGCCTCTGTTTTTATTCTTTATGGGAAAACCAATGGTTTTTTTAAATTATATTTTCCCCCATACATGAGCACATTATATTTGGTCAAATTCTCCTTCAGCTTCTCCCTCACCTGTGTACATATATGTCATACATGTCACAGATTTCTCCTTCAGCTTCTCCCTCACCTGTGTACATACATGTCACATACATGTCATACCTGTCACAGATGTACGACTGGTGGGTTACTTTTCCCTAAGGCTGGCTTTTTGCTCTTGTTGCTTTTTTTTCTTAACAGTTTTGTTCTTATAGATTTTTGCTTGTATTTGTGAGGAAGCAATATTTGTGATGCTTTCCATGGCAATGTGTGAGCACATTTAGTCCCACTCCTTTTTACATATCAAAGGAGACAATTCTTTACTATGGATTTGAATTTTTGTGATGCCAGTATGTGACTCAAAAGTTAATATATTTCATTCTCAGTGTACCGGAATCTGCAGATAGTTTTGTAGCTGGAAATAGGCTGAAGCATTTATTTCATCAGTTCCTATCTTTGAGCCTTTGAATTCCAGGATCTTTAACAACTGGAATAAATTCTTAATTTTTATTTCACACGGCCAATGGAAAACAAGAGTTGGTATTTCAAAGCATCTGTAATGGTGACAAAATACATTAGCAAAATAATTATGAATGCATTTTTGATTAGTGTTATTTTAATTTCTACTGCAATAATTTATTAATTTGTGTACATGTCTGTATATGTGTACCTGCATATATACCACTCTGCAGATAGGAGGTCACCTTCTCCTTTTATAATGTGGTTCCTGGGGTGGAAGACAGTTTCTCAGGCTTGGGAGTTAGTACCTTCATATGGTGTGCTATCTAGCAAGCCCTTTTGTTTGTTTGGGGTTTGTTATTAAACTTATTAATTATCCTTTATTTATGTACTTCTCATAATGTATCTAGAATTAAAATAGGCTCTGCAGTTTCAGTTTTCTCTAAATTCTCTCCATATTAACTAGTTCACAGCAGTTTCCAAACCTTTTATACTGCTGTACTAGTATTAGAAGTTCATCAGTATTTGCATCTATATTTTCAACTTACAAGAAATAATGTTCATTCTGTTTCCAATGTCTCCGAAATACAAACTCACAAGAATGGATTTAGATATTACATCACTTCAGTGTTCATTCCTATACAGAATATTCTTAATAAATCCTAATTCACCTTTGTGCTGAGTCTATTTGTTTGTTTTTAATTTTTTATTGGATATTTTATGTATTTAAACTTCAAATGTTAGTCCCTTTCCAGGTTTCCCCTCCAGAACCTCCCTGTTCCATCCCCCATCCCCCTGCTCCTATGAGGGAGCTACCTCTCCCATCCACTCACCCCCTCCTCGCTGTTCTGGAAATTTCCTACACTGGGGCATGGAGCCTTCACAGGACCAATGTCCTCTACTCTTATTGATGTCAGACAATGCTAATTACTGCTACATATGCAGTTGCAGCCATGGGTCCCTCCATGTGCACTTTTTCGTTGGTGGTTTAGTCCCTGGAAGCTCTGAAGGGTCTTGTTTGTTGATATTATTGTTCTTCCTATGGGGTTGCAAACCTCTTCAGCTCCTTCAGTCCTTTCTCTAACTCCTCCACTGGTGTCCCAGTGCTCAGTCCAATAGTTGACTGTGAGTATCTGCATCTGTATTTGTCAGGCTCTGGCAGACAGCTCTCAGGAGATAGCTATATCAGGCTCCTGTCAGCAAGCACTTTTTGTCATCCTCAGTAGTGTCTGGGTTTGATGTCTGTATATGGAATAGGTCTCCAAGTGGGGAAGTCTCTGGATGGCCTTTCTTTCAGTCTCTGCTCCTCACTTTATGCCCATATTTCCTTTAGACAAAAGCCAGTCTAGGTTAAAAATTTGAAGATGGTGCATGAGGGCCATAATATACATTTCATGGACAGTATGGAAGATGGCCCCTATGTTGTAATAAAGGTCAACAGATTTCTTTTATTGTCAAAGTTGATTCGTATCACCTTACATTGTATGTTCTGTCCACATGTATCTGTATCTTACTTCATTCTTCAAACATATATTCTAATTGAGCTGGGTACTTTGTATGTTTGTTTATACATTCCCTTGTCCATATTCTCTTTCTGCTTGTATTTCCATTCCTATCTGCACATTGAGCCCAATCAGCAAAGTTTTATTTTCAGTTTTAGCCATTAAGAATGTGGGTTATTTATATATTTTTTTCAAATTTCTCTGAAACAGGCCACATTGAAAGTTTTCCTATGAGAAAGGCAGTTGGTTTTGCTGTTTATTTTTGTTGTGTTTTGTTTTTTAAATCTTGTAGCACGTTTCATGGCTAATCTTGGGAGTCACAAACTCAGTGTACATGGGCACACCTGCCTTACTCGGCTCCTCCCATGAAGTATAGCACCACAATTGTCCTGTCCCTGACTCAGAGATGAAGTTACACTCATTTTTTTCAGTAAATTAACTTCAAAATTCACAAGGAGGTAAGTGTCATGTGATGTTGGTTGGATTGGAACAAACACAAAGACAAAAATATAATGTCTTTCCTAATTTGGGAAAAAATTCACACTGACATATAAATGAGTCTTCTTATACTTCACCTTCTGGATATAAAGGATATAAAGTTTTACTTGAATTCTTCATTTTAGTGTCTTTTGAAAAAAACAACAGCAATGTGTGTTTAAATTATATCAGTTTAATTATGAACAATTTTATTAACAATATGTAAAATATTATAAAGTAGGGTTAGTGTAAATGAGTAAAAATAAAACAAGGAAACCCTTTTTACAGTATACAAACAAAACTTAAAAATGTAAAATATAGAGTTTCTGATAATATGGCATCAGTTAATTCCGGGCTCTGGATCTCAGACTTTTGTTTAAGCTCATTTAATTTATCTGACTTTATTGTCAGAGTTTAAAAACTTCTAACACAATTTTCACTTGCATATTAGAGTTTTACTTAAGATATATTTCCATGGAATAAAAATAAATGAAGGACAATATAGGACACTCAACACTTGTTATTGACAATATATTGTATAATTCCTATAACTTAAAATGTATTACAAAATGTTTTTTTAGTACTCTAAGGTTTTTGGAAACTTAGATAAGGATATGAAGCAGCCACCTCTTTTATACTTACTTTGTGAAAGATTCACAGCATATATTTAAATTTAAAAGTATGTTTTCTAAAAGTGTTCCATTTTTAAATCTCTTGGAATGTAAAAATAAAAATTAAACCTTACTATATATGTGTGCATCAGGGTATGTGCATCTATATTTGACTGCATATCTGTGTCATTTTGTGTGTCTGTATATAACTATTCTTGATTTTTATGTTTAACATGTTTCTATACGACAGTAAGTGTTAGTGTATATGTGTTGGTGTGTTTCTGTCTTTGTTTTTATGGATACTTTTATCTGTTTCTTCTTCTTCTTCTTCTTCTTCTTCTTCTTCTTCTTCTTCTTCTTCTTCTTCTTCTTCTTCTTCTTCCTCCCCTTCTTCTTCTTTTCTTCTTCTCTCTCTCTCTCTCTCTCTCTCTGTGGGGTATGTTTGCAGAGATGTAACTTGGTGAATTCTGAATTATACTCATATACATTTTCCTATAGAAAAATTCTTGTTATATCTTAAAAGAATGTTATTTCAAACTCAATAAAAAAAGAAATTCATATTTACATAGAACTCACCTTCATGAATCATCTAAGTCAAGAGAAAATATTATCTTATGTATTGGTGTTTGTGTATGTTTACAACTATGTGCCTTAATTTTTACATTAAATTTACTCTAATTCTAAATAAATTTCAAATAAAAGTTATAACAGGAAGGTGCTCAGAACAGAAGTTTACCCATCTTATGTTTCTGATATATTGTATATCTATCACACTTATTATTTTGTAATTACTTTAAAATCATAAATTACTCGGATCAGGGTTTGAACTACTTAAATAAATAGACATTGATATTTATGTAAATAATCATTGAAAATTCAACAGAATTTACATTTCTTTTGCAGCTGAAATAATGAAAGAACTCTTTAAATATATATTTCAAATTTTAGAACTTTGTCCTATAAATCTTTTATTTAGGACTTTTTTCTTTCAGTACATTATCTCTAGAGCACCCTCTGACTTAAATAATATATTTGATGCAATGCAAGAGACTTGTGTTAAAGCCTGCCCGTGCATGAAATCTCATGCCTCACTAGACTACACATAGTGAAAACAAAGGTGTATTTTTGATTTCTGGTCATCTTAGGCAAGACAATATGCACCAATTTAAACATTAATTTCTCTGGTATTTGCATTTGCTTACTCTCTTAATGCTGAGATGTGTCTCAGTTGAGGGAAGTCATAATAATGAAATGCCCCATGACTGAATGAAAAGACACAGAAGAGTTAAATGAGAAGCAATATGGGAAACAAAAAAAGCCTTCAACAAGCAGAACTTAATTCAGAACCCCACGATAATCTTCAACAAATGATAAACCATAAAGCAAATGCATGATTAGGATCACACTTTTTTTTTCCAATGCTGCACAACATTTATTAGAATACCTCATGTTGTGGTGACATCCCAACCATAAAATTTTTTTTATTAGATATTTTCTTTATTTACATGTCATATGATTTCTCCTTTCCCAGTTTCCTCTCCAAAAAACAAACAGACAAACAAACAAAAACAACAAGAACAAAAAAGAACAAACCTCGGTTGCCTCCCCCCTCCCCATGCTTTCCATCTCACCCTCTCCCACTTATTGGCCCTGGTGTTCCCCTACACTATGGCACAGAAACATCACAGGGCCAAGAGTCTCTCCTCCCATTGATGATTGACTTTGCAATCCTCTACCATACACATGCTGCCAGAACAATCAGTCCCA